>NC_050081.1:2617914-2923407 GCF_009764565.3 Dermochelys coriacea
AGAACTAGTTTCCCCCATTTGTCCTTTTTGCTGCAGAAAATAATCATCCCTTACAGTTCCATAGCACTTTTCATCATCCAGAAGGATGTTTATAAGCGGGATGTTCAGGAAGCACTGCTCCCATTGCTGTGGTGGAATGCAACAGCTGTTCTGCAGCAGTAACATTACATAAGTTCTGTTAGGAATGGAAATGAAGCCTGACTTTTCCAGTTGAAATTGCAGGTATTCAGGGCATGAAATGAAATTTGACCAGGAAAACCAGGATTAAATAACCTCTTATTATGGAAAATGTCTCCAGATTGTTAGTGAGCAGAAGCGATCAGCAGTTCAGATGTAATGCTTTGAAAGGTGTCCCCTCCCGGATCACGTTTGGGCATTAGTTCAGTATTGGCATGGAGGGAAGGGTCACCGGAACCACTGCCTGTCACACCCCTATTTTTCCTCTTGTCTTTCATTCAGGGACTGACCAGGCTTCGCCCTGCTTAGCTTATGGGATGTGTAAGGACCACGGCCCAAGAAACATGGCGCTATGGTCTTTGTCCTTATATGAACAGAGAGGATTGGGGCAGGGGGAGTAAAGATACCAGCCCTTTATCATAATTTGCTCTTTGTTTAAGGACAGTTGGCCGTGACTAAGCACCCTTCTTGTCAGTAGTTGGTTTTAAATTGTTTTAACCATTTGCACTGATCACACTACATTGCTGTGGAATGGCTGCTCCCTGGTTTCTCTTGTGACGGTGTGTACAATGGCTAAACCTTGTCCCCACAGAGTGTGGGAGTTTGACGCCAGTGCGAGATGGTCCATGTACTCCGAGACTTCGTTCCGTTAGCTCCTATGGGAACATCCGAGCGGTCACCACAGCTAGGAACCTGAACAAGTCTCTGCAGAACCTCAGCTTGAACGAAGAATGTAAGATGGCTTTCAAGATGCTTTCATTGTCTCACGTGAGACTGTTTTATTTTGTTCCTTTGCCAGTTCTTCCCTGCTGTGAAATCTCATGTGGAAAGCATCTCGAGCTGACTAAGTGTTATCGTATGGTATTCGGTTGCCAGCCCCGAGGGGAGATATGGGGAACCCCTTAACCCTAACAGGCTGAAATTCTGTGTTCAATAGTATTGACTTTGTAAGCTACTGGAGACCAACCAGGGCACCTTCTGATGCACATGGTTTTCACCAGCCTGAGTCACTACTGAAGCCTTGATGCTGACCTTCTGATTAAATGTTCAGTGTTCAGAAAGAGGGCTTCGTGGATTTGCTTTACCAGAGGAATTTCTGTTCACTTGTTGAATGTCACAGGGTTCATAACAATCAGCTGATGCTTGAGCAAAAATTGTTCTTTTGGTAGTATTTGTGTTTGTGTCTTCCCACTTCCCTTTTGGCAGCTGGCAGCTCTGTTGCGTTTTCTCCTGGGAATCTCAGCACAAGCAGCAGTGCTAGCAGCACCTTGGGCAGCCCTGAGAATGAAGAGTATATCCTGTCATTTGAGACCATCGACAAGATGAGAAGAGTTAGCTCCTACTCCTCATTGAATTCACTGATTGGTGAGTAGGGGCTTTTCCATCTTCCCTTGGTATTTCCTGCTTTCTTTAGCCTCCTCTGATTTTGGCTCTAGATAGGTCACATTGTAACAGCAAGGGTTTTCCTTATGTGCAATCATGCTATCTGAGTGGGATTGTATGAAGAAAGGAGAATGGGAGTTAACCTGAAGATCTTGGGAGATAGGGCAGGGAATGGATGTAGCAACGACATAGCTGCATTTCTGTAGTCATAACCCTATCTTGTGTTACAAAGGGTAGGATTCCTGCTAAGAACTTGAGCATGAAAAGGGTAGCATCTACTGGAATCTTACAGCCCCTGCAGCTTCATGGGCTAGGAAATGGATAGGAAGGCTCTTCGTTCCATGGACCTGATATCTGGGCTCAGTGGCATGGACTTCTACCCTCAGTCGCTTTTCATATAAGCTGGGTTTGGTCTGCTACACAGCACAGTCTTCAAACCTTGTTAGTCTCCGAGGAAGCCTTACCCAATTGATTTTCCAGCTAAGTGCGTTTGTACATTATTACATAGGGAGTGAGAAGGAAAAACCCCTGGCTTTGTCCTAATTAGTTGGCAGGACAGCTTGGCATTTCACAGAAATGAGCTCTGAACAAAGAGTATCATGGGTGATCACTTTACATCCATTACCTCCCCAACTACATCCTCCTGGAGAAAGGTGGGAGAACACCAGCTGCAGCATCTGTTGATCTGCAGAGCACCAAAGCTAAACAGTTCTGTTCTGCCCTGGAGCCTCAGACCTCTTGATAATACACAGAATGCTGCAGAGTTGAGATGTTGGTGCCTATAGCGAAGGAGGAAGGGAAATGGACTTGCATTTCCACAGCACATGGTTGATTTGCATGTTGGATGTAGTCTGGCATTTTTTGTATAAAACTGAAGTGGAAGTTCTGCGCTAAACTAGTTCAGTTCTTTGATTATTTTTCTGATGGCTTTTTTTAGGCATGTCTGATGGCTACAGCAGCATTTTTCTTTAGCTGATCTTCTTTTCAAACTGGTGTGGTAAGAGCACAGCCAGCCAACATGCAAGGGTCCCAGTGTGTGGAACGGATGCTTGCTCCATGGGCTGGAGAAAGTGCACATCAGAGAAATGATGGGGGAGGCTCATATCCTTCCATTATAGTCAGTTGTGTGTCCTAGCTTTAAAAGCTAGTTGTCCTAGCTTTAAAAAAATCCCTATCTACCATTGTCATATGGAAGAGTAATAACCTGTAGCAAATTGGTGAATGAAAACCCTGCACACCACACTCCAGGACTAGAAATATTCTGGGATCCTGCTACCAAACAGATCAATTGACATCTACTGTAGACCATTAATGGATGACTGGAGGGTCCCCAGGCCCTTGAGACAGTTTAAAATTAATCTTGTCCCATCCTAATAAAGTATCGTTGTTAGACTTTTGAACAATCCAGTCACATGACGTAACAGATAATGACCCTGGTCCCTTCTGAGTGGGCACAACAGGATCACTAGAATGCTGTTGTCCCTGTGGCAGGTTAAAACCTTAGCTCCCTTTCCTTGTTGACTCTCCCACCTATCTTTCCATTGGAAGGAGCTGCGACTTCCTTGATGGTTTGTTTGTGTCTCAGAAGAGCTTTACAGTGCAGTTGAGAAAGAGTCTAGGAATGAGCTGGAGATGAGTGAGGGGAAACTTAAGAAAACAAAAAGCGATGCTCCAAAGCCTCCCTCATTCATATTCAGTCAGGAAGAGCTCATATCCAGCTGTAAACGACATAGCTTATAGAAGTGTTTAAAATTCATAACTTACATGGAATCCCATTACCTTCAGCATTTGCCTGTTTAAAACTGGAGTTTTTGTCATTTCTGCTAAAGAATTGCAGTCTTCCAAGCTGCTCTGTGCTAGATCCCAAGGGAAAGATTTTTTTTCAGAATTTCATCAACTCTGCCCACCATGTTCGGGAGACCTGTTGCCATGCAGCAGGCCAGGGGTTAAGTTGATCCTGTAGTGTCCCTCCTTGAACTAACAAGGCCAGCTGAGATCACTGTTAATTCAGATGGAATATATGGGCCCAAGAGTCAACGGTGTTAACATGACCCTTCACTGTCCAGCATTAAATACTGTTAAATAAGGTTTGGGGGTTGGTATACAGAGACCTGAGCCTTTTTAGTACCATGGCGAACACATTATTAAAAATCCTTTTAACCTTTTATTAAAGATTCAAAAAAGAAGCAAGAACAGTTAGAGAAATTGAAATATAGAGTACAAAGTAAGCCTTTCACTTTGCCAACATTCCTTGTTCCCTTTCCCTTTAAATGTAGAGTCTCTAAAGGAAAAAGCCCCTTGTTCGATATTCTCTTAGTAGGTTTTAAACATGGTAATAACTGTCTTTCTGGGGAAAGCAGAAGTTAGTTGAGATGGGCAGAAGCTGGTGGTGTTGCTGATATTGTTCCTATAAGACAGCACAAGGCAAACTTACATAAGAGGGAACAGAAAAGAAAAACAAAGACAGAAAATCTATCTCTTGTTTATTTTGCCTTGCAGCTCACTGCTGGAGAAACACAGGCATGGCAGATGGTCTTATTAGCTACTCCAAGCCCTGGCAAACTCGTACCAGTGTCGAGTTGTTCAGGGCATTGCTTTTATCTGCCTCTCTGGCCATAGATTTACTGCAGTGTTATAAAATATACCGCCTTGGCCAGCTAACCCAGATACTTACTAAACAGAAGACAAAAGAAGAGGAATAGGAAAGAAAACAAATAAGGTGGGGAAGAAAGAGAACACACAAAGGGTGTGTGTGTGACAGTGTCTCTCATCCCAGGTGATATTCAGGATTTAATCGGAGATGGCGGAGATTACAGTGTCATCTGAGACCTTCTCTCTGGTCTCGTCTTATACAGACATCATTCAGGATATTAGAATGAAGAAGGTTCAGGGTCCCAGGAGATGGTGGGGGTGGCAGCCATGATAGAGAAACTTGCGCCCCCTTCCTTCCCCCCTTCATCTTTGTTAGCTAGCATTTGCATCTCTTCGTCTGTATTTTTTCCCCAAAAGTCTTTTTGATGGACCCCAAAAGGGAAAGATGGGTGGAATAGCCCATCCCCTCATTATTTTGTTCACCAATTAGGCCTAATTCCTGATACACCAACTTTAGTCCATTCATTTCTGGTCTCACACTTCTCTTGTTTACTATGCATGATCTTAACACAGTCCTTGAGTTAAATTAGTAGACCCTTTCATTTAGACTAATTCAGTCTTTGTCTCTCTTTTCTCCCTTTTCCCATCAACGTTTGTTGTTAGAGGTTATTGTTTGCTGTTAGAAGGCCAACGGCATATTTGGCTATATTAGTAGGAGCATTGCCAACAGATTGAGGGAAGTGATTATTCCCCTCTATTCAGCACTGGTGAGGCCACACCTGGAGTATTGCATCCAGTTTTGGTCCCCCCACTACAGAAGGGATGTGGACAAATTGGAGAGTGTCCAGTGGAGGGCAACGAAAACGATTAGGAGGCTGGGACACATGATTTACAAGGAGAGGCTGAGGGAACTGGGGTTATTTAGTCTGCAGAAGAGAAGAGTGAGGGGGGATTTGATTACAGCTTTCAACTACCTGAAGGGGGGCATTCCAAAGAGGATGGAGTGAGGCTGTTCTCCGTGGTGACAGATGACAGAACAAGAAGCAATGGTCTCAAGTTGCAGTGGGGAAAGTCTAGGTTGGATATTAGGAAACACTATTTCACTAGGAGGGTGGTGAAGCACTGGAATGGGTTACCTAGGGAGGTGGTGGAATCTCCATCCTTAGAGGTTTTTAAGGCTTGACAAAGCCTTGGCTGGGATGATTTAGTTGGTGTTAGTTCTCCTTTGAGCAGGGGGTTGGACTAGATGACCTCCTGAGATCTCTTCCAACCCTAATATTCTATGATTGTGACACTTTAGAAACTTTCACTCACTTCTCACAGTTGAGTTTACAATGCGGGTCAGTTTGTAGACCCAGTTACTGAAACATCACAATTCTCTTTCTTTTTTGAGCCCCCTTTAGAGGCAGCCAATTGTGTCCATCTTCCTTCCAGGTTATTTTCTTAAATCCTTAATCAGCAACAAAGAATGGACACCATGTGCAGCTCAGAGGGGTGGGTATAAACTAAGCAAGAGCCTTGCTTGGCATCTGCCCTGTCTGAGGAAACACACCCGACATTGCTCTTTAGTGCCTGCCCCTCTGGCTGGTGGAAGGAGCAGTGGTGACTTGTTTTATAGCTGTGGCCATTCCAGGTGTTTGAGAAAGGGGAAGAAATGAAAAAGGATTTTTTGGAGGAACAGGTTGGATACATTTTAAAAAAACATAGCCCCTAATGTTAAGAAATACAGATCATTTTTGCCTAAAGTTTAACTTTCTGTCCTCTACATTCTTCAGACACACATCCAGCTATGATTTATTAGCATTCAGGGGCTTCTTTCTCAATTGCGGTATGTTTTATTAAAGAGTCCTTATTTGCACCCCGTGCCATTTTGCTACAAGGTGCTCAGCATTGAAATTTTCCTCTTATTTTTGCTTCAAATATCTTTGAGGGGCAATCCAGGAAAGAGGAGTGAGTCCTTGAGCTGTGCATGTACAGTTCACAAGATTAGCTGGTTCTGGCAGGTGACTGTCCTTGGGTAGTTTTGGGCAGAAGAGTCATCTGTTTCTAGCCTTCCATTGCCCTTAAGCTGGCACCAGGAAGAATTTTTGGTTACAACAGCTAGTTTGGGGTGGAGGCTAAACCTATTGCAGCCCTTTCCACAGCCAGATCCACCAGCTATTAATCTTGCCTCTTTGAATAGAAAAGGGGAGAAATTAGACATTGGTTTTGGGTGCCATGAGACTGATAACTTTTTTTTCCTACCCAAATGCTATGATTAAAGCCCCTCATTAGATGTGTCTCATGGTGAAGTGGAGATCATTGCTTGAAAGATAATGCCAAATGCATTCACCAAAGAGGAAAGGAGAAACTTGAAGCAATAAAATGCTGGAGATGGATTTTGTTTTCCAGCAGGAGAATTCTAAGATTTAATTTGGATGGGGAGGGGAGACTATGCCATGTCATTTAGAATCCCTCCTAAAGGACTGGCTTAGAGCAACAGTTACAGTCAGAGATGATTGTGATCAGACTGGGAGGGGGAAGCAGGGAGGCAGACCATAGGCAAATGGGAGAGTGAGGGAACAGAGTTGGGCAGATCTTGGGAGTGGGAGCACTGACAATGTACTTAAATTTGCAATTAGACAATTCATTTAAAACCTTGTAAGTACACATTTACACAGATGAGTAATTAGCTGACAGCAATGACCATATTGTTAGTAAGTATAAAATAGTAAACTAAGATACTGACTGTATTATGTGAAAACTAAATTCCACTCATAGACTTAAGCAATATTGCACTTCTTTATGCACTAAATATGCTGTAGGGTCTTCCATAACAAGCCATGCTCTACGTAAAGAAGGTGGAAAAGCCTGGTGGGATGGGCGGGGGCAGTGCTGGGTAGCTGAGAGTGCCAGGGCGCCGGTGTAAGTGAGGAGCTAGTGGGGCCATGGAGTATGGGAGTAGAGCAGCACATCCCTCCCTCCCCCCCGTTGTTGAAACTGAGTTGTCTTGACCACAACCATGCAAGCGATGGAACGTGTAAGGGAGATGGGGAGTGGGTTAGTGGTGCTGGACTCTGAAGGTCCCTTTGTACACTGTGCTCATAACTACCTCGACCCCGAGGTCTCTCCTTAAGGGCATGAATCTGAATTATATACATGAATCATGAATCATGAATTATATACAAATGCACAAAGCCTTGGAAACAAGCAGGGAGAACTGGAGGTCCTGGTGATGTCAAGGAATTATGACGTGATTGGAATAACAGAGACTTGGTGGGATAACTCACATGACTGGAGTACAGTCATGGATGGTTATAAACTGTTCAGGAAGGACAGGCAGGGCAGAAAAGGTGGGGGAGTAGCACTGTATGTAAGGGAGCAGTATGACTGCTCAGAGCTCCGGTACGAAACTGTGGAAAAACCTGAGTGTCTCTGGATTAAGTTTAGAAGTGTGTGCAACAAGAGTGATGTCATGGTGGGAGTCTGCTATAGACCACCGGACCAGGGGGATGAGGTGGATGAGGCTTTCTTCCGGCAACTCACGGAAGCTACTAGATCGCATGCCCTGATTCTCATGGGTGACTTTAATTTTCCTGATATCTGCTGGGAGAGCAATACAGCGGTGCATAGACAATCCAGGAAGTTTTTGGAAAGCGTAGGGGACAATTTCCTGGTGCAAGTGCTAGGGGAGCCAACTAGGGGGAGCGCTTTTCTTGACCTGCTGCTCACAAACCGGGTAGAATTAGTGGGGGAAGCAAAAGTGGATGGGAATCTGGGAGGCAGTGACCATGAGTTGGTTGAGTTCAGGATCCTGACGCAGGGAAGAAAGGTAAGCAGCAGGATACGGACCCTGGACTTCAGGAAAGCAGACTTTGACTCCCTCAGGGAACAGATGGCCAGGATCCCCTGGGGGACTAACATGAAAGGGAAGGGAGTCCAGGAGTGCTGGCTGTATTTCAAGGAATCCCTGTTGAGGTTACAGGGACAAACCATCCCGATGAGTCGAAAGAATAGTAAATATGGCAGGCGACCAGCTTGGCTTAATGGTGAAATCCTAGCGGATCTTAAACATAAAAAAGAAGCTTACAAGAAGTGGAAGGTTGGACATATGACCAGGGAAGAGTATAAAAATATTGCTCGGGCATGTAGGAAAGATATCAGGAGGGCCAAATCGCACCTGGAGCTGCAGCTAGCAAGAGATGTCAAGAGTAACAAGAAGGGTTTCTTCAGGTATGTTGGCAACAAGAAGAAAGCCAAGGAAAGTGTGGGCCCCTTACTGAATGAGGGAGGCAAGCTAGTGACAGAGGATGTGGAAAAAGCTAATGTACTCAATGCTTTTTTTGCCTCTGTTTTCACTAACAAGGTCAGCTCCCAGACTGCTGTGCTGGGCAACACAAAATGGGGAAGAGATGGCCAGCCCTCTGTAGAGATAGAGGTGGTTAGGGACTATTTAGAAAAGCTGGACGTGCACAAGTCCATGGGGCCGGACAAATTGCATCCGAGAGTGCTGAAGGAATTGGCGGCTGTGATTGCAGAGCCCTTGGCCATTATCTTTGAAAACTCGTGGCGAACGGGGGAAGTCCCGGATGACTGGAAAAAGGCTAATGTAGTGCCCATCTTTAAAAAAGGGAAGAAGGAGGATCCTGGGAACTACAGGCCGGTCAGCCTCACCTCAGTCCCTGGAAAAATCATGGAGCAGGTCCTCAAAGAATCAATCCTGAAGCACTTAGAGGAGAGGAAAGTGATCAGGAACAGTCAGCATGGATTCACCAAGGGAAGGTCATGCCTGACTAATCTAATCGCCTTTTATGATGAGATTACTGGTTCTGTGGATGAAGGGAAAGCAGTGGATGTATTGTTTCTTGACTTTAGCAAAGCTTTTGACACGGTCTCCCACAGCATTCTTGTCAGCAAGTTAAGGAAGTATGGGCTGGATGAATGCACTATAAGGTGGGTAGAAAGCTGGCTAGATTGTCGGGCTCAACGGGTAGTGATCAATGGCTCCATGTCTAGTTGGCAGCCGGTGTCAAGTGGAGTGCCCCAGGGGTCGGTCCTGGGGCCCGTTTTGTTCAATATCTTCATAAATGATCTGGAGGATGGTGTGGATTGCACTCTCAGCAAATTTGCGGATGATACTAAACTGGGAGGAGTGGTAGATACGCTGGAGGGGAGGGATAGGATACAGAAGGACCTAGACAAATTGGAGGATTGGGCCAAAAGAAATCTAATGAGGTTCAATAAGGATAAGTGCAGGGTCCTGCACTTAGGATGGAAGAATCCAATGCACCGCTACAGACTAGGGACCGAATGGCTCGGCAGCAGTTCTGCGGAAAAGGACCTAGGGGTGACAGTGGACGAGAAGCTGGATATGAGTCAGCAGTGTGCCCTTGTTGCCAAGAAGGCCAATGGCATTTTGGGATGTATAAGTAGGGGCATAGCGAGCAGATCGAGGGACGTGATCGTTCCCCTCTATTCGACACTGGTGAGGCCTCATCTGGAGTACTGTGTCCAGTTTTGGGCCCCACACTACAGGAAGGATGTGGATAAATTGGAAAGAGTACAACGAAGGGCAACGAAAATGATTAGGGGTCTAGAGCACATGACTTATGAGGAGAGGCTGAGGGAGCTGGGATTGTTTAGTCTGCAGAAGAGAAGAATGAGGGGGGATTTGATAGCTGCTTTCAACTACCTGAAAGGGGGTTTCAAAGAGGATGGCTCTAGACTGTTCTCAATGGTAGCAGATGACAGAACGAGGAGTAATGGTCTCAAGTTGCAATGGGGGAGGTTTAGATTGGATATTAGGAAAAACTTTTTCACTAAGAGGGTGGTGAAACACTGGAATGCGTTACCTAGGGAGGTGGTAGAATCTCCTTCCTTAGAGGTTTTTAAGGTCAGGCTTGACAAAGCCCTAGCTGGGATGATTTAACTGGGACTTGGTCCTGCTTTGAGCAGGGGGTTGGACTAGATGACCTTCTGGGGTCCCTTCCAACCCTGATATTCTATGATTCTATGATTCTATGAATCTTTTTCCTCAAGTCTCCTCTGGGATTAGCGAAGCATAGGACAGCCCATGCTCTGCTGTGTGGGTCGCTCTTGGGGGAAAAACTTTAAATTCGCTTTCCCTGTGGTGCAGACAGCACTGTCTAGAGTAGTGGGGAAACCCTGGGCTTGGCAGCCATCCTGAGCCACTTTTCCCCTACGTCACCGGGACTAGTCCATTGAGCATTTTTCTGCATTGCCGTGTATTTTCGGAAGGCACTTATAATAGATTCCATCACCAGCTTCATCTTAGAGCAGCTTTAGCCTTGGGAACTACTACTTCTCTGCACTCCCTGAGAGAGTAAGAGCCCAGCAGTCAGAGGGTTCAGAGAGGCTGGAATGGGCCGGTATCCTCAGGATACCCTAGGTATAAGGTTAAGATTCGGTCATGGGTATTTTTAGTAAAAGTCAGGGACAGGTCGCGGGCAATAAATAAACATTCACGGAAGCTCACGACCTGTGCCTGACTTTTACTAAAAATACCCTGGGGGTGGTGGGACAAACAAAGTGCTGCTGGGGCTTGCAGCTGCTCCAGTCCCCTGCTACTCTTGTAGTAGGGGCTAACCACTGGTACTCCAGCCCTAGGGCGGCTGACCCAACCCCAGCTGCTGCTCCGGTAACCAGAGACCGCTGCTTTGGTGGGCCCTAGGGTTGGCCGCCGGTCAGCTGTTCGGTGGCTCTGGGGCTGGCTGCCGATCAGCCATTCCAGCAGCTGCTGTTCCAGCAGTCCCTGGGCTGGCAGCTACGCCAGCCCTGCCCCAAAAGAATTCATGGAGGTCCCAGAAAGTCACGGAATCCGTGACTTCTGTGACAGACTCATAGCCTTACCTATGAATAGACCAAGGGTTCCGCCTATAAACTGTAATCTCAGCAAGAAATGTTAATTCTCCAACTGCTGTCATGCAGTATTTTGCCCCTAAGGAGTTGGGCTGCCACTCACACTTCCTGAAGTAGAGTTCACAGAGCCATCAGAATTTCTCTATCCAAATCTAGGACTCACAGGATCTTATGTTTTACTCATGGGAAGAGAAGAGGGAGGTGGGGGATAAATTACAATGTAATTTATGGGGTGGGATTAATAGTGACGAGAATTGGGTATCAGAATTCCCATATACCTCTTGCTATTAGGACTGAAATAGTTCAGCTGTATGTGTCAGTCCAAACTTGTTTTTCACTTCAGGAAGAACATGCAAAAACTAATAAGAGCTGTTGTCTCAAATCGAAGCTGCACAGATGTTAAGGTTTTGGTCAATTTGTGGGGTGTGGACTGCATCTCATTTTGGAGCTCCCGGTTTAAAATCACTGCAGTATTTAAGAGGCAAAAAACCTGATAAAGCCAAACCAAGGAAAGAGATTAAATAAAGACACTGGTTGTTTTAATTTGTGTGTGCTGCACAGCTGTGCCCTTGCTGGACTCAGGTTGCAAGGTTGAAGATCTAAACCAATTGTGCTGCCCTGATGTTTGCTGTTAAATTGAATGAAGAGTTATGCACACCCGTACAAAACCAAAACAGTCAGTGAAGAAAGGCAATTTATTTTTGACATTCATAGCTGAAAGGAATCATTTTGTAAATCTGCACTGCAAGGTCTATTTAACCAGTGTTGAATCAATTCAACTAATTACAGAGCTGTCGTTTTAAATTAACTCTCCCCACTTGCCTAGTGCTTTGTCTGTGTCTCATGGATTTTTTTTATTGTAGTCCATTATGTGAAGTGAAACCACTGTTCCCTCCTGCTGTCCGCATCTCCTTTCATTATCACACTGACTCAGGTGGTTCAAGTTTAACAAGAAGCTGTCAGATGCGTCATTCAGCTGAACCCATTCGATGAGCAACTTTTGTTAGGAAAAAAATAATACTGTAGTGAGGGCTGGTAACACACCTTCAAGCACTAGCTCTAATGAGTCTAAAAAGCGTTTATAGAAATTCCCTCTGTTCTTGAGCGAATGAGGAATTGCATTGGTGAAGTCCCCCCGTCCCCACCCAAAGCTTAGATGTATTAAAAATGTCTTGGGGGTTTTTCTTCCTGCTTGCGTCATGAGTGAGGGCGTTATCAGAGGGGCTGGAAATACTGAAAACTAGATCCCTCCTGCTCCCACCTTCTCCCCCCACCCGCTTGCTCTTTCTTTAAAACAAACCAAACGCTTTAGATTCCCAGAAGCCCTTATGTAACTTCCAGCACAGACCCAAATGCATTGGAGGCAGAAAGCTGAGCAGGCTTCAAGGAGCCTTTGCAGCAGTGTTACCTGGCTGGCTGCATCAGTGAATGGTACACTTTTTTCCCCAGGCTTTTATCACTTTGTCTGTCTTGTTTGAGTTGTTTTTCAAGGTGAATTTGGTGCTTGTGAAAAATCAGACTAACAACCGTTGCCTATAGCCTGGCAAACACAGGCACTGTGCCATCTTCTTCTGCTTATCTTTGGAATTGCAGTCCTGGCCTTCTCCGGAGCAGAGACTTGCTTTTTTTTCTGATGATTTTTCTTTATTTTAAATATGAATAAACAACTTCTAAGGATGGGGATAAATTTTTGCCTTGTGGCCAAAGCCAGAATTTGACTTCTACGCTCTTCCCCGTCACCGAGCAGAGCCACCTAGCCCTTATTCCCCCTAACTTGCACCCAGTGTATCAGTGTGTTGCCTGGTTTTGAACACTTCTGGTTATGGCCTCTGCAAACATAGAGACAAAATGGAGCATGGACCTTTTTGGAGTCTGGTTCATCTTGCACCTGCCATTACATCATGAAGGGCAAATGTGACATTTTTGCATCTTTGTGTAGCCCCAAATTGTTTCTAGGATCAGTGATGATCCTGTGTGAACCCTACGTATTGGAAGAGTGAGGAAAGCTTGTGACAGTTTGATATACTGACAACCCATGGTCCCACTGGCCAGCATGTTATTGTTCAAAAGGTGTCGTCAACAGTGTAGAGCCAAGAGATCTGCATACACAGCTCTTATTAGTGTTAACAGACGTCACACTTGTAAATCCCTTGGGCTCTGGTGGGATGAGAGGCACTTTACTTTGAAGGTTGTGTGAGGCCATGGAAGTTACTTGCAGTTTGCAGAGTGCCCGGTCACATCATGGTGAATTTTTCTGGCAAAAGGGAGATTCCCTTGTGTAACCTAGACAAGCATATGGAAAAGAGTGCGATCTGTGCACTGCTCAAGCTTGTAACTGCATTCAGCTTTCATTGTGGGCCAGAGTTCAAAACTGAACTATCGGCATCTATTTTCTCTTGGCCTGAGCGTCAGGTGTAGAAGCTATCCAAGGTGAGCACTTGCTTGTCAACCAAGGGCTGGCATCTCCCTAATGTAAAGCTTTATATTTAGATGCCTTGGGAAGCACCTGGGGAAATGAGGCAGCTTTCCACACCATTTACAATTCACTGTGACTCACTTGGTCCTCTTTTAGTTCCCTTTTGTTACTACAGCACCTATCTTATCCCTCTTACATGGCTCTGCTCCCAAGACTGGTGTTATAACCCTAATACATGGCAAATGATGTAGGAGAAATTGCTAATATGCCTAAAACTAGTCAAATAAAATGTTCACAGGAGCCTTCTCAATCATACAAACTCTTATTTATATGATGTGAAAGGTGCATTTATCACTCCCTCCCAGTGCATGTACTAAACAGCAGAGATTCGGTGATCAAGCTGGTAATTAACAAATTGAATTAGTTGCAGTTTGAAGGATTGACTCAACCTTTCACTCTGTAAAATGAATCGTAGGACTGGAAGGTCATCTAATCCAGTCCCTGCACTCATGGCAGGACTGAGTATTATCTAGATCATCCCTGACAGGTTTTTGTCTAACCTGCTTTTTAAAATCTCCAATGATGGAGATTCCACAACCTCCCTAGGCAATTTATTCCAGTGCTTAACCACCCTGACAGTTAGGAAGTTAATGAAGAGTCCTGATACCTCATTATTAGCATTTACATGTTAAATACACCTGTGAAATGTATAAAGTCCTGAATGTACCAGCTGCGTAGCTAACCTTTAATAGGGCAAAAGGATTTTAATAAATGTATCTGTTCAGAGAGACTCCAGACTTCTTACCCATTGAGTAGACTTAGGACAAGATGGTCAAGTGGCTTGGTCCAAGGGACTAGAAAATAAGTAGTTCGGATGCTAATTCCGGGCAGATATTCTTTCTGTCCATAACCCTTGCAGACTTCCCAAAAAGAAAAGGAGTACTTGTGGCACCTTAGAGACTAACAAATTTATTTGAGCATAAGCTTTCGTGAGCTACAGCTCACTAGCTCAAATAAATTTGTTAGTCTCTAAGGTGCCACAAGTACTCCTTTTCTTTTTGCGAATACAGACTAACACGGCTGCTACTCTGAGACTTCCCAAAGGGATCCCACAGTGGGAATTTTCTTCTATTTCTTGGACTGGGTTTGAGTGCTTACCTTGATCTTCTCTAACTGCCATTGTAAAGTTCAAAAGCAGTTCTTGTCTCGTGAGGAAGTTAGTCCACATCAGAGGCCTGGGGGTGAGTGCTGCTTTCTGATTTTTGTGTGCTCTCCATGTTTTTCTGTCCTAGGAGTTTCTTTCAATAGTGTTTACACCCAAATTTGGAGAGTCCTTCTACATCTAGCTGCTGACCCCTATCCTGATGTCTCAGATGTGGCCATGAAAGTGCTCAACAGCATTGCCTACAAGGTATGACTGCCAGTCTTCATGTATCTCTAAACTCTTATGTTTTGAGGTTTTTTCCATGCTCAGGCAAAGTGTGGGTAGACTGAATCTGCATATGCCTGGTTGGAAGGCTATGGGAAGTGACCGTAGCTCAATCTGAGCCAGGACAGTACTAGTAGAAAAGAAACTTTAACATTCTAAAACTAAAACACTCAGACGAGCTCCTGGCCAAATAAAAAAGACTATCTGGGGGGGAGAGGCTGGAATTATTTCAGAGATTCCATTATTATCTGTGGGCCTTAAAAAATGAGTTTTGCTTACTTGCCTAGCGAGTAGATCAATCCCTGGGTGATGCCATACAGATTCTTCAGTAAATTATCCCTTTGCAAACTAATGTAGATTATGCAAGTGGGACTGGCCTGCAGACTGAAGCCACAACGGCTCTCCAACCTAGGTGAACTCGTACATGTGAGTCTGCATGCAGACACCCTTCCCACTCCTCACCTCTTTAATACAGGCCTCAATCACCATGCTCATCACATTTCATCCTGCGAGGATGATGAGAAATCCCTGGAGACTGTTGGCACTGGTACTCCCGAATTGCCAGCATAGGGAGCTGTAATAACAACCCTCACCTTCCACCAGAAACCAAGCACCCGGCCTCTTCAGTGTTTCTAATCACCAACAGCCCCGACTGGATTGTGCTGGAATGCATTTAGACACATTCCTCCCCACACAGCAGGATTCCACCTTCACGGTTGCTCCAGCATTAAGACCATGAGCCATTCAAAAGCAAGATGGTGTCTCTTACAGATTTCTGATGACTAACCCCATCACTTAGACTTCAGCTCCTGAGCTAGCATGGCTGTAAGAGATGTCAGCCACAGCATCCTCTATTTCAATGTTGGAGGTCTCCTGCTTGAAGTCCATTTTTCCCTTAAGAGGATAGTTCTTCATTTAAACCCTTTGTTTACTTGTTTTGAATACACACATGGGTCAGCCTGCAAACTTCAAGTCTGTGTGCTGTGGTTTTTTGGATATTGAATGTCGCCCATTAGGTGGTGAACTGAGATCTCCCATTCGTGACTTAGGCACCAGACTAAATCTGTGCATCAGATTGGCAAATCTCAAATTCAGAGGGGGAGAAATTAAAGCTTTCAGACTTCCCTTTCGGACCATATCATGGTAATTATTAGACTCTTTGCAAAATGAAGCTCTAATTCTGCTAAAATTATAGGATTGGTGTGGGCATACAGAAGATCTAGGTTCTCCTTTTCCTGTCTTCCCTATTTTTTCTGGGGCTTACTCCCTTGCTATAAAAAGAGCTCCATGAGCACTATCAGAGAGGTGGTTGTGTCCTCTAAATTTCTTCATTAGTGCAGTACAATGCTGCTTAGCCAGCAGGAGCCATGGAATTTTGAACATCATGGTATCAGGGTGGGGAATGAATGTTGTGCCAGGACTGGTAAATTTTCATGGTAATTTTGTAAGGCTCAGACCTAAGCCCTGTGGCACTTGACAAAGTTTCTGTTTCACTGGAGGCCACAATCAATTCTGTATTTTGGGGGGTTGCTATCCTGGTTTGCTGACTGGTCCCCATCTTCTGTCTGGCAGTATGCCTAGGACCCCAAATCCCAGGCATCTTCCGAGGGTAGAAAGCTGCAATAAGGGCCAAAGGCAGTGGGAAATCCCTCTCATGATCATGAGAGCAGCCCAAGTTTCACTGGGCATCAGTGTGTGCACAGCTGATTGAGAAGTGGAGAACTGCTGTTCAGGAGGGAGGGCGAAGGAGGGTGGGGATTCACAGGTTTGTGGAATGGAATGGCTGTCTACTGAGGATTTCGGCAGCTTGCGTACATAGACCTCTTACATCTCATACTCCACTTCCCAGGCGACTGCTCTATGGCCCTTGTGCTGTCTCAGAGACAGTGATGTTTCAGATGGTTTTAAATAATTAAAGCATTTGTCTTTGCAAAGATTTTTCAGTTGCAGATACTTGACCTTTTGCCAAGTTTCTCTCTCCCCTCCCTTAGCCATAAGGTTGAGGAAGCGCCAATATATGTAATTTGTCCAGGCACAGATGGCAGCCATGTGGGTAGATGGAGTTTGGTTCTTAGTGCCTCATGAAACTGTGGGTCTCCTTCCACCCCCACTTGTCTCTATGCAAAATGGTCTCTCTGGTTCCTGAAAAGGAACTTAGCTTATATGGTCTTATTAAAAACCCATTTAAATGGAGAGCTAAGGCCGCAAATCCCTGGTCAGATATGGCCCTAACTCATTTCATTATGCCCATAAGTTCCACCATGAGGGCTACTGCCAGGATTTATAGGTCCCCACTCTTGTGAGCTGAGGCAGATCCTGGAGGTCCTGAAGTTATTTAAATGGAGTTCCTTCCCTTGAATTTCCTTTTTAGTTTAATCTTGAGTTTGCACCTTTTAGGTTTTTATAATGTATTTTTTTAAACACCCAGTGGTGGCTAGAGGTGAGTTGGATAATTACCGCAAAAAGAGTACTTGTGGCACCTTAGAGACTAACAAATTTGCTCAAATAAATTTGTTAGTCTCTACGGTGCCACAAGTCCTCCTTTTATTTTTGCAGATACAGACTAACATGGCTGCTACTCTGAAACAGATAATACCTGGTGAACTCACTGTGCCCTTGAAAATATCTTGATATTCCGCTCAGAATCCTAACCCCCACCATCACCACAAGCACAGACTTTCTCTCTTGTCTTCCATAGAGCCACCGCAGCCCTGGGAGTTTAGGCTTGTTTATCAGAATCCTTAATGTGCTGATCAGAGCTTTGGATGAGCAAAAACAGGCTCCTTTAGAATACTGGATTGCCATAGGTCCATTGTGCCTCTTGAGCCGTACTGTACGGTACAGATGCTAGACACTCATTTCACTGTTGGAAGGCACTTTTACAGAACATTGTGATGGGCATGGGATATGAACCTGCAAAGAACAGAATACTATACATGGAGACGTAGGGAGGCAATAGTCCATTGGGTAAACATGGGAGTCATAGTCATGTTAAAGCCACGCTCTAAGGGTGTGTCTATACTACAAAATTAGGTCGATTTTATAGCAGTCGATTTTTAGAAACTGATTTTATACAGTCGATTGCATATGTCCACACTAAGCACATAAAGTCGGCGGAGTGCATCCTCATTACCGTGGCTAGCATCGATTTACAGAGCAATGCACTGTGGGTAGCTATGCCACAGTTCCTGCAGTCTCCGCTTCCCGTTGGAATTCTGGGTTAAGGTCCCAATGCCTGATGGGACAAAAACATCGTCACGGGTGGTTTTGGGTACATGTCATCAGGCCCCCCTCCTTCCCTCCCTCCGTGAAAGGAACAGCAGACAATCGTTTTGCACCTTTTTTCCTGGGTTACTGTAGTGGGGTGGTCACTCACTCCTGGCCCAAAGGGGTTAAAAGCCAGCCCTGGGAGAGGGCCGGGGCTGGGAGCCTTAGGCTGGGCTGATTGGAAGGCAGCCTCAGCTGTGGCCATGCCCCAAACAGACTGGGCTGGCCCTATGAAGGGGCTGCTGGGCTGAAGCTCAGGAGACTCCCTCTAGCTCTGAGAGAGAGGGACCTGGCTGCAGGGACCTGAGCAGAGCACCTGGATTGGAGCAGGGCTGGGGAAGGGCCTGTGGAGCTGGGGAGCTCCAGCCAGAAAAGCCCCAGGCTGCAGCCTAGTATTAGGCCCAACAGGGTACTGGGGTTGCAGGGGACAGCCCAAGGTCAGACAGAGGCAGCAGGTCCAAACCCAACCTTGCCTGTGATGAGTGAGTGGCTCACACTGCAGTCTGCCCCAGCGCGCGGGGGCTAGCTGGTGACTGGAAGTAGCCTACGACTGAGGCGAGGTAGGGAGTGGGGGTTCCCCAAGGAGGTGAAATCCTGCAAGTGAGGGGCTACTGCCAGGGGGCAGCAGCCCAGCGTACAAGGGGCACCGGGTCTGGGAGGGACACGGGGGGGCCCGGCGTAAGCGGGACACCGGCCTGCAAAGGGTGCTCCAAGGCTGGAAGTAGAGCTAATTTCCAGGACACCAGCAGGAGGCACCACAGGGGTGAGTCCCACACACTTACAGTTACCTGTGCAGACGCCATACCACGGCAAGCATGGAGCCCGCTCAGCTCACCGTCACCATACGTCTCCTGGGTGCTGCTGGCAGACACGGTACTGCATTGCTACACAGCAGCAGCTCCTTGCCTTCGCGGCAGATGGTGCAGTAGGACTGATAGCCATCATACATCTCCTGGGTGCTCCTGGCAGACCTCGGTGAGGTCAATGAGCCTGGACAGACTTGGCTATCCTCCTCTTAGAGCACCGAATGGGAGCCAGAGATTCCAGGTCATTCTCTTCTTTAAGTTTTGTCACATGGAGATTCAGTCCTGCCTGGAATATCATGCGAGCTGGAGGCTTCTGCCTCAGGCTACTCTCCCAGCCGGCAGCACCGCATGGTCGCACCTACCCCAGCCTGCCCCTTGCTCCCATGGCTCATGAAGCCTGGACAGTAGTAAGGAGCAGTTCAACTACAGGCTGAGCAAGTGCAGAATGGTGGTAGAATGTGCCTTTGGACGTTTAAAAGCTCCCTGGCACTGTTTGCTGACTAGATCAGACCTCACCGCAGCCAACTTTCCCATTGTTATTGCTGCTTGCTGTGTGCTCCATAATATCTGTGAGAGTAAGGGAGAGACGTTTATGGTGGGGTGGGAGGTTAAGGCAAATCGCCTGGCATCCGATTTTGAGCAGCCAGACACCAGAGCAATTAGAAGAGCACAGCAAGGCGCGCTGCACATTAGAGAGGTTTTGAAAACCAATTTCATGACTGGCTTTGGTGTGACAGTTATGTGTCTTTCTCCTTGATGCAAACCTGCCCCCTTTGTTGATTTTTATTCCATGTAAGCCAACCACCCTCCCACCTTCGAAATAAAGTAACTATTGTTTTGAAACCATGCATTCTTTCTTTATTAATTAAAAATAAAATGAGATAACAGACAAGGTAGCCCGGGTGGGGTGGGGGAGGAGGGAAGGACAAGGCCACATTGTTTATTGTAGCCACACTAAAAATGAAACTGTTTGAATAACAGCCTTCTGTTGCTTGGGCCATCCTCTGGAGTGGAGTGGCTGGGTGCCTGGAGCCTCTCTCCTCCTTCCCCCCCCCCCCCCCCGCGTTCTTGGGCATCTGGGTGAGGCGGATATGGAACATGGGGGGGAGGGAGGCGGTTATACATTGGATGCAGTGGGGGTCTGTGCTCTTGTTGACTTTCCTGCAGCTCCAACAGACGCTCCATCATATCCGTTTGCTCCCCCTATAGATGCTTCATCATATCTGTTTGCTCCTCCATTAGCCTCAGCCTTGCATTCTGCCTCCACTCTTCGCACTCACTTAATTCTTTCCCGGCCTCTGCCACTGAATGCCTCCATGCATTAGGCTGTGCCCTATCAGTGTGGGAGGACTGCATGAGCTCGGAGAACATGTCATCGCGAATGCTTTTTTTTTTTTTTTTTTTTCCCCTTCTAATCTGCAATAAGCTCAGGGACGGAGATGACTGGAGGAGCGTAGAAACATTCTATGCTCTACGATTCTGGGGGGAATGCACAGTCACCTGTGCTGCTGAGTTTGCCACGCTGACCAAACAGGAAGTGAAATTCAAAAGTTCCCAGGGCTTTTCCTGTGTACCTGGCTAGTGCATCGGAGTTCAAAGTGCTGTCCAGAGTGGTCACAATGGAGCACTCTGGGATAGCCCCTAGAGGCTAATACCATAGATTTGCTTCCGCACTACCCCAAATTTGACCCAGCAAGGTCGATTTTAGCGCTACTCCCCTCGTCGGGGAGGAGTACAGAAGTCAATTTTAAGAGCCCTTTAGGTCGACGGAATAGGATTGGTTGTGTGGACGCAGTCATTTTTAAATCGACCTAATGCAGCTAAATTCGACCTAACCCCGTAGTGTAGACCAGGCCTAAGTCTCAGACTAGGAGACTGCAGCGACAGTATTTTAAATCAAAATAATTTTGCTAAATTTGATTTTTTAGAAGCATTGAAATACAGTGTTGTCTCTGGGGCTGATTAGTCATTGCTAGTACTCATGTTGGGTTGGTTTTAGCCTAGTAATTGAATTTAAAAAATAAATTGGAATTAAAGAACTTTCCTTCCAAACTCCAACTCAGAAAACCCCAAACTTGTTTTCTGGTGTCTCTGTTGAACTGAAAGAATGAGAGCCCAATGAGTGGTGATGGCCTTTGAAGACTCTGATCATGATTAATTAATGAAGCTCCTTCCCAGGTTGCTTCATCCAGCTATTTTCAGTGGAAGGCCCGAAGCTCACTCACCTTGATAGTTACTCTGGTGTAACATGCCCTCCTTGTCAGGCACTTCTGTGCATAAACAAGGAGCTCTGCCTGCTTGCTCTCTTAACTTTGAAAACAACATCAGTTAATCATCTCCCCCCTCCCAAAAAAGGATGTGATGTGAATACTACAAGAAAAGATCTCGAAAAGAGTAGGAGAATAGCTGCCTCGAGGGGATTATTTCAGAAGGTCTCTTTGTATCGCTAAACCACGGCCCTGAAATTGCAGGACTTGCTTACTGCTTTAGCAAAGAGGGATTTCTAATCCCCCTTTAAGAAAAAGGAGGGTCCTTTGTGTAACTCCTTTCACTTCATATCCCTGCTGTGTATAGTTTGGTCTGACTTCAGCCTTTCGTGAGAGCCAAGGTGGCCTGAGCCAATTGTGATGGGGGAGACCTGCCTGCAAAATTCTTCAAACCATGGACCTCTTGTGACTAAATTAGTTAATTATGGACTATATATAGTTAGTTAACTAGTTATCTTCTACCCTCCCTCCACTCTCATCATGTGGCCTTCTCCCTGCCCCAGATAATGGCTTATGTGCTAGAAGGTTTTATTTGCACTACAGAGTGGGCAGTGATGTTCGAGCATCTGTGTCTAATGGAAAAGGTGGGTAGCATGAGAGCACAGCTGTTTCAGACCATATCGGTAGGCTAGCTCAGGTGCCAGGCCATGTTACTAAGAGCACATAGTGCCTGCTTTACTGGCAGCAGCTGCTCTTCCGTTTGGATAGCATGTGGATGTACTGTATTGTAACAGAATCGTGACCACTCATGCTCCTTTGGAGCCGGATCTGTGACATTCAAGAGGGATTGATTCTCCTAAAAGCAATTGACATTGTGAATTTTCTGCTAGGTCATCTCAGAGGGGAGGAAAGAAGAAAGCTGAGACTGCCTCAAAAGATCCTCTGGCTCCCTCAAAGAAGTGTGGCAGAACAGAGGCAATATGTGCTCTCAAGCACGAGTGCCTCAATTTGGGTCCACCGTGAATTGTGTGTGTAAAGTGCAAAGGCAGATATTGCTGCTCCCACTGGGCGCTAGATTTGCCTTTTATGCTTTATGATTGAATGGATCCCAGCAAGCCATGCACACAGCTCTTTCTGCAAAAAGAAAAAGAGTACTTGTGGCACCTTAGAGACTAACAAATTTATTTGAGCATAAGCTTCCATGAGCTACAGCTCACTTCATCGGATGCATGCAGTGGAAAATGCAGTGGGGAGATTTATATACACAGAGAACATGAAACAATGGGTGTTACCATACACACTGTAATGAGAGTAATCAGGTGAGGTGAGCTATTACCAGCGGGGGAGGACGGTAGGAAACCTTTTGTAGTGATGATCACTACAAAAGGTTTTTTGGGGGGGGGTTGTTTGTTTTTTTTCTCCTCTCTCCTGCTGGTAATAGCTCACCTTACCTGATCACTTTCGTTAGAGTGTGTATGGGAACACCCATTGTTTCATGTTCTCTGTGTATATAAAATCTCCCCACTGTATTTTCCACTGCATGCATTCGATGAAGTGAGCTGTAGCTCACAAAAGCTTATGCTCAAGTAAATTTGTTAGTCTCTAGGGTGCCACAAGTCCTCCTTTTCTTTTTGCAGATACAGACTAACACGGCTGCTACTCTGAAAACAGCTTTTTCTGTTCACCTGTCTTGTATTTCTATGACTGCCTGACCTTCTCATGGTTAGCATACTTTCAGCTGGATAAAACCCCTGCCGTTGGGAGGTTCTGTTACCCAGGACCTGATTCTTTTTCCCTGCTGTACAATGCAGAATCTCCGGGTGTTTCAAGAGGCGATAAAAGTCGGTTTGCCCATGCGACTTTTTGGGGATAGCATGAACTGCTGCACTTAGTTCCAGCAGGTTTTTGATCACGCTTCTGTCCCTGAAAAGCTCTTCCAGCATGCAAGAGCCAGGTATTTTAAAAAGGAGGAACAGGAGGGGTCTGAGTTTTGGGGTTTTAAGCAAACTGAAGATTTTTCCTTTTTTTAGAAGGTGGTGTGGTTGCCCTGGGCTGGCAGCATGCTCAGGCTGGGGGGAGGTGAGACAGCTGTTAATTGATTTCCTCACTGTTCCTTCTCTGGCCACCACTTGCAGCTGCAGCCAACCTTCCTTAGGTGGGTGGAAAATCATTTCTCTGGCATTTTCAGTTGAACTGTCCCATTCTAAACTGTTTTTTGAACAGTTAAACAGTGACCCCTTTTGCTCCAGGGGTGGCTGCATTTCAGTGGTGGATGAAGTGCTCCGTATATATCCCTTACCTTCCTAACAGCAGTGTTGTAAGGCTACATGTTTGTAAAGTGCTTTGAGATCCTCTGGTGAAATTTTGTACATGAGAACGGCCATACTGGGTCAGACCAATGGTCCATCTAGCTCAGTATCCTGTCTTCTGACAGTGGCCAGTGCCACATGCTTCAAAGGCATTGAACAGAACAGGGAAATCATCAAGTGATTCCCCCCTGTCATCCAGTCCCAGCATGTGGCAGTCAGAGGCTTAGGGATACTCAGAGCACATGGTTGCCTCCCTGACCATCTTGGCCAATAGCCATTGATGGACCTGTCCTCCATGAACTTATCTAATTTTTTGAATCCAGTTGTAGTTTTGGTCTTCACCAAATCTTCTGGCAACAAGTTTCACAGGTTGACTGGGCGTTGTGTAAAGAAGTACTTCCTTATATTTGTTTTTAGTCTGCTGCCTATTAATTTCATTGGGTGAACATAAGAACAGTCAGACCAAAGATCCTTCTACCCCAATATCATGCCTTCCAACAGTGGCCAATGCCAAGTGCCCCAGAGGGAATGAACAGATCAGGAATCATCAAGTGATCCACTCCCAGCTTCTAGCGCATACAGGCTAAGGACACCATCCCTGTCCATCCAGGCTAATAGCCATTGATGAACCCATCCAGGCTAATAGCCATTGATGAACCTATCCAGGATGACCCCTGGTTCTTGTGTTATGTGAAGGGGTAAATAACATTTCCTTATTCATTTTCTCCACACCATTCCTGAGTTTATAGACCTCTATCGTATCCCCCCTTAGTCGTCTCTTTTCCAAGCTGAACGTCATTTTTTTAAATAGCTCCTTATATGGAAATTGTTCCATACCTGTAATCATTTTTGGTGCCTTATGCTGTTCCTTTTCCATTTCTGATCTATCATTTTTTTTTATGGGTGACCAGAACTGCATGCAGTATTCAAAATGCCAGGGATTTATCAAGTGGCATTTTTATGGACTTATTATCTATCTCTTTCCTAACGGTTCTTAATGTTCTGTTTGCTTTTTGACTGCTGCTGCACATTGAACAGATATTTTCAGAGAGCTAACAACAATGACCCCAAGATCTCTTCTTTGAGTTTTAACAGCTAATTTAGACCTCATCATTTTGTATGCGTAGCTGGGATTGTTTTCCAATGTGCATTACTTTGCACTTATCAACATTGAATTTCATCTGCCTTTTTTGCTGCCCAGTCACCCAATTTAGTGAGCTCCCTTTGTAAGTCTTCACAGTCATCTTTGGACTTTATTATCTTGAGTAATTTTGTATCTTCTGCAAACTTTGCCCCTCACTGTTTACACCTTTTACGAGATCATTTACAAATTTGTTGTACAGCATTGGTCCCAGTACAGATCCCTGGGGAACAACACTATTCATCTTTCTCCATTCTGAAAATTGACTATTTATTCCTATCCTTTGTTTCCTGTCTTTTAACCAGTTACTGATTCATAAGAGGATCTTCCCTCTTATCCCAGGACTGCTTAGTTTGCTTTTGGTGAGAGATCTTGTCAAAGGTTTTCTGAAAGTCCAAGTACACTGTATCCACTGGATCACCCTTGTCCACTTTTGTTGATCCTGTCAAATAATTCTGATAGATTGGTGTGGTATGATTTCCCTGCACAAACTCCATGTTGACTTTCCACAACAAATTGTGCTCATCTCTGTCAGATAGTTCTGTTCTTGCCTTTAGTTTCAACCAATTTGCCTGGTACTGAAGTTAGCTTACTGGCCTGTAAATTGCCAGTATCGTCTCTGGAGCCTTTTTAAAAAATTGGCATCACATTAACTATCCTCAAATCATCTGGTAAAGAAGCTGATTTAAATGACAGATTATTTAAATACCACAGTTAATAGTTTTGCAATTTCATATATGAGTTCATTCAGAACTCTTGGGTGAATACCATAGAGTCCTGGTGACTTCTTATTGCTTAATTTATCAATTTGTTCCAAAACCACCTCTATTGACTCCTCAATCTGGGACCGTTCCTCAGATTTGTCACCTAAAATGAATGGCTCAGGTGTAGGAATCTCCCTCACATCCTCTGCAAAGAAGACGGATGCAAATAATACATTTAGCTTCTCTGCCATGGCGTTGTCTTCCTTGAGTGCACCTTTAACATCTTGATTGTCCAGTGACCCCACTGATTGTTTGGTTAGAAGCCTTTCTGCTTCTGATGTACTTTAAAATATTTTTTCTGTTAATTTTTGAGTCTTTTTCTGGTTGCTCCTCAAATTCTTTCTCAGACGGTCTAATTATACTTTTACCCTTGACTTGCCAGAGTTTATGCCCTTTTCTGTTTTCTTCAGTAATATTTTACTTCCAGTATTTTTGCCTGTAACCAGTTCTTTTACTCTGGTGTTTAGCCATGGTGGCCTTTTTTTTTTTGGTCCCCTTACTACTCAAGGTGTAGAAGTTCAATTATTGTTATGCAAGACCTGGAAGTGGGCGAGGGGAAGAAGATGGGAGGAATCTTTGGGTAACAGCTGTACTTATAGTGAAAGTTCTTACAGGGAGTGTGAAATCTGGATTGGAACTTTTGCTAGAAGGAGAATAAATTTTGAGTATGGTAAGAAATCCAGCACTTCTTTCCTGAGATGAGAGAGAGAGAAAAATCTCATTGCTGCAAGGTAACTCCCGAGCTTGCTATTTGCCAACTGGCAGCTTTTTACAAATGCTAGTGCAGATCTTAGATGGTAATTTAATTATGGAAAGAGATTACATGTCACTCAAACGCCTTTCCCAGTGAGTAGCGGAAGGACCTTTTCGGATACATGTTTCCTGACTGACCAAGTGATTTAATAATCTAATAAAAAGAAAAGGAGTACTTGTGGCATCTTAGAGACTAACAAATTTATTTGAGCATAAGCTTTCGTGAGCTACAGCTCACTTCATCGGATGCATTCAGTGGAAAATACAGTGGGGAGATTTATATACACACAGAGAGAACATGAAAAATGGCTTTTACAATACACACTGTAAGGAGAGTGATCACTTAAGATGAGCTATTACCAGCAGGTCGGGGGGGGGGGAGGAAGAAAACCTTTTGTGGTGATAATCAAGGTGGGCCATTTCCGGCAGTTGATAAGAACATCTGAGGAACGTTTCGTGTAGCTCACGAAAGCTTATGCTCAAATAAATTTGCAAGTCTCTAAGGTGCCACAAGTACTCCTTTTCTTTTTGCGAATACAGACTAACACGGCTGCTACTCTGAAAATAATCTAATAGTGATTGGATGGGAACTGTTCAGGAGCCATTGATACATGTTTTAAAACCCCACTTTAAGAGTTTAACCACATTTAACCTGGGACATGAGATTTTATTAGAGAATAAATAACTGCAATTGATGTTTGCCCCCTCTCAATTGTGGAATACTTTGATTTTTCCTAGGCAACAGTAAATGCCCGTCCCCAGCGCATCCTTGACAGCTCCTCCCTCACGCAGTCTGCCCCAGCCAGCCCTACCAACAAGGGCATGCACATCCACCAAGTGGGGTAAGTAACCTCCTAAATGTTGTTACCTTGCCAGTTACAGCTAGGTGGATTTGTGCACTCGTTCCCCACCACAAGCCATTCAGCTACCCCAGTTAACTGAGACACAGATGGGAAACTTGCAGAACTCTCACTAGCTTTCTGTGTGGTCTTCCTCTAAACATTGGTAAAGGAGAGATCCCCGCAAAAAACTGGGGATTTCCCTTTAGCACCCTCATCAGGACAAGGAGCAGCCTGGCACACTGACTGCAGGTAAGTGGAGAAAGGCAGGATAAATGCTCATGCTCTCATCCGTCATTGGTTTGATCTGAGGTAGATGGGACCTACATTTCCCCATAGAACTAATCTGTCTGCTCTTCACTTTGACATGGTGAGGACCCAGGGTTACCTGATCAATAGCAAAGGCTGCGTCTAAAGAATGACATGGGCAAGGCTGGGCCTTCGAAATGAGCTTCTGTTGTGGTTATTCCCAACCCCAACCTCTCTCCCAGAGGAAAACAGTGACTGGCCGTTTGGACTTCACACACTTGCAAACATATCATGCCAGAAAACCTCACAGTGGAAAGGGAATACAAACTTATAAAGCTTCTGTAGCCATGTGTTTGTTACTGGCCATGGAACAGGGAAAACATCCGGTTATCTCTGCCTTGTACTCTTCAGCATTGTCATGAGCTGACATGATCCCTGAGCTTGGGGAACTAGAATCACTGTTAACATGTCTTGGGTAAGGTGCCATAACTGTGTTCATATGAATCATTGTGACCATGGCAACCTCAGTGTTTCCCAGTGAGCATAGCGGTTTAAATCTTTAGACCTGAATTTAGGTTTGGCATAGCAGCCAAGACTCGTTTTTATTTTGGAGGGAGATGGCAGTGAAGTTTAAAGCCTAAAAAACAAAGGAACAAACCTATATCTTTTAAAATTAAAAAAAATTGCAAGGAAAGATGCAGAGGTGGCACAGTTAGTGATTTTGAGGGCATGCCCTTCTCCAGCACCCAGGTTTATAGTCTAGCTTAATCTTCCCCCGGTAGATGGATTTTCCACCTTGCTCACTTTGTTGGAAACTGATCATTTCTCAAAGGTGGAAGCTATTGTCTGGTTGTATTCCACCCTGGAAAAGCCTGAATTTCAGTGGATGTTCATCAGCTTGGTTCAGAAAGTGAGGTGAGTCCTGTGTTCAATGCCATGTTCATCCTCGTGTTCTTTCCCAATACTAGAGGGTCTCCTCCAACTACCAGCACAAGCATCTCCAGCCTGACAAATGATGTGACAAAACCACCAGTCAGCCGGGACCTCCCATCTGTAAGACCTTCAAATGTAGGCAATCTTGGGGTCCAATACACCCCCCACTCCCACCAGTTCCCCAGGACGAGGAAAATGTTTGACAAAGGGCCAGATCAGGTAAAATGGTTCTTTCTACTAGCTGTCACACCTGTTCTTTGTTCTCCTACTTTCTAAATATCCTTCTTTGCTTTTTGCAGCTGCCACTGACTCCAGTTTAGTTTCCTCTAATCCTGTCAACGTCAATAAAGTAAAAAATTAAATTGATTATTTTTCCTCGTCTCCAGGATAAATGTCGCTTTGTGGCTCTTGATGTGACATTACTAGCTGCTACTGCTGCTTCTTCAGAGAAGTGTTTAATTGGAAAAGGTTATTTATTGTTCTGTAAACATTCAGTTACTTTACATAAATTGAGGCTGCTACCTCACCTTAATGAACAAGTTTTCAGAGAAATTCTCAGAGGCTAGGAGTCAGTCACGCTCCTTAACTGCAGGAGAGAATGTCAGATCCTTTCAACAAGCACCTTCGGTGTTGGTGGGCCCCACAGGAGCAGCCCTTGTCACACAGCTGTAGGTCATGGTGTATTCAGGTCTTCATAATCCCTCTGCCACTGTCAGAATATGCATATGTTCTACATCAAGTCCATCCAAATAGAAAGAACAACAGTCCATACCGGCTGCAGTAGAGAAGCACACAGGTCAGATGCATCTAGTGTTTTCATTGTTCAGTGCCAAAAGGGCTCATTGGGTTGATGCGCAAAGAATCCTTCGTGCTTGTTTGGCACTCTTCAAAGGCGAGCAGGTGTAATTATCCCTACTTCACTAACGGGGAACCTGCCCCACACAGGTGGTGACTTGTTCTGCGTCAGTGGTGGGAGCAGGGAATGCAGCCCATGGGAACCCAGTGGAACTCCTGCCCCCGTCCCATGCTAGGTCCATTTGACCAGAGCTGCCACCCCTGAAAGAGAATGTAGGCGTGTTTTCGTGTCTGACTGCAGAAGGACGCCCAGTGACTAAGAGCTGGGGTCAGTGAGGGATTTACATACTGCCAGCACTGGCTAGAGCCAGGCAGGTGCTGGGCACGTTTTCACATGTCATTTCACACAGCCAATTCATTTCACTCTGAACTTGGATCTTTCTAGCCTTTGGAGGCTCTTTCACACAGGCTGCCAAACTGTACCACATGTGAGAAAAACGGGGGAAGCAGCTTCATCGGGGAAAGAGAAGAGCCCCACTCACTAGTGTATGCAGATAGTACTGTTAGAAAGTGCCACATGGTCAGACCTGGAGACTGAATTCCTCTCTGCACCGATGCAGCCCAGTCAGCAGCATTACAGCTTCCCTGCCCTAGAACGACCAACCACCTCGGGGAGAAGAGGGGAATTCAGTCCTTGGCCTGTCTGCAAAGACTGCCAACTGTAACGATGCTCTCTGATGTGGACAGCTGGCTGCTAGGAATTGAAGTGGCTCCCAGCAATTCACTTCCCATAAGCCACTGCACAGCAATCAGGTGGTAATGCCTTTGGAACACTACCAGGCAGGAGGGACCAGATTCAAGTCAGCAACTTATCGCTGAGACTTGGTGTATCCCATTACAAAGTCACCTTGGCCATCCAGTCCAAAGATGGACACCTCTTTAATGAGCTGGCTGAGGTTTGAGAGTGGCCTGCTTCTTCTATATGCCTTTTCACCCTTTTTATGGCTGTACATATGCTGGCCCCTGTTCTGAGGTTTGGGCCAGTAGTTTTTTCTTGAATCACTTTTACTATCCCCAGTTGTGCCCTGTGCTAGACTCCAGACAGGCCGTGGAAAGAAGCCAGTGCTGTTACTTCATATTTACAAAATAGTTGTGCCCAGAGGCCCTAATCATTACTGGAGCCCATGGTATGTGCTGTATAGCATCTCAGTGCCCTCCCTGAGGAGCTAACGGACGGGCTGTTATTTCAAAGCGTGGTGTGCACAATCTCAGATCTCGGCAGCACCTTTCAGCATCTATCTGCTCAATTTCTCTTCCGGTTGAAGTCGGCCTATGATATTAGTTCTGTGAGAGCTCTGGGAAGAGAGCCAGCACTTTGAATGTGGGTGGACAGGATCATTAACAAACAATGTTTACCCCTGTGTTCTCTTCCTGGGCAGACCACTGATGATGCAGATGAAGCTGTTGGACACAAAATCTTCATTTCAGCCACAATGCAGACAGGATTTTGTGACTGGAGCGCAAAATATTTTGCTCAACCGGTCATGAAGGTAATATTCTCCCTCCATTCATGTTTCTTGAATCACAACCCTGCCCTCTCAACCACACAGAAAGGTGGGATGCTGACCCTGGAAATATGAGCACAATGCGCTCTCCCTTCCCTCGTCATTACTTTTCTGTTCATCCTAGAACGAGAGTGCCACTCTTACACCACCCTCCCTGCTGCTTTTGATCCATATAACCACCTTGCCTATAAAATGTGGGCGGAGGAACAGAGACGATCAGGGGGGGGAGGATTTAGTGGAATGTTGCCAGGGGGGAAAGAGCCCCACGGTATGAAGTAAAAGCTATGCCAAGCCCATGTGAGTAGGAGTGCAAGTATGTGGGATGGATCTGCTTGTTGGTGCCACTGGTCCAGTCAGCTAAACAGCATTGCCTTACTGTGAAGGTTAAGCATGGCTGCAGCTTCCAAAGCATTGTATTGCTCCATCCATAGCTGACATCTGATGCCGTGTCTGAGTTGTTCTGCATCGCACAGTGGCAGTTAGGTGCTCCAGCTACATCCACCATGAGAAGCACAAGTTACATACACAACTCAGAGTAACAAACAAAAATTCAGTCCCCCAGTAAACAAAGTAACTGGGCCATGGACTAAACTCTGCAGCACTAGTACCCCAATAGTGAGGACAGATTCTAAAGCAGGGGAGAAGGGGGCCCAGCCCATGGTCGTGGGGCAATCAGCCAAAGGAACTTGACAACACATGTCTCTTAGATGATCTTAATTGTAGAAAGAAAAGGAGTACTTGTGGCACCTTAGAGACTAACAAATTTATTAGAGTATAAGCTTTCGATGAAGTGAGCTGTAGCTCACGAAAGCTTATGCTCTAATAAATTTGTTAGTCTCTAAGGTGCCACAAGTACTCCTTTTCTTTTTGCGAATACAGACTAACACGGCTGCTACTCTGAAACCTTAATTGTAGAGTGAAGGCTTATTTCAAAGCAGCAGGGTCCATGTCATATTAAGTATTTTGTGTGTTTTCCTCATAACTTCCCTTACTAGTTACCTGAGAGAGTTGTGTTCAAAAGGGGGGTTTCTCCCTCCCCACTTGTCGCTTTCTTCTTGCTTAATTCTATAGCAAGGTTATAATGCTGAATTTGTCACATTGCGATCGTTTCCTTAACAGATACATGCCCTAAGCAGAGGAGTGAGTTCATTACACTAGAGTTAACACTTCCTTAGCACACTGAGGATTAGGTGTAAACGTTAACTGATGCTCACAAACATGCAAGATGGAATTGGGTGGGTGGGTAGATAGCTGAGTAAAGCAAAGACAAGACTTCGTCACAGGTTCAGGCAGGTGTACGTCATCACAGTGACGCTGTTCTCTACAGTTAATACATGGCAAAGAAAGGCTGTCCAAATCCAATACAAGCTTTTCTAGCAACTCTTTTAAGACTTTGCTAGATGTGGAAGTCCCTCTTTAAAAGCAAGTTTTGTTTTGTGTGTGCTTGTGACAACAAATGATCTTGCTCTGAGCTGGGCAGCACAAGGGTGTATTCAGGTTAACTTTCCTGGGAAAATGCTGCAGATTAATCATTCTTCCCTGCCAGCCCAGAGAACAACAATAAAAACAACTTGGCTGTTAGAACAATCTCCTTTTGCTGTGTAATGAAGTCCCTGTATTCCAACGGCAAGGGCAAAGACGAAGCTTTCTTCCCGCCTTTGCATTTAGGTTTCTGGCTGTGTTGATGCTAAAACAAGCGGAGGAAATTGTTGAGAATGCTGCCTTAAGTGAAGACTATTTAATCCCAGTGTCAGCAGAGCGTGTCCTCCACTCCAAGTTAGCTTTGACCCTGCTTGCTCGAGTGCAGCTTTAGAGCTGTGACCTACTCACAGGCATCTTGTAAAATCTCCTTTATCTCCCAAAAAGGGGTTTGACAGCAACTGAGGCTCTGAAATAGCTCCCAGGAAAAATTCCCGCAGCCTTGGTTACTTAAAAGAAATCACAATTACAGCAAGGAAAGAGGGTGGCGGTGGAGATTGTGGTGATGATGAATCTCCTTTGAGATACATGGGCAGGAGACGGACAGAGGACTTTGTGTGTGGGTAGGTGAGGGTGTGGGGACAGGGAGAGGGGTTGTGGCTGCAGACGGGGCAGTAAATTAGAATGGGTGGTTGGCAATCCTCGGATTGTTTGTTTGGAAAAATCTGTATTTTGTTAGCCCTGGAGGATGGAGGGGAGATGGCTAATGCTGACCTCAGGGCAGAGTAACTTGGTGTTTCCAAAGACACATCGTGTGGGGGTTTGGAACTGACAGCACCGCTACCAGGACTGCCAATGTGTGGATTCTGGGGAATTCCTGGATCGCAAGGTTGTAGAAGTTTGTGAAAGAGGAAGAACATGGGAAGTGCTGGCTACAGACTGATTGGGTTGTGAAGAGGTGGCCTGCCTTGGCATCATGTTTTGCCCACTCTGTGGCATCTAAGTGCTGACTTTTAAGAGCTTGTGATTTACCAGATACTGTGGTGATTCACTTGGGTGGAAATGATCTGCCCCTTATCCCTGCTGAACACCTCAGACAATGTATGAGAGCACATTTGGACACTATCAGAGGCTTGTGTCCAGCGGATGTGATAGTTTTCTCTCATTTGGCTGAGTGTCTGAATAATTGCTTAGTGACAATATGAAAGCTATTAATATGTGCCCAAAGAATATTAATTGGGAAGTGGGAGTGTTCATGGTTGACCAGAATATGTATGTGGTATGCCATAGAAACATTACAAGCTCTGACACCTCTCCATCTTTTGGTAGGGCCCTATGAAATTCATGGCCAGGAAAAGCATCACGGACCATGAAATCTGGTCTTTTATGTGCTTTTACCCTATACTATACCCTATATATACTCACGGGGGAGACCTGCGTTTCTCAAATTGGGGGTCCTGACCCAAAAGGCAACTAGGGGGAGCGCTTTTCTTGACCTGCTGCTCACAAACCGGGTAGAATTAGTGGGGGAAGCAAAAGTGGATGGGAATCTGGGAGGCAGTGACCATGAGTTGGTTGAGTTCAGGATCCTGACGCAGGGAAGAAAGGTAAGCAGCAGGATACGGACCCTGGACTTCAGGAAAGCAGACTTTGACTCCCTCAGGGAACAGATGGCCAGGATCCCCTGGGGGACTAACATGAAAGGGAAGGGAGTCCAGGAGAGCTGGCTGTATTTCAAGGAATCCCTGTTGAGGTTACAGGGACAAACCATCCCGATGAGTCGAAAGAATAGTAAATATGGCAGGCGACCAGCTTGGCTTAATGGTGAAATCCTAGCGGATCTTAAACATAAAAAAGAAGCTTACAAGAAGTGGAAGGTTGGACATATGACCAGGGAAGAGTATAAAAATATTGCTCGGGCATGTAGGAAAGATATCAGGAGGGCCAAATCGCACCTGGAGCTGCAGCTAGCAAGAGATGTCAAGAGTAACAAGAAGGGTTTCTTCAGGTATGTTGGCAACAAGAAGAAAGCCAAGGAAAGTGTGGGCCCCTTACTGAATGAGGGAGGCAAGCTAGTGACAGAGGATGTGGAAAAAGCTAATGTACTCAATGCTTTTTTTGCCTCTGTTTTCACTAACAAGGTCAGCTCCCAGACTGCTGTGCTGGGCAACACAAAATGGGGAAGAGATGGCCAGCCCTCTGTAGAGATAGAGGTGGTTAGGGACTATTTAGAAAAGCTGGACGTGCACAAGTCCATGGGGCCGGACGAATTGCATCCGAGAGTGCTGAAGGAATTGGCGGCTGTGATTGCAGAGCCCTTAGCCATTATCTTTGAAAACTCGTGGCGAACGGGGGAAGTCCCGGATGACTGGAAAAAGGCTAATGTAGTGCCCATCTTTAAAAAAGGGAAGAAGGAGGATCCTGGGAACTACAGGCCGGTCAGCCTCACCTCAGTCCCTGGAAAAATCATGGAGCAGGTCCTCAAAGAATCAATCCTGAAGCACTTAGAGGAGAGGAAAGTGATCAGGAACAGTCAGCATGGATTCACCAAGGGAAGGTCATGCCTGACTAATCTAATCGCCTTTTATGATGAGATTACTGGTTCTGTGGATGAAGGGAAAGCAGTGGATGTATTGTTTCTTGACTTTAGCAAAGCTTTTGACACGGTCTCCCACAGCATTCTTGTCAGCAAGTTAAGGAAGTATGGGCTGGATGAATGCACTATAAGGTGGGTAGAAAGCTGGCTAGATTGTCGGGCTCAACGGGTAGTGATCAATGGCTCCATGTCTAGTTGGCAGCCGGTGTCAAGTGGAGGGCCCCAGGGGTCGGTCCTGGGGCCCGTTTTGTTCAATATCTTCATAAATGATCTGGAGGATGGTGTGGATTGCACTCTCAGCAAATTTGCGGATGATACTAAACTGGGAGGAGTGGTAGATACGCTGGAGGGGAGGGATAGGATACAGAAGGACCTAGACAAATTGGAGGATTGGGCCAAAAGAAATCTAATGAGGTTCAATAAGGATAAATGCAGGGTCCTGCACTTAGGATGGAAGAATCCAATGCACCGCTACAGACTAGGGACCGAATGGCTCGGCAGCAGTTCTGCGGAAAAGGACCTAGGGGTGACAGTGGACGAGAAGCTGGATATGAGTCAGCAGTGTGCCCTTGTTGCCAAGAAGGCCAATGGCATTTTGGGTTGTATAAGTAGGGGCATAGCGAGCAGATCGAGGGACGTGATCGTTCCCCTCTATTCGACACTGGTGAGGCCTCATCTGGAGTACTGTGTCCAGTTTTGGGCCCCACACTACAGGAAGGATGTGGATAAATTGGAAAGAGTACAACGAAGGGCAACGAAAATGATTAGGGGTCTAGAGCACATGACTTATGAGGAGAGGCTGAGGGAGCTGGGATTGTTTAGTCTGGAGAAGAGAAGAATGAGGGGGGATTTGATAGCTGCTTTCAACTACCTGAAAGGGGGTTTCAAAGAGGATGGCTCTAGACTGTTCTCAATGGTAGCAGATGACAGAACGAGGAGTAATGGTCTCAAGTTGCAATGGGGGAGGTTTAGATTGGATATTAGGAAAAACTTTTTCACTAAGAGGGTGGTGAAACACTGGAATGCGTTACCTAGGGAGGTGGTAGAATCTCCTTCCTTAGAGGTTTTTAAGGTCAGGCTTGACAAAGCCCTAGCTGGGATGATTTAACTGGGACTTGGTCCTGCTTTGAGCAGGGGGTTGGACTAGATGACCTTCTGGGGTCCCTTCCAACCCTGATATTCTATGATTCTATGAAAAGGGAGTTGCAGGGAGGTCGCAAGGTTACGTTGGGGGGGGTCACGGTATTGCCACCCTTACTTCTGCGCTGCTGCCTTCAGAACTGGGCAGCTGGAGAGTGGCGGCTGCTGACTGAGGGTACAGCTCTGCAGGCAGTAGCGCAGAAGTAAGGGTAGCAGTACCGCAACCTCCGCCCCACGATAACCTTGCAACCCACCCACCCCCAACTCCTCTTTGCGTCAGGACCCCTACAATTACAACACTCTGAAATTTCAGATTTAAATAGTTGAAATCATCAAATTTTAGATTTTTTTAAATCCTATGACCGTGAAATTGACCAGAATGGACCGTGAATTTGGTAGGGCCCTATCTATTCGATAGGTCTCAGAGGAACTTTCAATAATTAAGCTATCAGTATTTTGGAGCAGAAACCTTGTCTGTGACTTCTCTCGCCACGCTGCCACAAACTCCAGCCACTGGGGAACATAACCAGGAACACCATTCCACTGTAACATAATTGCCCTTCGCTCCAGGCACCGCCCATGAGTTGGTTTGTAGGAGGAGAGAAGTTATGGCAATAGAAATGTTTGCACACCAGGGAGTGAAGATTTCAGGGAGATGTGTTCCCTGCTTGTGGTGGAGGGCTCCTGGATACAATAGTGAGAGGAGAGAGCCAGGATGGATGGGGGAATGCAGTGAGTGGGTCAAGGGCATGGGTGGGAAGGTAGGCCAAAGCAGGACTGGTGGGGCCCAGCTAATGGGAGTGTAAGGGGGTGTTGGGGAGTAGTGCAGGCTGGCTGGTTGGCTCAGTATGCAAATTCCAGGACATATGTATAGCTGTCTAAATGATTACCAACTCCTCCCAATAGCATATCTTTCCTGTTCAAACAAATGGGAAATTCAGTCGCAAACATCTGTTACTATGGAGTTACAGTTGCTTGCTGGTACATAGTCCCCTTGCAGACAAGTTTGAGCAAAACTCAAACTTCTGAAAACTAGGAAATGCACAGGTAAGGTTGCACCTTAACTCTGCTCTCTTTCCGCAGTGCCCCTATGTGCCTGTTGACACGTACACCTTTGCTTTGCCAGTCCCACCATGGCTGAAATGTACGAGCTCTGCACCTCCTTTTATAGCCCATTTACTCTCACCCACAGAATTCCATGTAACACAATTAAAGGACAAAAGGGGGGAGAAAGTTTGGCAATTCCTCATTCCCTCTGTTCCCCTGGAGCTGGCTGTAGCCCATGGGAATTATTTGCATACACTCTAATGCATTCAGGTTGTTAGGTGTCCTACGCTAACTGGTGGAGGCGGAAGTTGGGCCTGCTGTTAAAGGGTTAGTTGTGATGGGAGGACATGTGGGTTACTTTGAGGTATGTGACAGCTGTAACTGTGATATGAGGAGATGTATGTTTTGCACCCTCCAATGTGTGTGAGGAAGGAAAGGAATGAAACGACGTGAACCTTCACAGTGCAGTATGCATCATTTCAGTGCAGAATTGTGTATATTATATAAAGAGCAGGGCACCGGGATTTAGTAGAAAGGGAATTGTCAGTAACAAGCTGGGATAGGAGAGCAATTTAAGCATCTATTACCTGTCTGCACTTCAGGTAAATTGAGCGTGGTCAGTGTCAGGTGTAGCTGCACTGAATGGCAGAGGCAGTAGTTAGTTCTGCTTGGTAGAACTGTGTGTGTGTGTGGGTTATGTCAGTAGCAGGGCACAGGGCTTTTATTACAAAGGATATTATCAGCAGTGAGGTGGAATATGAGTGTGTTCTAATGCTTTAAAGCTGATTAAGTGACAGTGTAGTTGAGATGGTATCCTGCGGGTAAGTGTGAGGGATTTGTAAAAGGCTGTGAAATGGTTCTTAAATTGTAATGTGTGGTATTCTTTCTGGGGAGCTGGCTGTGGGTGTGGGTGAGGGTGTGTACAAACGGGGATTTGGAACCCACTGAAACTTACATTGCCAAGGGCCAGTGTGAGTATGTATGTATTAATCCATCACTCAAAGAGGGTAGAGAGAAGGTGCCATGGGCAATCTTTGCGGTTGTTATGTCCTTTTTGTCTTTTAATTGGCTTCAGAGTAGCAGCCGTGTTAGTCTGTATTCGCAAAAAGAAAAGGAGTACTTGTGGCACCTTAGAGACTAACAAATTTATTAGAGCATAAGCTTTCGTGAGCTACAGCTCACTTCATCGGATGCATTTGGTGGAAAAAACAGAGGAGAGATTTATATACACACACAGAGAACATGAAACAATGGGTTTATCATACACACTGTAAGGAGAGGTTTCAGAGTAGCAGCCATGTTAGTCTGTATTCGCAAAAAGAAAAGGAGTACCCGTGGCACCTTAGAGACTAACAAATTTATTAGAGCATAAGCTTTCGTGAGCTACAGCTCACTTCATCGGATGCATTTGGTGGAAAAAGCAGAGGAGAGATTTATACACACACACACACACACACACACACACACACACACACACACACACACACACACACACACACACACACACACACACACACACACACACACAGAGAGAGAGAGAACATGAAACAATGGGTTTATCATACACACTGTAAGGAGAGTGATCACTTAAGATAAGCCATCACCAGCAGCAGGGGGGGGAAAGGAGGAAAACCTTTCATGGTGACAAGCAAGGTAGGCTAATTCCAGCAGTTAACAAGAATATCAGAGGAACAGTGGGGGGGGGAGGGAGAAATACCATGGGGAAATAGTTTTACTTTGTGTAATGACTCATCCATTCCCAGTCTCTATTCAAGCCTAAATTAATTGTATCCAGTTTGCAAATTAATTCCAATTCAGCAGTCTCTCGTTGGAGTCTGTTTTTGAAGCTTTTTTGTTGAAGTATAGCCACTCTTAGGTCTGTGATCGAGTGACCAGAGAGATTGAAGTGTTCTCCAACTGGTTTTTGAATGTTATAATTCTTGACGTCTGATTTGTGTCCATTCATTCTTTTGCGTAGAGACTGTCCAGTTTGGCCAATGTACATGGCAGAGGGGCATTGCTGGCACATGATGGCATATATCACATTGGTAGATGCGCAGGTGAACGAGCCTCTGATTGTGTGGTTGATGTGATTAGGCCCTATGATGGTATCCCCTGAATAGATATGTGGACAGAGTTGGCAACGGGCTTTGTTGCAAGGATAGGTTCCTGGGTTAGTGGTTTTGTTGTGTGGTGTGTGGTTGCTGGTGAGTATTTGCTTCAGATTGGGGGGCTGTCTGTAAGCAAGGACTGGTCTGTCTCCCAAGATCTGTGAGAGTGATGGGTCGTCCTTCAGGATAGGTTGTAGATCCTTGATGATGCATTGGAGAGGTTTTAGTTGGGGGCTGAAGGTGATGGCTAGTGGCGTTCTGTTGTTTTCTTTCTTGGGCCTGTCCTGTAGTAGGTGACTTCTGGGTACTCTTCTGGCTCTGTCAATCTGTTTCTTCACTTCAGCAGGTGGGTATTGTAGTTGTAGGAATGCATGATAGAGATCTTGTAGGTGTTTGTCTCTGTCCGAGGGGTTGGAGCAAATGCAGTTATATCGTAGCGCTTGGCTGTAGACAATGGATCGAGTGGTATGATCTGGATGAAAGCTAGAGGCATGTAGGTAGGAATAGCGGTCAGTAGGTTTCCGATATAGGGTGGTGTTTATGTGACCATCGCTTATTAGCACCGTAGTGTCCAGGAAGTGGATCTCTTGTGTGGACTGGTCCAGGCTGAGGTTGATGGTGGGATGGAAATTATTGAAATCATGGTGGAATTCCTCAAGAGCTTCTTTTCCATGGGTCCAGATGATGAAGATGTCATCAATGTAGCGCAAGTAGAGTAGGGGCATTAGGGGACGAGAGCTGAGGAAGCGTTGTTCTAAGTCAGCCATAAAAATGTTGGCATACTGTGGGGCCATGCGGGTACCCATCGCAGTGCCGCTGATTTGAAGGTATACATTGTCCCCAAATGTGAAATAGTTATGGGTGAGGACAAAGTCACAAAGTTCAGCCACCAGGTTAGCCGTGACAGTATCGGGGATACTGTTCCTGACGGCTTGTAGCCCCCGACCTGGGGTATTCTATCTGCTACCCAAGATCCATAAACCTGGAAATCCTGGACGCCCCATCATCTCAGGCATTGGCACCCTGACAGCAGGATTGTCTGGCTATGTAGACTCCCTCCTCAGGCCCTTCGTTACTAGCACTCCCAGCTATCTTCGAGACACCACTGACTTCCTGAGGAAACTACAGTCCATTGGTGATCTTCCTAAAAACACCATCCTAGCCACGATGGATGTAGAAGCCTCTACACCAACATTCCACACAAAGATGGGCTACAAGCCGTCAGGAACAGTATCCCCGATACTGTCACGGCTAACCTGGTGGCTGAATTTTGTGACTTTGTCCTCACCCATAACTATTTCACATTTGGTGACAATGTATACCTTCAAATCAGCGGCACTGCGATGGGTACCCGCATGGCCCCACAGTATGCCAACACTTTTATGGCTGACTTAGAACAACGCTTCCTCAGCTCTCGTCCCCTAATGCCCCTACTCTACTTGCGTTGAAGATGTCATCAATGTAACGCAAGTAGAGTAGGGGCATTAGGGGACGAGAGCTGAGGAAGCGTTGTTCTAAGTCAGCCATAAAAATGTTGGCATACTGTGGGGCCATGCGGGTACCCATCGCAGTGCCGCTGATTTGAAGGTATACATTGTCACCAAATGTGAAATAGTTATGGGTGAGGACAAAGTCACAAAATTCAGCCACCAGGTTAGCCGTGACAGTATCGGGGATACTGTTCCTGACGGCTTGTAGCCCATCTTTGTGTGGAATGTTGGTGTAGAGGCTTCTACATCCATCGTGGCTAGGATGGTGTTTTTAGGAAGATCACCAATGGACTGTAGTTTCCTCAGGAAGTCAGTGGTGTCTCGAAGATAGCTGGGAGTGCTGGTAACGAAGGGTCTGAGGAGGGAGTCTACATAGCCAGACAATCCTGCTGTCAGGGTGCCAATGCCTGAGATGATGGGGCGTCCAGGATTTCCAGGTTTATGGATCTTGGGTAGCAGATAGAATACCCCAGGTCGGGGCTCCAGGGGTGTGTCTGTGCGGATTTGTTCTTGTGCTTTTTCAGGGAGTTTCTTGAGCAAATGCTGTAGTTTCTTTTGGTAACTCTCAGTGGGATCAGAGGGTAATGGCTTGTAGAAAGTGGTGTTGGAGAGCTGCCTAGTAGCCTCTTGTTCATACTCCGACCTATTCATGATGACGACAGCACCTCCTTTGTCAGCCTTTTTGATTATGTCAGAGTTGTTTCTGAGGCTGTGGATGGCACTGTGTTCTGCATGACTGAGGTTATGGGGCAAGCGATGCTGCTTTTCCACAATTTCAGCTTGTGCACGTCGGCGGAAGCACTCTATGTAGAAGTCCAGGCTGCTGTTTCGACCTTCAGGAGGAGTCCACCCAGGATCCTTTTTTTTGTAGTGTTGGTAGGAAGGTCTCTGTGGGTTAATATGTTGGTCAGAGGTGTGTTGGAAATATTCCTTGAGTCTGAGACGTCGAAAATAGGATTCTAGGTCAGCACAGAACTGTATCATGTTCGTGGGGGTGGAGGGGCAAAAGGAGAGGCCCCGAGATAGGACAGATTCTTCTGCTGGGCTAAGAGTATAGTTGGATAGATTAACAATATTGCTGGGTGGGTTACGGGAACCATTGTTGTGGCCCCTTGTGGCATATAGTAGTTTAGATAGCTTAGTGTCCTTTTTCTTTTGTAGAGAAGCAAAGTGTGTTTTGTAAATGGCTTGTCTAGTTTTTGTAAAGTCCAGCCACGAGGAAGTTTGTGTGGAAGGTTGGTTCTTTATGAGAGTATCCAGTTTTGAGAGCTCATTCTTAATCTTTCCCTGTTTGCTGTACAGGATGTTGATCAGGTGGTTCCGCAGTTTATCTTAAGTGATCACTCTCCTTACAGTGTGTATGATAAACCCATTGTTTCATGTTCTCTGTGTATGTGTATATAAATCTCTCCTCTGTTTTTTCCAACAAATGCATCCGATGAAGTGAGCTGTAGCTCACAAAAGCTTATGCTCTAATAAATTTGTTAGTCTCTAAGGTGCCACAAGTACTCCTTTTCTTTTTGTCTTTTAATTGTGTTAAATGAAATTCTGTGGGTGAGAGTGAATGAGTTGTAAAAGGAGATGCAGAGCTTGTACATTTCAGCAACTGTGGGGTAGAAAAGTAAAGGGTGTGTGTGTTAACAGGCATATTGGGGGATTGCTGAAGAAGAGCAGAGTTAAGGTTGTATGGGCAATCTTACCTGTGCATTTCTTACTTTTCAGAAGTTTGTTTTGCTCAACTCAATGTTCTGCAAGGGAATAGCATACCACCAAGCAACCATACCTCTTAATTACTTTGGTTTTTTTGCCATTGAATTACAGTGTTTGTCTGTCACACAAACGAGTAATATGATGGTGCTCTAACAGGAAGGGAATCAGAGGAATACTGCTGGGTGCATACTTTTATAAACATCTACTGGTTATTTATGTTTTTCGAGTAGATGGAAAAATTTGTATTTCATGTGTAGGAAATTCCTCCCATCCTAAGCAATAATGATGAGGTATCCATTGCTGCTCATTCTTGAAGCACATGGTGTGTTGTTTTGTTTTTTAAATATCAATATAGTGTAACAGTGTGAGCTAATTGGCTGTGTGTCTGTGTTTTATGAAACACCGTAGACAGGTTTCCAAGTATCTTAATTTTTTTTAATGTGAATCATTAAGAGGAAATAAAATCATTGGTCCAGTGCTTCATCAGCTCTACTGCTAGTGTAAGTAATTTTCTCTTGACAACAACAGCAGCAAAGCCAGTAATATATTGGGAGATATTTCTCACCTATGGGGTTTAGTTGCCAGATTAAACTTCAAGCTTTTGGGCTTTATACAAAGATTGGCTTTGGTCAAGATGAGTTCCAGGGTCTTGTTCCTAAGTGCAGAAAATGGTAAGTAAGTTTTAAAGGGAAAAGGAGAGAGAATTGGGGATGATAGTGCCATTTAAAAATGGGTAATGTTTTGTCTCTCAATGCTTATTAAAAACATTTGTCTACTTTTGAGGATAGTTGCTCACAAGAGTGGTGTCTTATTAATATAATAAATCACTGTAGACAGCCAATCAAAAAGCAACATTGGCTTGTGTATGGGAAGCGATTATTTTAGCTTGAATACTTCACATGCATGAAACAAAATTACTTTTCCTTTTTTCTTTTTTTTTTTTTAGAAAAAGAAAAAATTGAAGCTCTATGAATACTAATTTGATGTAAGGGGAAATGGGCCGAGAGTCAATCATGTGAATACACAGAGCCTCTTTCTGCATCCATTAGGCCCAAATAAATTGTTGGCTGTTTTTTCGTAAAAATTGGGGTGGTCTGAGAACCGTGAAAGAACTGTGTTCATAAACAGAATTTGTACCATGGTTATCTCATCAGCCACATGGTGCCATCCATTTTCCGACATGCTAGCAAGAGTGGTAGCATTTGTGATAGTGAAAGTTCAATAATGGTTTCCATTCTAACCCCATTCCAGCCCTCTCCCGGACAGTTCAAAGAAATAGTATGGTTTGTTTGTTCCTCTAAAGACACACAAGTACCCCACAGCTTATTAACTTGGGTAAATACACCCTGCCCTTTAAACACAGCACTGAGTTGATTATTGTAAAAATAAAACTAATGTGTTAACAATAAGACATAGATTAGGTGATGCTAAGTATGGGGAATAAAGTTAGAAAGAGTTACAAGCAAATAAAAGTGAAAACACGCATCTAAAACCTAATCTAGCAAGGAACAGGCTTTGTTCAGGATGGTTTCTCTCCTATATGCAGTTTCCAGAAACATCAGCCTCCCCCTTTGAAGGACTCGTCTTTCTCAGCTTGCAAGAGCTTTGGCTTCTTGTGTTTGTCTAGTGATGGAAGCCACAGACGGCTTCTGTCTTTCCTTATATTTTTCAGAGTTCAGTGACTTTGTTTCAGGAGACTTGATGACCTCATGCTGCTCTTCCCTTCCTGTGGGCTTCCCATCCCCTTGTATGTAAATACAGCTTCCATTGTTTTGATTCCACCATGCTTCATTTACATAGGAGACAGGAAAATAGCTGCCCTCTCTCTTGTCGGGGAGGGAACCTGTCTCTCCTTGTTTAGCCGCAGACTTTAAAGCATAAACTTGTAAAGTATCAATATTTCCTCATACAGTGTTAATGGATATATTTCACAGTGATATCAATCACCAGTAATGTCATTAGCTCCCAGAAAAAACTGCACTCTGTATATTTTCATAATACAATAGTTTCAGATACAATCAGTTGATTCAGTTGCTTATCGCTGGAGGTTCAGCCGCCCATCTTTATAGATCTGTAAACCTTTGAAATGGATTCTTCACAGGATTACCCCTCAGAGTAAAGTTTATTCAAGCTGTGAGGAAGGTGACATGGAGTCCGGTGGTAAAGGAAGCTCCATGCACTTTCTTCCCCCTCTTCTTATCCCTATGGCTTTGTTTACTTAATATGTTAAAAATGGACCTTCATTGTCGTTGCCTGAAGATCAGGCTGGTCACAGAATCAAATACACATTCCAGTGTTGGAAGACTTGATTACCAACTCCTCCTGACATGCCTGGTTTAAACACACTTGAGTTATAATTCCAGCGTATATCCATAACTCTAACTACGAACTGGGTGTGTACATCACACAAGAATATTAATGGTCAGTGAGTTATTAGTTTTCAAATGATACCTCACGAGGTGTATTTTGTACAAAGATGATAACAATAGTGTGTAGAGTATGAATAAGAGTGCTTAGTGTCACTGATTTACTGCATGGCAAGCCATGGTGCGAATCTACGGTTCACTGCCCTGCCATGTACTAAGTCTTCGAATAGACAAGCCTGCAGATACATTTTTGTAATCTACGTCCATTCCTGTTTCCTGTATTTTCATTGTATACTGCTCCAGTATACCTTTTCTCATTGAGATTTTGTTAATAACTTCCCTTCTTTCCAAGTCGTGTGTGTGTGTGTGTTTGTGTGTGTGTATATATATATATAAATAATTAAGGGCCTTGGCGCATCCTGCACTTTGGCACAAAGCAGTAGAGGGGACAGAAAGCACCCCTTACTCTTTTATGCCAATGCAATGTACTACCACTGCCTCCCACAAATGTGCAGGGTGTGGGCAGACACTTGATTCTGCCTCCCCAAGGGACCTAGAAATGAGCGTACGCTGTGCCAAGCATCCACCTGTCACTGTTTACTCTGTCCCAGGAGCAGCAGAGAGACCAAGAGGGAGATTGATTCCCTTAGTCACAATCTCCCTCCTGGGCTGCCCCTTTTCTGTGGGCTAGACTGCAATTATACTGAATGTGTAGTATATATAAAATAATCTTGCTGTGCACTTGTTATACAACTCAAGGACTCTGTCTGACTGGGGTACACAGAATAGCGCATAGTACTGTGAGAAGTTACATGTGAGTCTCTAAAGCCTGACCGATATTAAAAAGTTATGTCAACCCAGCTACATCACTGGGGGTGTGAAAAATCCACACCCTGAGCCATGTAGGAAAGCGATGTAAGTCTCAGTGTAGACACTAAGAGGTCAATAGAAGAATTCTTCCTTCACCCTAGCCCCCACCTGTTGGGGAGGTGGATTACCTATCCTAATGAGAGAACCCCTCCCATCGCTGTAGGTAGTGTTTACACTGAAGCTACAGCAACCTAGCTGCAGCTGTGCCACTGTAACATTTTACGTGTAGACAAGCCTTTAGTTTGAAAGGAAAATGTTTCGGTGCATTGTGTTAACTGAGAAATAGTATGTAACTCTATAATTGAAGACTATATTATTTTGCATGTGCACAAAGAGTAGAGAGAAGGTTCCGCATTCGACTTTTTTTTGACATTTCTTCATGGTTGCTTGCTTAACCAAGCAACCTTGATATTCTTACACTACCCTTCTTGGCTGGAATTCTGTAAAACATTCTCCTTCTAGAAGTGCCACTCCTGGAGCATTAAGGAACACAGAGCCCTGATTGGCTACTGCTGCCTTTGGGAGCTTCAGTCCACTAAAGAAGCGAAGTGAAAAATGAGCCAAGTGCAGGTAGAAGAGAAGGACATTGCTGTTTGTTCTGGGCCACAGTGCTCGAAGCACCATAGGTCCGGCAGGAGTACTCTGAGAAAAACGAGGCTTACACACAGCGTGAGTTATTGGATTTACTGAAGGTTAGTGACCCACCCGCAACGGGGACTCCAAGCGTTGCAGTCACGAAGGCGGGGAACCCAGGACACCAGAGCTCTGCCTGGGACAGAGTCCGACGGAGGGGCAGACAGTCAGCATTAATAAGCATTACACAAAAACAGCTCATGAATATAAAGTTAGGTGCTTCTTAAAGTGGGGCTTTCTACTACCAAGGGCCATGCAAAGCAGCTGTGTTCTTCAAAAACTAACTCTATCCCAAAATAATGAAGCAGCTATCTATGTCCCACAGTAACCTCTCGGCTCGAGAAAGCGGAAGTTCCCTGGCTAGGCCATAATAAAGTCTTCCGCAGTCCCTTACACTGTTCCATTCTAGTACTTCATGCAGAGATGCTGCTCCCTAACGTTAACGGGGGAAAGAAAAACAGTCATTTCTGTAATGAATAAATAGAAAATGACTGCGAAAATGACTGTGAACACATCTTGATTGCATTTAAATTATGAGTCTAGCTTTGCTTCATAGCCCTTGCTCTGAAAATGCAGGGATTAATTTCCATTATAAATCACTGGCGCAGTTTCAAACCATCAAACTGGACTTTATTTATTGATTATCAAATAAATTTACAAAGAGAACACTGCATTGCAATTGCTTGGTGGGGAGTTCAACAGCAGACAGCTTTGGAAATTCTGATCTCTGCAGAGAACTTGACCCAGCTCAGAGTTCTGAAAGTTCTTGAAAGGCCATTCTGCAACCTCGTGCAACCCTGGATTTGTATCATGCAGGCAGCCTAGGCTTTTCCAGCTGTATGGAAGTCCCACATCAAAGAGAGCAGAAGCCAGTATTCAGTCTGTTTGATACTGACATAATGTGAGGGTAGAGGCTGGAGAGGATTCTGGAAGGTGAGAATTACATAAACAAATCCTTCCTGATAATCCTAGCCGTAACTTCAGCACTTTCACTGCACTGTATCTTGGCAGTCGTGCAAAGCCCTGGCAGAAAGATTAACCCTTTTATAAAATTGTGGCAACAACACGAACCAGGAAAGATCACCCAGTAGTATTATTTGCTATAGTAGAAGAGTGTCAGCCTCTTTTCCTGAGCCCCGAATTGAGAGAGAGGCAAAGAGTTAAAAGAAAACAACTTCATTGGCTTTTGAATGGCACTCGTCGGTGGGAGGATTCAAAATTGTAATATATTTCTTTCTGATGATAGCCAAGAGGTGTTATAAATCTGTGGCATGTCATGATCCTAATCATATAACGCTATTCCAGACACCCACGTTTCTCTGGGAGCTCTGCTTAGAGGAGAGCTTGGCAAAAGCCAACACTGGGCTTTTGTTTACTAGAAGATTTTCTAAAGCTTAAATGGAAACTGGCTGGGGAAAGGGGAGAAAGGAATGAATGATTAGACGATCACCTGATCACGAGTGTTCTCTGGAATATATACCTTCAGCCTTTCCTTTCTAGTCTGTGCTCAGCACCACTCTGGCTGGGGGGAGGGAGGCGGAAGTCTCACTCATACATTTGCGCTCTCGCATTTGCATTGTAACCCAGGAGTTCCCCAGGTACATGCGCACGCTAAGAGCTAATCTGAGTACTTTATTATTTTTGTTAGCCAGAGTAGTGCAGTGGTTCAGCGAGGTTACTCAGCAGGTCCCGCATGGGGATGTGGGAAGGAACATTGGTTTGGCCACATTCTCTGCCCCCTTGTACTGGTTGCATGCAGCAAACTTAACTCTATTGCTCTCTCTCTACCCCCAATTCACATGGCAAAATGATTGCAAGGGGGACACTTCTCCCTGAGCCTGGCAGTGTCATTAGCAGGCCCACAGCGTGTCTGGCACTGTAAGATAGACAGTGGTGATGTGGCCATGTCAGTCACAGGATATTAGAGAGACAACGTGGGTGAGGTAATAGCTTTTATTGCAGTGGCTCTCAGCCTTTCCAGACTACTGTCCCCTGTTCAGGAGGCTGATTTGTCTTGCATACCCCCAGGTTTCACCTCACTTAAAAACTGCTTGCTTACAAAAATCTCACTATTACTCAAAAATTGCTTACTTTCTCATTTTTACTGTATCATTGTAAAATAATATAAATACTGTACTTACATTTCAGTGTATGGTATATAGAGCAGTATAAACAAGTCATTGTATGAAATTTTAGTTTGTACTGACTTTGCTGGTGCTTGTTATGTAGCCTGTTGTAAAACTAGGCAACTATCTAAATGAGTTGATGTACCCCCTGGAAGACCTGTGTGTGCCCCCAGCAGTACACGTACAGCTGGTTGAGAACCACTGTTTTATTGGACCCACTCCTGTTGGTGAGAGAGAGACAAGCTCTTGAGCTACACAGGCCTGAAGAAGAGCTTGGTGTGGCTCGAACACTTTTCTTTCACCAGTAGAAGTTGGTCCCATAAAAGATATGACTTCACCCACCTTGTCACTGCAAGATAGCTCATTTTGGGCCAGTTGTCCATTACCTTTCTGCCTATTGTCCTTGAAAGGACTGAGTCCATTTTCTTCAGAGATGCAAAGCCCAGATACTCCCTTAACCTGCTGCCCCATCTTTGAGCCCTGCACGCACCATATTTTGTCAGGGATGGAGACAGTAGCTTCCCCACAGGCAAACAGTTCCTAGTCCAAGTCCAAGAGAGCTGCTAAGTGCCAATGGAGGAAGTTAAAATTCTGTACACGCCCCTGCCCCTTCCTGCTTGAGGCGGCCTTTAGATCTTACTCCAATTTATTCCCACAGAAACTGGATTTTCATTAAAGTGTAATATTTCTGCTCTTGAATATGCTTTGATGCATTTTATCCTGGGTTTGTTTATTGCTTTGCATTCTTGGTCATTTGTCATTTCCTTTCTAATAAACCCGAGATTGCTGCAAAATGAAACTTGGGTGTTTTTTTAAAAGAGAAAAGGCAATCCAGCCCAATAATCATTGTTATGAGTCCTTTCCAATGTGTGGGATGTTTTGAATGTAGTGTGCATAGTAATGTCAGGCTATTTAAGTTCTTTTTCATTAGGAAAAAATAAATTGGGGGTCTGGGAGGGCTTACCCCTCCTCCTGCTCCTCCTCCCAAGAAATACTCCTTCCTGAGCAGCAATTATCCTTTTCATTGACATACACTGGGTGTAGCTCCCATCAGAGCCCCTGTCGCAGCTTTTTAATTGCCCAGAGGGCTGGTTCTAGAGCAGTGGTTCTCAAACTTTTGTGAGCCAGAATGCATCAAATGGCAGAAAAATCATCTTTGTCCCCTTCCCTTGTTTCTTCTACAATGCTTGTGCGGGAGCAGCCTGCCTGCCCACAATCCCCTCCTGAGGCCCCTCACGATCGCTGGCCTGCAGAACTCTGTTCTAAAGCGCTGAAAGAGAGGGATGCTTTCAGCCCTAGCTGCTGAGCATGCTGACCCTGTAACACACAGACCAGAACCGGTATCGAGTCGGGGACTCCCACATGGCAATGCACACTGCTTACTAGTCACACCAATCTTCTTCTTCATTGACTCTGCCCCTTGCTATGGATAATGATTTTTAAGGGGAGGATGGGAAGAAAAAGGGACATTTTGAAAGGGACAAAGCCCTTCACCTGCTGTATTTACTGTTTTAATATTGCAGTTCTGAATAAAGCCTTTAGTGCATTGTTCATTGGTATTTTTATAAAAGGAGTGTCTTGTGCCTTTATTCAAATTCAAAGGTGCTTTAACTTATTCATACTTAAAAATACACAACCCAATAAAGCTCATTGCGGCATAACTATATCAACAAACCTTCCTAGTGTAGACACCATTTATACTGGGCAAAAACGTGTTTTGCCAGGATAGCTTGTTGTGTTCAAAGAATTCGTATAAGTTACAACTACATCTGTGTTAGGGCTTTTGCCAGTATAAAAATGTCAGAGAAGACATTGCCTCCGCAGGCTGTGTCCACACTGGGTGCTAGGAGTGTGGACTAACCCCTGCTTGTGTATGCTTACTCCCATTGGCTCTCATCCCTAGCGTGAGTAGAAATAGCAGTGTAGCCATGGTAGCCTGGCTGAGCCACCTGAAACTGGTGGGTTTGTACTCAGCACGGCTCAACCATGCCCTCACTGCTGCTATCCCGCTACAGTTCTTTTTATGCTCATGCTGTCTGGATCAGAGCTACTCCTGGTATGTGTACACAAGCAGGGGAATCATACCCCTCGCTCATAGTGTTCACCTAGCCTAAGTGACGTTACTATACCAGCAAATATGTCTAACTTAGACCGGCCAGAGATAAATTAAACATTTAGCTCAAGCCTGCAAAGATTGTGGGTACTCCACTGGAATAATTATGAAGAAAGGTTGAAAAATGGGGCATTTTTTGTCTAGAGAAGAGCAGACTTGGAGGATGCATGCTAAGTTTTCAAATATGTAAAAGGTTGTTATAAAGAGAATGGTGATCAGTTGTTCTCTATTTTCACCATAGGACAAGAAGTAATAGGCTTAGTTTGCAGCATGGGAGATTTAGGTTAAATATTAGGTCAGCTCTCTAGCTGTAAGTATAGTTAATCATGGAGGGTCATGGAATCTCCTTCACTAGAGATTTTTAAGAACAGGTTAGAAAACATCTGTAAGGGACGGTCTAGGTATACTTAATTCTGCCTCATTGCGCAGGGGTGTACTGGGTGACCTCGTGAGGTCCCTTCCAGCCCTTTTTAGCCTGTGGGTCTCATTGTGCAACTCATACTCCTGGTTAGTACTTAGTCCTATTGAACCTCAGAGCTACTCAGTGTGAGGAGGGGTTGCAAAATAGGACCCAGTTGTATGGTATTGAGTATATCTTATTTCAGTTGCCCCGAAGTTTCACAGACTGAGGGATTTGTGTGTCGAGCTCGTGTGGGATTTTCCCTCAAAAAAAATTTTTATTAGAAATTGCTGATTTAACAAACTGAAACTTGTGGGAAGGTACCAGTTTCAGTGAAACTTTTGACAGGTAAGGCTTATAAATCATTTCTGGTCAGAAAGAGAGAGAGAGAGAGAAATATTCCAGAATACCCAGCTGTTCCATGCTCAGGTGACTCTCCTGAGATATGGGAGACCCAGGTTCTAGCCTCTGGTCTGACTCAGGCAGAGCAGGGAATTGCACCTGGGTCTCCCACATCCCAGGCGTACGTCTTAACTACTGGGCTCTTGGCTCTTCTGAGTTGCAGCCTGGCTCTAGGGGTGTTTTGTTTGTTGAAAAAGAAAAACGTCAAAAGATCTCGGTGCTGTCCCTATGCAGAATGGGGTGGGAAATGGCAATCTCAACAATGTTCCTGGCACAGGAAAACCATTCCCAGCCCAGATTTATTTGTGTGAAATTAAGATGAGAAGATAAGGGGTTACAGAATTTCCTTGCAATCTGTTGTGTTCCAGTAAGGGAAGCTAAAACATTCCTTCAGTTTGTCAGTCAATGCTGCACTGATAATGTGAAAACCTTGAGATTTAAACATAAAATACTTCAATATTATCTTTCGCCTCTTGTCAGTCCTAGACAATAAAAGGAAGATTTTAATGTAAGTTTTTAACTTTCTGCCTATGTGAGAGCTCCATTCTTTCTTTTTCATTGCTCTGAAGTGGATTATGATCCTTTGATGAGTTGCAAAATGAGCTATATTGTACGTAGACAGGAAAGTAGTATGGTTGCCTCTGGGATAGTTTTGTAAGGTGCAGTTTGTCTATGGGTTCATTGCAAGGGCTACTTGGTGTTATAATTCAGGGCAACTGCACTTATGTTCCCCCATTGTGATCCAACAACATCATCCACTGTCAGGCTTCCAACTCCCTGGCCATCAGCTCTCTTGGGTGGCAATCTGCGTTTCTCCTCTTTCTGACTGGGTGTTTCCAGACTGACCAGTTCCCTGCCTTCACTGTGATATTCCCAGTGAAAGACAGCCTTGCCTGCAGAGACCTGCTTCGTTTCTCTCCTCCGAGAGTGTAATTGCTACTATTATAATAAAAATAAATAAGATGAGACAAAATACAGGACGCCTGTCAAGGAGAGGGACAAAGGGAAAAGTTTACTAACAATGAAAAGAGTCGGATCAAAAAGATGCTCAAATATTTGAAATCATATGGTCCTGTATGCTTTTTCCATTTACTGTCGGTAGCTGGATGTAGGGTTGCACCTGCTGAAGAATCTCTGATTGTGTGTGTGTGTGAGGGAGAGAGAGCGAGAGAGAGAGAGCGAGCTAGATTTGGATAGTTTCAGCTACTCTGGTTTTGCTTTATTAATGTATTCATTTATTGGAAGATTCCAGAAGAGCATGATTTGGAGAGCCAGATCCGCAAAGAGAGGGAATGGCGGTTTCTACGCAACACCCGCGTCAGAAAGCAGGCACAGAAGATCATCCAGAAGGGTGAGCTCTCTACTTCTCAGGCACTTTTCTCAAGTACTGCAGCTAGTAGTATGCCCCCCTTCTTCCTGTAATATAAACAATAAATAACAATAAACAACAAAGCCTTTGTGAGACCAGGGTGTTTAACTAGACACTGGCCTTTTCCCCATTAGGGGAACAGGAGCTTATTCAATTGCGAAGCGTTTCCCTAGAGGTGATTTATCTTGAAGCTTACAGGGCTTCATTTATTGCAAGTAGTTACTCCTGCTCAGGGATTGACCTTATTGTGGTGAGTGTAGAAGTTCTCCTTCCCTTTTGAAAACCTAAATGCAATGTTATCATCTAAGGAATATAGGCATATGTAGCAGGGTCAGCCAAAAATGATAATCACTTTATATAACCATCTGAGTTGAACTTGGGGTGGGAAAGAATAAGAGACCAGGGATTTTTGAGAGCAAGAACCTGCCATAAGAAGGGGTTTTCCTGCTTTAAAAGAATTGACAAGGTTCACAATTTTAAATGCATGCATTCACCCTGAAGCCTTGGACTTGAAAGTCAGCAGCTGGGCTTTTCAGTATCTCTGCCAGTCGGAGATGGCTTGTCCGCAGGTAATAAAGTGTCCAGTACAAAATGGATAATTTAGAGGCCCTTAACAGTTACTATTGATTTACTGTTTTGGCCTTTCTTTTCTGTCCTGTAAAGTTCTGATGGATATTGTAGGTTACATTTTTAAAGGGATGGCAGGTTAAACTTCAGAGTCCCCACCTGGCCCAAAGGGCAGAGTCACGGTTTTTGATGTATGTCAAATGCTACTCAGGTTACAGTCATGCCAAATCAGCTTGTTTTGTCTTGTCCTCTTGATGTTTAGCAGGCATCTGAATGACTCCAGAATTTCCCCGCTCCAGAGATGATTGTTTATGCCTCGTATCCCATTATATTTTTTAGCATTTTTATGTACATCCTCATTTACACTTTCGGCTTTTCCTCTAATATGCCTTGGGTTCATATTTCGTTAACATGTATATTCAGTGCTCTGCTGAAAGCTAATCTTGCTTATTTATAACTCTTTATGCATTTACAAAGTGGCAGTCAGGCTAGGATTTTTTTTAATGCATTTGAATTCAGTTTAGCCCACTAAAGTGGGCTCTGGAATTTACAGAGCTATGAGGAGACCTGATATTATTACTCATTCTGCAGCTTGCTTAGCCAGTGAGTAGTGGGGGGTGAATCTATGTAATTTTCCTACATTGTGGTTCTGTGTGTGCCTGCATGTTCAAGAGATGCTCTCACCATGGAAGAGAACATTTTGGGTGTTTTTCTCATATGAGATGCTGGCGGGGAAAGTATCAGTGTGACACATTAATCTGCTGAGCAAGATGCTATCTGAGACTCAGTTTCTCATGTGCAGCTGGAGGGCTGGCAGACTTGAGTCTTATACAATGGATGACCTGGTGTCTACCATGGCAGAATATCATAAACCAGGAGAGTGTAAGGGATGGGGCAGGGACCTTTTCTGAATACAGATAGTACAAAGGAGCAGGGTTGGTGTCAGCCTGACGGGCTTGAATTTCTTCATGGACAGGTTCAGATTCTGTCACCCAGACTGCGAAACTGAAATGCAAAATACTTGTAAAAATAACACAACCAAGATCCCAAATATTAACAACAAATTAAAATAGACTTAGATCAATGCATTGTAAAACAAACTGTCTCAAAGTCTGTATCTGCTGACAAGCTGTCAGCTCAGGATTCTGCATTTCCGCCACACCGTTGGTGCTACTGCATAAGTTGGCAATGATTTCAATTCTTACCTTGTAATCATTTAGGTTTTCAGAAATTTTGCAATGATTCACGATGCCACCATGATTATCCTGATGATGATTCCCAAAGTCAGAAATCCTACAGTCACACACCATGTAACTCTGCCTGCATAAATAAAACCTTTGTGAAATGATTCAGAGATTCCACATACCAGAGCCCAGGATATTTAGCAACTCGACCTGTAAACGAATGGCAGGCTTTTGTGAGCATTTCCCATTAGCATTTGGCCCTTTTCGTATGAAAGGTGCATCAACATTTTACAACAGTGATGTAGACATGGATCATTTCAGTGACACTTCTGGACTTGGCAGCCCTCTATTACAGCAGTGTCATCAGTGGATATGAACTGAAGACCTGATGTGAGATCTGAACCCACGAACACCTTGTCTACTTGCTAGACTGCTCTGAACAGCTTTGACATTCACTGTCTTGTAGAGAAAAGCTTTCATCCAGTTTAAAATTTGCCAGAGATGCCCAACTATAACTTCAGAAGTGCGAGACAGTGAGAAGAGCTGTGCATCTCTTCGCTCTCACAGAGGATATGAGCCCCTTGTCCTAGAGAGAGCTCACTGACTAAGCATCTCCAGCATAGGCTCTTCCTAGATGGCATGTTTTTTTCTCCAGTAGGGTGGGGTGCAGTGGGGAGGGAGAAGAGTCAGCCCCAAATAGGCCAGTTGGGGGAGGCCAACAGTTTTAGGTCTGGAACAACATAGCAAGAGTGAAGGATTCTGGTTTAGGGAGAGAACACCTTAAATTATTATTGCATATGTAGCACCGTAAGTGTCTGGGGTGCTGCTAAGCAAAAGAGTTTTGCTAGACCAGTAGAACAATGTCCCAAAGGGACTCATGATCACCTGATAGGTTATGGTTAAGGAGGCTTTGGGAGGCAGAGAATGGTGAGGGTTTGGCATATGTTAGTTGGGAGTAAGGGGTGGTGTGAAAGAAGGCACAAAGTCTGGTGGGACAAAGGAACTGGCCGCATGAGAAGCTTAGAAGGATAGGAGGGTAGGTTGAGGATTGTACAGAAAGTAGAGAACAATATCCTTTTTGTGGTTTGATTCCCAGGTATTGAGTCTGGATTTTCTCTCATTTCCCCCCTCCCTGCACCCTCTCCCCCCAGGTATTTCACGGCTAGATGATCAAATCTTTCTGAACAGGAATCCAGGCGTTCCTTCCGTGGTGAAGTTCCATCCATTCACACCATGTATAGCAGTAGCTGATAAAGACAGCATCTGGTAAGAGTTTCTGCCTTTCTGGCCCTAAGGGATTGGCTTCCAGGGTCATGATTGGACATGTAAGGACTGTCAGCCCCAATGATGGATACCAAGTGCTCTGAATTCTTTGAGGGGATGCTATGCTTGTCCTCATTCTCTCCCCCATCCACTTCCATAGCTATTCTCCTTCCAGCTGAGCGTGGGGGTGGGGCAGGGCTCCTTCTGCAGCCTAGCAGCATTGTTGCTAGTATTGTCCAGAGCAACTCATAATTCACCCCACCTCAGGGGCTGAACACCTTGCCCCCACATGGTCCCACTCATGCTGGCTGGACATGGAAGGCCCCCAGAGACTTGGACTCCTCTTAGGGGCAGTATGTGATGGTTTTGAAGTCTGCGTCTCTCCTGTGTTAAACAAATACAGTGGCCTTCTGTGTCAGTAGGTAGAGGATCCTCATTATAACTAGATTTTTAACAGGTTAGGATATTAATCATATTACTTCCTCTGCAGAAGCCGGAGATGATGATATAGAAAGGCATTAATAAAAAGACACTCAATACTCTAAGGAGAAAAACAAATTTAATTGGTACCCAGTGCATATAACCTTTAGTAACACTTTAGTGGGAAAGCTGCTTTTTACGGCTTGTTCAGTGAATGCAAATCTGACCTGATATTCCGCTACCTTTCCCAGTTTTTGGGATTGGGAGAAGGGGGAGAAACTGGACTATTTCCACAATGGGAACCCTCGCTACACCAGGATCACAGCAATGGAATACCTGAATGGACAAGACTGTTCTCTGCTCCTGACTGCCACAGGTGAGTTCAGCCTCGGTCACCAAATGGTCAAAGGGCAGGAGAGAGGAGGAATCATTTACAGGCTTCAGAGACATGTGAGATCTTCTGAGCCCTTCCTTCTCCTTTATGGAGCTGGTCCATTCACCCTTTCATGAAAATTCGAGACATGGGAGGCTCCTGAGAGAAGTTTATGGCTAGAAGTGTTGAATAATTTAACTATTTTGAGTTGAACTTGATGCACTAAATACTTCTTGATACCATTTTCAATCACAATTGCCGCCCGATTCATTTGATGAATGGTTTTGAGTCCTCCCACAGCACAGTTACAAACCATGTTACAACCTTATTGTATAGATGACCTGTACAGGCAACACAATTTCAGTCAGCACTGTTTTTAGTGGAAAGAAAATCCTGTCCACAGCAGACTGGGATACCATGCTACAACTGTGCTGTCAAATATTGTTACTTACACAGGTTTAGCTGTAGAATGGGCATGGCCTGCCTGTATATTTTTTTACATTATAATTTCTCAAATGGCTCCAAATTTCTCTGCAAGTCTCTTCCCTGTCCCTGACAAATCACCTTGGAAAATAAGTTCTGCTTTTTCCATTTGTCAGCCTCTGGAGCTGTGAGAGGGATTTACTTCTTCCAGGGAACTGTTGTAAATCTGATGGTCTAAGTGTTTTCAATTGCTGTTCAAAGTCAGCACTGAAGTGTGCAATTTTGGCATAATTAAGAAATGTGTGAGAGGGATTGTGAGACCTCTAGGACATTTCTCTTTCAAATTACTGATTTTTAGCACAAAACAGTTTCATTGGGGGGGAACAAAATGAGAAGAGACACTGGTGTGAAGGACTTGTGCCAAGAAGGTGGGCTTTGGTGAAGCTCTCATACTGGGTTGTGTTTTGTATTTAGTAGAGTACTTTGGTTCTTAGCGTTGATAGGAAGGAAGGAAAAGAGATAAGTCCTAGTGAAAATGAATTGTTTCAAAGAGAAGGATTTACAACTAAATTAAGGTGTTCACTCTCCCAGTGCAATCCCCTGTGAAATAATCCCTTAGGTTGCATGGACATAAGGTTAGAGAGAAGAAGAACCCTAATGAACAGGTGTAGGAGAAATCTTTCAGAAAGGGGCCTGGAAGGTCAGGTGACATTTTCATTCCATTTAGGAGTCCATGATTACAATTCCAGGTTATCTTTCCTTTCTCCATCTGCTCCCAAGTAAATAAGTGATGTCTGTACCAGCAGTGACATTGCCTTTTTTCTATGCTTCTCAAGATGACGGTGCCATCAGAGTGTGGAAGAACTTTGCAGACCTGGAAAAGAATCCCGAGATGGTGACTGCCTGGCAGGGCTTGTCGGACATGCTGCCAACCACACGAGGTGGGTCTGTGCTGAATTCCCATCTGGGGGTAGAAATAACTTACCCTGGTGGGACCTTTTCTAGGGATAGGTAAAGTGGAACAAGTTGTTCTATTTCAGCCTTCAGTAACATCCTTGTTAACAGTCTCTGGGCCTTGGAGTGGGGTCTTACCAAGCCCTGATAAGGGATTCCTTTTCCATTTGTCCACATGAACCTCAAACACAAGCTCTTCTGAGCTAAGTATGACTAGAGTAGCCCGGTGGGGAGTAGCAATGCAAGGGGGTAGAGATGGAGGATAATCATCCAACAGTGGAATAGAGGAGCACAGCCACATTGTCCATCAGAGGCTCTGCTGGAGTTGCCTGGAGCTAAGCTAACTTATTTTGCTCCTGAGGAGAGAACTGTAGAACAAGGGTGTACTGAGCACTTTCCTACCCTGAACTGGTTGTAGCAGGTGGTTATGTCTTCCCCGATTTGGTTTTTATGAATAGCTCACCTATTTCCTCTTTCCCTTTGATTGGCTGCTCACCCTTTGCACAACTTTGCACGTTGCACTCGTGGCCACACTAAGCTTGTGATCTATTTTAGCACTTACTCCCTGTCATTTATTGTGGGTCGAGAGTTGGTAGAAGAGTAGGCAATGTACATCTGATATGTACAGGACGGTGGCACAATCAGACTCAAACCACCTTGGAACTTAAAAAATACCAAGCTAGTCTGCATGCAGAAAGGCCATCCAGCCATACACAATGCCAAAACCAGGAGTCTAATGTGGGTGACTGTGAAATCTGTCTTAGGGTATTACTGGGGGAGGGAAGTGTTCTTGCCGTCCAAGACCTGAGGATACATCAGTGGTCTGACAATTATCCTCTGTCACTTGAATTCCGTAAATCAAGGCTGGATGTCTTTTACAAAGATCTGCTGTAGCACAACCAGTGGTTTTGGGTTTGATGCAGTTACCACTGGGTGAGATTCTCTGGCCTGCGCTATGCAGGAATTCAGACTAGATGATTGTAATGGTCCATTATGGCCTTAAACTCTGGCAGCTCTCATTTCTCAGCCTGTGTGGCTCATCTCAGGAGTCTGGCATAGCTTATTTGAAAACTCCCTGGTGCTAATCCAGTCTAACTCTGTTAGACCCTATGTAATACTGCCAGAGCCAACGCAGCCTGTACTTGGTTCCTGGTGACTTGTCAAACAAGTATTTCCACCCATGTAACAAAGGATTTGTGTACGTGAACATTTAATTCACAGCGAGCTGGGTGTGAATCTGCTCCACACTTGCCAGCCTCCCGCTAACTGTCCATGTGCACCCTGCTGATGCGTACCATCAGTTCAGGCAGGGTCCACATGGACTGTGAATAGGAGGCTAGTGCAGGGTAGATTCACAGCCCAGCTTGCTGAAAACTAAATGTTTGGGTAGACATGCCCTTTGTTACAAGGCTGGAGATATTTGTTTGATAAAAGCTTGCAGCAAACTAAATGTTTGTGTAGACATGTCCAAAGGCTAGCAATGTTTACAACTCAGTCTTACTTCCCATGTGTTTCCCTTTAACATCCCCCCTCCTCCCCCTTTTTCCTGCTTCTCTTGTTTGATGGCTTTTTAGCTATTCATTGGTTTTTCCCTGTGCCGCTTTTTTGGATTCAGAACTGGTGTCTCTCCCTTCACACCTCACAGTGTCCCTGGCTCTGTGGTAGTCTAGTCAGGGGAAGTATGATTGCTGTAACTTCAAGCTCTGCACCACACTGTCATACACGCACGTAATTAATTACAAACTTTGGGGAGTTTGCAGCATGCTGTGAAAATTGCCATGATTGAAACCTGCTCTTTGCAGGGACAAAAGCAGGAAGGAGCCCATGCACTGAGCTGTTAAGTGCCTGGCTACCTACTCCTCCTGCTCTGGAGCAGAAGAGAGAACAGCACCAGCCACACACGTCAAGCGGCACTTTTGACTCTCATTCGGTTGGTTTCTCATTTCTCCGTTTCTTTTTCCCTAACATCAGCCTTTTTGAGTGAGGCTGCCTAAGCTTTTCCTTCCCAGGAATCAGGATATTATTTCCATTGTCCTGGTAATGGACTCTAGGAATTTGCCAAGGCTCCCATTATCATCCACTCCTTGCTGCATAATGAGTAGAGTTCACAGGAGATGCTGACAAATGCAGACTGAATCCCTTCTGGCTTGCTCCCATTTTTCATCCCCAATACCTACATGCATCTTTATTCAGGGCAGGGCATTTGTGGCTTGCATCTTGATCTCCACAGACCTTGAAAGCAGCCACAAAAGGAAGGTACACAGAAGCAATGTTTGACATTGCAGAATAGATGATGAACAGAAGCAAAAGCTGATTTAGTTGTAAGTGTCAGGAAGTTGTGCTTGCCAAGACATCAGTGCTGAAACTTAGAGTCCTTTTCTCTTATGTATCCTCTACACCCTTTCCTTTCCTGTGGCCTAAGTAAGCCCAGGCTTTGTTGCTTTCATCCAGGGAATGGTTGGATTTGATTCCGAAGAAGAGAAATGTAGATTTTTTTTTTTGTAGGGAGAGAAGTAAACTTGGTCATTTCAAAGGAGCCCAGTAAAGTGATTCCCTTGGAAATGAGATTCTCGACTGAAGAGCTAGCTTTTGCTGCAGATTACAGTCCAGCGCTGAAGCTGTTCTGTTTGTAGTCTCAATTTTCTGCACCTCACTTCCCTCTTGTTTTACTAAGGATGTTTACATGAATCCAGGAGTTTTCCTGGAGTTCAGCTACTCCTGCTGTTGATCTTCCTCTCCCTTCATCCACACCCCGAGGGTCAGAATCCTTCCTCTGTGACTTGATCATCTTCTCGACAGCAACCAGGATGCTGACTTTGCATGAGCGTAAGCAGCAGGAGTAGATGAGACATTAAGAAACACAACAGCTTTCCATGCAATTCTCTCATTTGTGAAGAACAGGCTAGAGTGGGGAGAGGAAGAATACACATGGTGCTTAACAGAGAAACCAGTGTACTTCCTACAGGAGTCTAAAAGGTATCAGCAGGGTGTTTTAGGTGATGGGAGTTCCATGGCTTTAGCTCAGGGGTGGGCAAACTGCTGGCCGCATCTGGCTCAGCAGCCGTTTTAATCCGGACCTCGAGCTCCCACTGGGGAGCGGGTTCTAGGGTTTGTCCCACTCCTGCTGGGGAGCAGGGTTGGGGGCTTCTCCATGTGGCTCCTGGAAGCAGCAGCATGTCCCCACTCCAGCTCCTATGCGTAGGGGTAGCCAGGGGGCTCTGCTCTGCACGCTGCCCCCGCAGCTCCCATTGGCCGGGAATCCAATGGGAGCTGCAGGGATGGCACCTCTGGATAGGGCAGCTCACAGCAAAGCCACTTGGCCGCGTCTCTGTGTAGGACCCGGAGCGGGACATGCCGCTACTTTCAAGAGCCGCTTGAGTAAGCGCTGCCTGGAGCCTGCACCCTTGAGCCACACCCCCACCCCAACCCCGTTATCCCTCCCACCCTCAAAACCCCTTGGACCCAGTCCAGAGCACCCTCCTACCCCAATCCCCCTTGCCCCACCTCAGAACCCTCTCTTGCACCCTGAACTCCTCATTTCTGGCCCCACCACAGAGTCCGCACCACCAGCCAGAGCCCTCCCCCCTCCCACACCCCAACCCCAATTTTGTGAGCATTCATGGCCCGCCCTACAATTTCAATACCCAGATGTGGCCCTCTGACCAAAAAGTTTGTCCACCCCTACTTTAGCGCGGTAATTTGTATTACAACAGCAAAGTATTCTTGCTTAGTATCCATCAGTTCCTTTCCTGGCTGAGATGCTTGAACCAAAGCGAGGCCATAACTACATAGGAAAGTTGTATCAGTTTAACTTAAATTGGTTTTAAACAGATTTAGTTAAACTGGTCCAACACTCTATGTTGACACTTTTATTCTGGTTTAAGAGATTCTTATTTCGATCCAGTTCAAACCAGTTTCCTATCCACTTAAGCTAAAATGGGGGTGGGGGGGAAGCTGCTCTTAAACCAAAATAAGAGTGTCTAATCAGGGGGTTGCACCAATTTGGGTTCACACCATTGATTAAAACAATGCAGCTTTCTTATATGTACTGTCCCTAAGTCCACAGCCAGAGGATGAAGTCTGAAAAAGAGACAAAGCTCATGTTGTTAGTAGCCTAATGTTTTGAACTAGGCAAAAATTAGATCTGCAAGTGCAAAACTGATGTGGCTTTTAAGGACAACTTGGAGCATTTTCTAGTGAGCAATGTAGGAGTTGCTGTAAAGATGTGGTCCTACTGCTGTAGACATTGGGGTTCAAGTATTTACCATAAAAATAAAGAGGTTTGCAAGTCAGTGACTTTGAGAGTGGCTGGCAATCCCAGGGCTGTCCGATCACTGAGTAACACTCTATCTGTCCTCAGGTTTCTGTACAAGAAGCCTGTATAAGATGACTCAGAACTTGCACTGTCTGGCCCTGCAGCATGCCGTGCAGCTGCACAGCTGTCCCTGAAGACAAGAAATGGTGCAAACACTTCCCATGAGTGAAATTGCAACTTTCACATTGTTCCTTCAAGATGAACCTTATCTGTGAGGAAGAATGGAATATAAACTGCCACCTCCAATCTTAGCATCTCAGCTCTTTTAAAACCCAGGTTTTGGGACTCAGAGGAGTGTGTGGAAACACAACCAGCTGCCTTGAATCCATCTAATTACATCTATTTAAGTGTTGTGTTCCCCTCCCAGTTCCTCCTGTATAACATTTGCATTGCTTTCCTTTGTCCGGATTAGCAAAGAGAACCAGAGTGTGACTCCCAAAAAAGGCTCTGTGTGAGACTACCAGGGTCTCTTTCTGAACACATCGAGTCCATATGCAAGACATAAGCAGGGGTCTCAACACGTATTTAATCACAGCCATACCCCATGAATGTGCCTCCCTGCAGCTTCTTTTGCTATCCAGGGTTTAGGAAGGTTTGAAACTAATCCCGTTTCTACAGCTAATTCCCCACTTAAGAGTTGCCTAACTGCAGCATCTGTAAATTTTCTCTGAGTGTTCATTAGCAATCCATTGAAGATGGTGCAGGAGAACCCATTAGGCTGCTGATCACTTGCACTAACTGCCTGGGGCTCAAGCCTGAAATAACAAAAACTTCCTGTTTTGTATTTGGCTTGACCTATACAGATGTGTATGCCATGGGTCAGTTCGATTTTCATATGTCACTTTCCAATGAGATGCATTTTATTTTGTACCAAAGAACAAAACCATAAAAAGGATCTAAAGAGTGTCCAGTTTCAGGGAGGAACCTACCAGTCAAATTTGTGATGTTAACAAACAGACTGAAGCTTGTTAATGGCTTCCTAGGAAAAGGCTGCTGTGATTAAAACCAAACCAGAGCCTTTTCTCTCGTTGGAAGCATGTACTTAACTTGGTGCTGCTGCTTTTCCCTTCATTGTTCTTTTCCTTTACTTTGAGTTGCTTTTCTAACCCTTTCAGATTTATTTTGCTTTGGCTGACCCACTTACCCTTAGCATCACCCCTTACTCCCTGTCTTCTCACAGGTCTGGCCCGAAGGGTTTCAATCTATCTTGACAGAAGTAAACAGGGAGGTGAGTGCTTTCTTTCCTCTTACCTATGAGCAGCTGGGGTGGGAAGGGCCTTCAGACTTGGCATCCTATTGAATGTCAGCTGGAAGGCTTTGCTTCTTCTGTCCCTCCCATTCCTTGTCTTGTATGTATGTAAGTAATGAACAATGGGGAGTGTAATGAAGAGTATTTGATGCTATCTGGATGGACCAAGGTGCCTAGTGGAGAGGACAGCAGGTTAATCTAATGTGGCTGCTGTGGTGTGGGGGCTTTTTGCAGGGTGGGAGATGTGGGTAGTTTCTTAACTACATTAAGCTCCTTCTTCGGTAGGGACATTTCAAACCATCCTTGAATCAAAGGGTTTGAATGACGGCTTCCAAATGGTGACAACAGATATCGCTTTGAGCCAATGGTATTTTTGTTTGTGTGTTGTTAGTTAAACATAGGACATACCCATTATATCAACGTGAAAGGAAAGAGAGTAGCTGGTGCATCTTTGTTATCAGGCTTTATCTAGTGGGTTGAGTCCTTTGGCTAGTACATGTCTGGTAAATATTTCAAGCCCTGCCTTTACCTTCCATAAAAGTGTATGTAACTCCCCAGTCTTTGGCTGCAGAAGCCTGGGGGGTTGTTAGACATGAATCCCTTCTCTCTAAGGAGCCCCTGAAGAGTGAGACAGATGACGAACTCCTCAGAACACCATTTCTGTGTGTGTGTGAAACTTGACGTAATCTTCTTAGGCTGTTCATTAACTATTAATATTCTTTAGCTGAGAAGGGCAGGAATGTGTCTGTAGTGATTAGTAGAACAAAAGTGATTGTATCAGTGTGTGTGATTCAGAGCTCTCTAATTAAGGGCCTTTGCCCTCTGTATGACTGTTCAAGAAACAGAGCTGTGGCCCTGGACTGTGCAAAGCTAATGTGTTACTATTAACATCCTGGCTTTGCTAGGCCTTCACTGGCAAAGTGAAAGGCTAAAATTAGAAAGTCTTGGCCAAAGGGAATTCCCTGTTCAATAACTGGGCATCAGCTTAAGGAAATGCCAGACACTCCCACACAGGATCAATACTGCCAATGCTATGCAAACAGCACTCTGTCCAGAGCGCAGAAATAGCTGTGAATCAATAAAAACAAGCACAAGTATTTAGCTCCCAGGCATTCTCCTAATGGAAATTGTAGCAGGGATTTCCCTTTCCCCATCTCTGATGTGGAAGGAGTTCTCCAAAATGTACAAGTTTAACCATTTGTCTGATGGCCAAACAATCCAGATACGCCATGTCAAAAGCACATGTTCTGCTAACGCCCTAGAGGCATCCTTACATTCCATTGACTTCATGGGCCACAACTAGGGTACTTAGATTGTTCTGTGCAAGGTGGCACAGTGTGAAGAGTGGTTCATGACAGCAGTGCCAACCTTATGGCAGACTGTCAAAAGGCAGGGAAGACACCTCACACTGGTTGGACGTTCTATAATTAATTTCACCAACTCGTTAACAAATGTGAACTCCTGAAGAACCTCAACAGTCTTACCATGGAGTCACAGACAGTCCCCTTGGGCATTCCAGTCTATCTGGCCACCTGGACAAGCTGGGCTAAGTGATAGGTGGTTGCCATACACCAAAGATCACAAAAGTTTCAGGTTACTCTCAGTCCCAAGAGATCAGGCACGTACCCCAGGTCAGATCTCACACCAAAGACAACACTTGTCAGTCATATCGTAAACTAACTAAGCCTTTATTAACTAGGAAAAAGAAATGAGTTATTTACAGCTTAAAGCAGGAAAACATATAAACACAAACGAGTTGCAGTCTATGGTTTTAAAAGGTGGCAGAGTTGTAGTAATCTGTCAGTACTGAACGTCTTTTAGGGCTAACACAGGTTGACCCTGGGGATCTCTGCATCTGTTTCCTAGCTCCAGCCATGTGAGAGTCCAAACAGCAAAGAGATGAAAAATGTTCTTGTTCACTATCTTTATATTCTTTCAGAATTCAAGATGGTATGAGCCCTTTTGCACATAGCCTGTGCTGGGGCAATTAGAAAAGTCTTTGTATTGTGATGTTCCACAGTGGCCCATTTAGTTTTGATAGTCCTTCCTGATGGGCAAGAGATGATCCCTTCTGACAGGCTGACCGTTTCAGGGCAAACACTTTTTACAGTTATAAAGTAAAAACTTAAATATTACTTTATAGCATGTGATAAAGATATTGTAAGTGAGATTATTGCATGCAGCAACTTACAAGCATTTCATAAAGTCCAAACACATTATTATAAGTTCAGTACCCATCTTAACCATACTAAGCCCTGCTCTATGTTACAAACTTGCATTGGAATGACTTCGTTGCTCAGGGGAGGGCTTCTCCCACCAACATAGTTCCTGCCTCTCAGGGAGGTGGAGTACCTACACCGATGGGAGCAGTTCTCCCATTGGCATAGGTAGCGTCTTCACTAAGCACTGCAGTGGCACCTCTGCAGTGCTGTAAGTGTAGACAAGCCCCAACACACTGGTGAAACACTGCTTTACAGCAAGGAATTTGTCTGTTCCTGGCTGAGGCCTAAAGCCTTGGCAAGTGCTGGCACCTGGTTTGCCAGCATCACACAGGGACCATCTTTTTGTTCTCTGTACACCGCTTAGCACAATAGGATCCTGGTCCATGAATGGGGCTTTTAGGCACTACAATAACATAAATAAAAATAATGAAAGCCCAGCAGCAGCAAAGGTGCTAAGTAACTATCTAGGGGGCACGAGGCCACAGCTTCTTGTTTGTGTCTAGATTGGCCCTGGAGCCTCCTTAAAATGCTTGTGTGGAAAGAGAGCAAAGTTGAACCAAAATAACTAAATGGATTTTAATTCACATCTTTTCTTATTTCCATGTAAGGCTGTGTTATTCCAAAATAGGAATGGCATAGAATGGCTCAGAAATGTAAAACCCAATTAGTTATTTTTCAGTTCAGCACACCCTAGAGAGGCAGAAGGCTTCTGGTTAAGAGGAGGTACACAAGGGAGTTCCTTTGAATAACGCTCTACAGTCAGTATTGACGTTTCCACACATCACCTCTCTCCATGTGCCACCATGAGCTCAGGTTGTGAGAGTGAGGAAAGGGGATTTCCTTTTGAGAGTATTCACAGGTGAGCAGACAAAGTCCAGGCATCAAAATCAAATGGTGAGGATGAAATAAACTCAGAAGGGATTGTATAAATCATTGAAAGCCTATAAACTTGAGCATACTCTTGATTTTCTAGCCTTGCAGCTCTGTGTATGTGGAAAGAAGGCTGGAGTGGGAAACCTTTTCTGTCTCCCCTCCACCCACTTTCCACCTTAGTTGGCTCTGTGGGGTTTGTTGATTCAGATACAAAATACGTGCGTTCGCTCATACCTCAAGAATGGCTTTATTCTTTTCATCCCAGGGAAGAGAAAACAGCACGTGCTCGCCAGCTCACTCCCTCCCATTCGTTCCCCCCACTGCTTTCCCCAGGACTCCCAAAACAAAATGAAAAATTTCAAATATCATAACCTGAAAGAACAGGAGCTTGGCCTCTCAAGGCCTCCACTCTGCCTTTTAATAAAACTGACACTTTCCCTGGCAATAAGTAAGCAATCTAGATAAGAGAGGTGGGGGCTAAAGGGGGATGCAGCAATTGAAATCTCAAGGTGTTAAAGTTAGCAGCCAGGGGAGGGGCTGCTGGATTCCAAGAAGAGGTATACAGGAGTTTGTCAGCTGTGCTGTGGGAGAAGGCTGCAGCAGAAAGACTGCCAGCCCTAATACAGAGCTGGCCAACAGGGAACAGGTGCTGAGATCAAAGTCAGAGAGGACTAGCATGGGAATAGGAAGGTAAAAGTGAAACCCCAAATCTCTCTTGAGGGTTGGTATCCTCTCCTTTGAGGGTGGAGAAATAGAGAGAAGCACCTTAGGTAAGGACACTTCCTTTATGGAAATAAAGTAATTGGAGAAGCTGCTAACTCCAGGACAAGGGTTTTGGATGTTTTAAATTAAATTCCCAGAGTCACAGATACTCTTCCTTTTCTTCTTGTGTCACTGGAGGAAGTGCTTGGCATGGAATGAGCGTCACTTAAATATACATTTTAGGAATAAATGAAGAATGAGGTAATGCAGTCCTCTCATTGCTTACCCGGGAGGACCCCTGTTCAAAAGATCAGCAGGGTGTCTCTGAGATGCTTTTGTATTGTGGTCCATACAGGCATTTGCAAAGTCATCAAAATGCCAAGTACAGGTTGGCCACATTCTAGAGATGATAAAAATAAGTGCACACACTTGGAATGAATCTGCTTTCAATGCCAGGGTTATTTATTGAAATTTATACAGGGAACTATCCCGTTGAGATATATATCTGATTTTCAGGGGGAATCCTGCAGGGAACAGCCATAGAAAGTTACAGCATCAAGAACAGTTGTTGTTATGCATTGTCTGTATACCTTTTCGTATCATGCGGAACTGCTAGCCCTTGTGTTAGCTAAAACCCCTTTCAAAATTGTTTTCTTGAGTTGTGGAAGACTTGATGTGTTTTATCATTCAAGAATGTAGGAAAGATGTGGTCTCAAGAAACGATGTTGTTAAAGGAGCTGTACTGTCCAGGATCATGGTCCTAAAATTGACAGGTTTTTAAAAATTCCATAGATTCAGTTACCAGATTTCCCTATGAGTGCCGGTGTATTGCACCATTCCCTGCTTTGTCTGCCTCATGCTGGTGAGCAGGCAGTAATGTGGGGAAATCCGTATGAGAGAATCCATCTCTACGGCTCACTTAGAGTGAAGGAGTTGTGTACTCTTTCAATATGCTGCCTTCTCATTGGAGCAAAGCACTGGCTTAGCAGAGTGATTGCCCAACATGCTCGAACCTGTAGGCCAAAACACAGCTGATAGACCTTGCTGTAAGCCCTACCATCCTGGAGATGGGTCCCTTTTAATTTAAAAAGGAAACATTAGTGAACACTGAGTGCCAGAGCAAGGCCATGCTACTGTGCTATATCAGTGCAGCTGCACTGCTGTAGCGTGTCTGGTGAAGATGCACTATGTAGATGGGAGAGCATCTCCTGCTGACACAGTGCGGTGTGGACACTGCTTTAAGTCAATGTAACGTATGTCACGCAGGGAGGTGTCGTTTTCACACCCCAGAGCAACATAAGTTGCATTGACTTAAACAGTAGTGTAGACCAGCCCCCACTTCTGTTTTTCATACCAATGGTGCCAGGAATTTAAGATGTTAACCTGAGCCAATAATGTACCAGGTTTCTATTCCCGAAACACTAAAAACCTCTGCCTGCTTTAATAAACATAAACTTGCCCTATAATTGATAACATGTAGGAGTAACTTCACTGTGTGTATTGTGGAGCTATCTTGTGATTAATATTTCACAGGCAAAAGAAGCCTTCTTTTTTACATACTTGTGAATAATTTAGATTTATATGAAAAGTTGCCAGTTCTTTTGCTCTTTTTCAACACAAGCTAAGCTTCTTATTTGGAGTTTTCTAGTAACATAGTTATTTGTTCCTTATAGCACATCTCATCAAAAGGGTTTGAAAATGTATCGTATAAGCCTCTTGTTTCTCACCAGTTGCTCTTGTCATCTGCTGTAGCCCACTGAGGCTGAAAGCTGAGGTTTCCTGGGATGTCATTCATGCCTGGAATTCAGCACACGTGCAGCCACTGGTGGCGAGAGGTTGAACAGTTGGCAGGTTGTGGGGTATTAAAAGTCTCTCATTAAGGAGAATGCCATGAATTTTTTCTCTCTTGTGCCTGGGTTGTTTGGGGTAATATGAGAACCACAGGGCCCCCCTTGGAGCAATGTGTGTCGGATGAGGTCAAAATTGTATTTCACATTTTGTCGAGGAAGGTTCCTAAGAAGGGCGCGCTAGAGAGAAGGTCATTAAAGCTATGGCTATTGAAATCTGAGATGCAGCCCGTCCAGTCTTCGGAAACAGAGGTGTTCAGATACTACAATGATGGAGCCCATCAAAGCATTAGTGGATAGTGGGGGATAGAGTGCACACCCACAGGACCATGCATTTGGGGGTCGGCCACATTAAATGGATTAAAAACTGCCTAGCTGGTGGGTCTCAAAATGTCACTTTAAACAGGGAATCGTCATGGAGTGGATGTGTTGCCAGTGGGGTCCTGCAAGGATCGGTTCTTGGCCCTGTACTATTTAACATCTTTATCAATGACCTGAAAGAAAACATAAAATCATCATTGATAGAGCTTGCAGATGATGCACAAAAATTGGGGAGTGGAAAATAATGAAGAGGACAGGTCTCCGATTGAGAGTGATCTAGATCTAAACTGGGCACAAGCAAACTATGGGTTTTTTTAAGACGGTTAAATGTCAATGTATACATCTGGGAACGAAGAGTGCTGGCCATCCTGACAGGCTGGGAGACTCTATCCTGGGAAACAGTGACTGAAAAAAATGTGGGGGTTGTGGTGGATAATCAGCTGAATGTGAGCTCTCCGAGTGATACTGTGACCGAAAGAGACAGTGTGACCCTGGGGTACGTAAACAGGAGACTCTTGAGGAGGAGCAAAGAGGCTATTTTACCTCTGTATTGGGCACTGGTGTGACCGCTGCTGGAATCCTGTGTCCAGTTCTGGAGCCCGCAATTCAAGAAGGATGCTCATAAATTGGAGAGGGCTCAGAGAAGAGCCACGAGAATGATTAAAGGATTCGAAAGCCTGCCTCATAGTGATAGATGCAAGGAACTCAATCTATTTAGCTTAACAAAGAGAAAGTTAAGAGGTGACTTGATTACAGTCTATGAGTACCTACCTGGGGAACAAATATTTGACAACGGGCTGAGAAATGTATAACACAATCCAATGGCTAGAAGCCAAAGCTAGACAAATTCAGACTGGAAATAAGCTTTAATTTTTTAACAGCGGGGATAAATAACCATTGGAACAATTTACCACGGGCTGTGGTGAATCTTCCATCGCTGACAATTTTTAAATCAAGATTGGATGTTTTTCTGACATCTGCTCTAGGAATTATTTTGGGGACGTTCTCTATCCTGTGTTATACAGGAGTTCAGACTAGATGATCATGTTTCCTCTGGCCTTAGAATCTATGACCTGTAAGTCAGTCCACCCACTCCTACACACCTTTCCCCAATTTGAACTTTAGTTTTGTTGGGCACTGAAGAAAGGGAAGTCCCTTCTGCAAGATGCAGTCTCTCCACGTGTTCCCCAGCTGGAGGGGACTCCTACATATGTGAAGTATCCTCTTCAAAATTAAATTTCCATCCCTCTTCCTTTCCAAAAGTGGAATCTCTCTCAGCACCCTTCTTTGGTGCGACTTCTCGCTCTTTCCAACTTGTAAAATCTCTCATGATGAGAAACCTCCACCTTTGTAAGAAACAAAATTTTCCCCTTACCCTCCTGAAGATCCCAATGAAAGGAACAAATTTCCCATGGCTACCCTAGAACAAACTTATTAATCATTGGCACCAACAATACCAGCCAAAATCCTACGACTCATGTTCTCCTTATCCCTCCCAGTGGAGGAAAATCTGCAGATTCCAGTTGGTTTAGGGATTATTGCTGCTGACCAAACTGAAGAAGATAATTGTCTTCAAACTGGGGAACATGAATGGAAATTTGGGAGCTTTAAAACTGCCTAATAGAGCCTTGCCGATTTAACTCCATCAGTGATGTAATGGTCGTATCCATCTCAGGCCTGCCAGGTTTATCTTGTCACATGGACCATAAAGAAGATGACAAATGAAAACATTTTGGAGATGCTTATAAACTGAACCACTGCCTGCTTGTTTGCTTGGCATGTCTAGCAGCCCTCAGAGTGTCTGGGCAATCCAAAGTAACAGTCAGTTTGACTCACAAGATAAAGATGTGAGCTGTCAGCTTAACTGTGGGTCCTGAATTTCATGTAATAAGATGAGACCATCAATGTCACTGTCTTCTAATCCTGCAGTACGAGGTGGGATCAGGAGAGGGCTCGGTGGTGCTTTTCCAGAAGGGGAAGTAGGTAGCAAATTAGGTCTGCATCTGCACAAAACACTGTAATCCCATTGTCCTCAAAGCAGGCTTACTATTCATTAGGGTGCTTCCACTTCTGTGCTTTATGCCCTGTCCAATTCTGGCAGCCTAACCTCTTTCCTTGCGGTGGCAGTTAGGATGTTTACTTTGCTAAATGGTGTCAGTGGGCCTCTAATGGCAACCAAAGCATTGCAAGGTATTTAAATTCCTGCTAGTGCCAATTTTGAAGAGCAAGATCGGAAAAAAAAACCCCACTGAATCCCTTTTAGAGAAGGCACCTCTGTGTGTCTCTTTGGGATCTTTCTAGCATTAGAATCTTTCACAAAAGGTCCTGATGGAAACAAGAAAAATGAGGCTGCAATCCTAATCTATTACAAGGTTAGTGTCTGACTCTTGTGATTCTTCTGCTGTAATATACCCACCTTGTGTTTGGCACCATGTTCTAATCTGGACTATGAGAGCACCAGTGCAAAGCTGCTTGTGAAAAGAGAGGAGACACTAGATGATATCTTGGTTTGTATAAAAGAGAACTTGTGCATGTAAGAGAATGCAAACATCTGTGCAATGAAATTCATTTCAGGTTTCCTTGCCCTGGGATTTTTTTTCATTTCTGTATGTTCATATGCATAGAAATCTCCCTGAGAAACCCACAGAACCAGGTCAGTCAGTCTCCCAGCAGAGGAAGCAAAAGATAATTGGTATATGGCTTTCTGCTCAAAGCAGAATGTTTAGGCACTGTGCAGGCAGCTTGTAGCTAGTGTAAAGAAGACCATTCTAATTAAATGTATGGGAATTCTTCCTTGGAGATTACCCTACCAATTAGGAGTTTGCAGAGCCTGCTATTTCCCAAGTCCAAAGTAGCTACCTTTTTCTGCCATTAGTATGTTGTGTACTTACGCACTGTTGACTCTCTCTATGGCTTTTACCGCTTAATCCTCTCAATGGGAGAAGGGGTGAAAGACAGTAATTTGTTGATTAGAAATTGCGATTCTTTGCCACAGCAAAGATCACTGCTTCATATAGTTGGCCAACATGTCTGTATCAGATGCTTCATGGTAAGGTAAAGCCCTTGTAATGCTCCAGTACCATGGGAGGAAATTTCTCCTAGACACCTGCTGGCAATCAGTTTATGCCCCGAAGCATGAGGATTGAGAGCCCTTGTACGTGTATTCTAGCTAGTGTAACTGCAGAATGTTTTCCTTATCCATACACATCACTTTTTTTGAGTCTTACTGAGCTATTTAAATCAATATCTTGCAGCAGCAAATTCCACAGCTTCACCATTCCTTGTGTAAAAACATGTCCTCTTAATCACATGCAATATTTCGATTTGAGTGGGGATAAGAAATCCTGGCAATCCATGGATTCCACAGTCCTTTGAAAGCAGTGCTGTCGCCCTGCTGGGTGCCCTAACTCATGCCACTCCAGTCCACTCAAGACGCTCTTTAGCCTAGTCTTTTTATAGGGTGATGAATAATATATGGCTCCATCGTCCTGCAGAGGGCTGGTTCCATTTTCCTGTAGAGGCCATCTGGACCTTTTGGAGCATCTGCCAGAAGGGAACTTGGCTGAGCAGAGAGATTCGCCTTCCAGGTCAAGGGGGGAGCAAGTGTCTTCTATTGCACGCCTAGTCCAGTGAGTGAGGGACGTCACTTAGAACTCGAACAGCTGGTTTGGCCCAATTTTGAGTGAGTGTGTGTGTGATTTTAAGATTTTCCTAGCTATACTAAAAAGTGTCAGATCACAAAACTTGGTCTTTGGCTCTGTCAAACTCTGTGTTTATGTGAAGAATAATTTCCATGTCCTGTGTTATTTCTCAGGAGCAGGGATGGTAGTGGACTGGGAACAAGAGACTGGGCTTCTCATGACATCAGGAGATGTGCGGATTATCCGGATCTGGGACACTGATCGAGAAATGAAAGTACAGGTAACAGCTGCATGTTTGCCCCTTTAACCCTTTTGCTGCTACTGGAGCTTATAGATCTCCTAGCTGACACCCGGGAATTAGGCCCCAGGGAGCGTATTTCCAGGACACATATCATACAGCAGTTTAACAAACACAGTTCAGAGGTTCTCAAACTGTGGTCTCCGACGAGCAGACTTGTCACATGATGCTGGCTCTCGTCCTTTTCAGCTGCAAAATCCCATTACAAGACAGCTAAAAATACTCTAGTACTTTCCTAACATTACAGTGCTTTTCCCTGTAGGAAATTGCTGTAGCTCTGATGAATGTTGTGCAATTGCATTTGGGAGAGGAGGGGACCAGGCAGTCACGAATGGGAGGTCAGGTGTCTGATACGGTCTCCCTGTTGCAGTATAGTCCTGCTATAGAACACCTTGAGAGGGTAAAGTGCAGTGATGAAGAGGGTGAGGTGCCCCTCACACCTGGTAGCTTCAGCTCCTAGAATTCTCTTGAAATTATACAGGGTTAATCCTTAAAACACTGTCCATTTTCCTTCCCACCTGCCCTCTAAGGCCCGATTCAGGAAAGTATCCTTATTCAGTAAGCATGTATTGAAGCGCTTTCATGGATTCCAAGGCCAGAAGGGACCACTTTGATCATCTATTCCAGGGCTTCTCAAACTTCTTTGCACCACGATCCCCTTCTGACAACAAAAATTGCTACACAACGCCAGGCAGGGGGCCAGCGCCAAAGTCAGAGCCCCACCGCTCTTGGTGTGTGTGTGTGGGGGGGGCAAATCCAAATCCCAAGGGCTTCAGCCCGAGGCGGGGGCCTCTAACCTGAGCTGCCCCCACACTCAGGGCATAAGCCTTTGGGCTTTGGCCCCAGTCAGTGGGGCTCAGACTTTGGCCCTGGGCCCCAGCAAGGCTAATGCCAGCCCTTGGTGACCCTGTTAAAACGGGGTCCCAACCACTGATCTAGTCTGAACTCCTGTGTAACACAGGCCACAGAATGTCCCCAAAATAAATATTTTTTAGAAAAATATCCAATCTTGATTTAAAAATTGTCAGCAATAGAAAATCCATCACGACTCTTGGTGAATTGTTCCATTGGTTATTTATTTTCACCATTACACCTTATTTTCAGTCTGAATTTTTCCAATTTCAATTTCCAGCCATTGGATCATGAAATCCCTTTCTGTGCTAGATTAAAGAGCCCATTATTAAATATTTTTCTCCCATGTAGATACTTATAGACTGTAATCAAATCACCCCTTAACCTTCTCTTTAAGCCAAATAGATTGAGCTCTTTGAGTTTGTCACTGTAAGGCAGGTTTTCTAATCCTTTAATCATTCTCGTGGCTCTTCTCTGAACCCTCCCCAATTTATCAGGGCTTTTCTGAACCAGGGCTTGAATGCTTAGGATGACATCTATCTGAGACATTATCTGATCTCACACCAGTATGGCTGAGATCAGAATCTGGCCCAGTACTGTGTGACCACAGACTATAAAGCATTGAAAGTGCCCACTGCTTCTGCAGGTGGCTGCGCAGCACCAACCATCTCTTAGACCAGTGATTCTCAGCCAGGGACACGTACCACTGGGGGTATGCAGAGGTCTTCCAGGGGGCACATCAACTCATTTTATTCGCCTAGTTTTACAACAGGCGCTAGAGCCCTGCAGCAGGGTTGGGATCCCACAAGCCCTGCAAGACCCATTGCGATAACAGCAGGAGAGGGATAAAAATCCAACAATCAATGTGGGAGCGCTTGGGAGTGAGTATTGCGGGGCATAACGGGAGCAGGGTTTAAAAAATAGTCCTACTGCACTGCAAACACCATGAACACTCTGGCCAGCAGCCACCGCTCTCCAGCTGCCTGGGTATGAAGGCAGCACCGCCGCCAGCAGCAGCTCAGAAGGGTGTCACGGAATGGTATTGCCATTCTTACTTCTGTTGTCAGAGCTGGGCAGCTGGAGAGTTTTTAACTGAGGTGAAGCTTGGGGTACACAAGACAAATCAGACCTGAAAGGGGTGCAGTAGTCAGGGAAGGTTGAGAAGACGGTTTCCTTTCAGATCTATGGGGCTCTGCTGAACTTGCCCTTCAGGATTCAAAGCACTTACCATTACTTTCATAACAATCAAATGCTTCCCATCTTCAAAATGCTCCTGCACCAAAGCACATATATTTCCATTTAAAATAAATGAGGACAAAAACTGTCAGCTTGCATGTCAACTGTGATCCAATTAAAATGCTGTTTAGGTAGTGTAAGGAGAAGCAGCAGATCTGCAAGAATAAAGTCACCATGCAGGGGGAAATGAAGACTAGTCTCCAGAGCTTTTAGAAATTAATTACCTCTTGATGAACATTAATTATGACACTTCTGACCCTGCAATGCAGCATAATTAAGCCTATGCTAATCTTAATTATTTTCAAATATTATTTTATCTGTGTAAATCAGAAATCAGTAGGGTGAAAATATTTTAAATTAGAATCGTTAATGATTGTATTGAGAGTATCTAAAAGCATTCGATTTTTTTTTTTTCTAATTGTGCAAATTGGTTTTGTTGAGATCCTGATGATCAAAACTTCCACAGTCACTCTACAAAGCTGAGATTCGGCACTGAGAGCTAATAAAGATGCCTTCCCACCCTTTTAACCTCTGCGAGAATACCTTTGGGGGCATATTGCATATAGTGGCGGAGCAAGTACTTTCTTTCCACACCAGCTGCATGTTCCTGCCACAGAGAATAAAACCCAGAAGTGGATCTTATGGAGTTAGAATAACAGTGTAAAAACAGCCCCCAAAGTTAGGTGTCTCCACTAAACAGTTAATTCAGCAGAGGCTGCAAACGACAGCTAGAGAAGGTGAATGCGCACAGGAACAAAACCAGGATTCAGGTGTGAAATTAGCTAATGCAATTCCAAAGTGCCTCTTCAATTGTTACCCTTGCTTGAAAATGTTGCTACGTTTTAGCTGTTTAATTCTTCTTCACGGTTGTATACCTATTATTCTAACTGATTCCTTTGTTTGTGGCAGATTAAGAGGGCAAAGCTACAGCATTAGAATAATAGTGTAAGGTGTATTTCCACTAATATCATCCTGGTGCTTTACATTCTTATTCTCCAGATCAGTACTTTTAAAAAGGTATGCAGTCTCTGGCTTCTGCTGATACCCCAAAAGTACAGACTCTTTTATCCTAGTGCAGGGAAGTGGGAGAGAGAACTGCTGGGTTCTAGGCTTGGCTTGGCACTGTTGCACTCTGTTACCGTACACAAGTCACTTAATGAGACAAGAAATCATCAGATACTCGCACTCAAACTGAAATTTAAATTCCGCCTTTTCTCTGTAATACCCTGGGAACAACAATACTCTGTAATACAGTGGGAATAACACTGTAAACAGCAAGTCACTTAATGACATGATGCCTTAACTTATCCATCTGTAAAATGGGAGTAATAATTCCCAGCCTTACAGCGGGGTTGTAAAGGGTTTTGAGATCCACTGATGAGAGGTGTAAGAGAGATTTTATTCTTTCCACAGGACAAAGAGGGTTTCAGAACTAATGGCAGATTAAGTGCTCACATGGTATATATTATGGTATAAAATAGAAACCTGTGAAACGAAAAGACCTCCTGTTGTACCAAAGCTTTTCTTAACAGGTCTGTTACTTCTAGTTGCTCTCCATTGCCAAGGTATCTGCTCTTCCAGGAAATAGATTTTGGGTTGATGCATGGAAATGTCTCCTGCTTAACAGATCTATTCTTTGATCAGATCAAGTGTCCTACTGCCTTTCAGTACTCTGGAAGTTTATTCCTTTCTCACAGGCACGTTTAAACTGCCTTGCAATATTTGTGGTTTGGTTTGGTGCACAGAGTTATACTCTGCAGGTCCGTTCCTTTAACAGGAGTTTGAAGATGCTTCTGCCAATAACGTGCTCTATCTCCCCTTTTCATGTAGGTTTGGTTTCTTTTTTACATCTGACTTAGCTGCAAGCTATTTATTTTCAGCGAGTGTGTGTCTCTTCAGTGGCTCATCTCCTCCTGCTTTTTTAACCGAGGTTTTATTATCCACCTTGCCTTTCTGGCAGCATTTACAACCAACAGAAGCTGAAGATGGATTATGGAAAGAATTCCTTGTGAATATTCAGTTTAACTAATTAGATGTTTTTAGGAGGAGAATAACAATGATTCTTCCTTTCTGAAATGGACTTTCTCCTTTATTTTGGTGTTTAAAGTTTAATTATTCCCAAAAGCTGATCTTTGAACAGAGCTTGTTGTGCTGCCACAAAGGAAACCCACATGTGTGTCTCGCTGCCCAGGCTGAGCTTTGAGGATTGAGGGAGTGACTCATTCAGGCTGCAGGGACAGTCCTGATTCAGTGACCCCATACTCACCGCTCACTGATTCCTGTAATTGCCTTGACAACAGCCTGGCAGAAAGCTAGCCATCCTGGGGTATGTCTACACAGCGTTTTGGAGCGAGCGTCTTCACCCAGATTTGCAGACTTTGAGTTAGCAGGGCTTGCGCAAGCACTCTAAAAATAAGAGTGTGACAGCTCTTTGAAGTTGTTACTCTGGTTCTGAAGCCCACCCACTTCCCTAGGCTTCAGAGCCTGAGCTCCAGCTCAAGCCATAACTTCAAAGTGCTGTCTACACAGCTGCTTTTAAAGCGCCAGTGAAAGTCCCGCTAGCCCAAGTCCCGAGCTTGGAGGCTCCTTCTGAAATGCTGTGTAGACATATTCCTTTGTCCCAGCTGGAGGTTCAGTTCTGCCCCCATGTGAGTGCAGAACTGCAGGGTTAATAACCTTACAGGGGAGGGAGAATGTGTGAAAATCACAATTTAAATTGATTTGTGATCAGGGTAAAGGAGAGAGGAGATTCCTTGAAACACGTAGGCGAGCCTGGGTCCAGGAGAAGGCCCTTTTGAAGGTAGCTAATGGGGACATCTACACTGCAATAAAAGACCCGCAGCATGGTCATGGTTGGCTCAGGTCAGCGGACTCAGGCTAATGGGGCTCGGGCTGCAGGGCTAAAAATTGCAGTGTAGACATTCAGGCACAGGCTGGAGCCCAGGTTCTGAGACTCTCTGAGGGGGGTGGGTCTCAGAGCCTGGGCGCCAGCCTGAGCCCAAATGTCTATACTGCAATTTTTAGCCCTTCAGCCTGAGTCCCGCGAGCCAAGTCATTTGACCCGGGCTCTGAGATTCGGTGCCACGGGTTTTTTATTGCCGTGTAGATGTATTTGATGTTTCCTATTTTGGGCTGTGGAGGCCCTTTACGCTTTCAGCCTGGTTTGTGTGTGTGCTTTGTCCCTAGGATATCCCCACAGGAGCTGACAGTTGTGTGACCAGCCTGTCGTGTGACTCTCACCGCTCATTGATCGTGGCAGGGCTCGGTGATGGCTCCATCCGTGTCTATGACAGGAGGATGGCTCTGAGTGAATGGTAATGAACTGCAGCATTCCCTTTAGCCCACTGCAATTCCCCTGACTGGCAAATGATCTCCTCCCTGAATCTTACTAGTCTCTTGTCGCAAAGGCTCCACATTCACAGTGCACTTACCAGGTGTCACACTGGCTTCAGTAACTAGAATGCATCACTGAAAGAATTCATAATGTTTCAGTGAGCCCTTTATAGCCTTTGTTATAGTACCTGTGTGCCCAGTCCCACTCATTAATATTGTCCCACCTCAGCATCCTTGCCTGTTGGTTCAGGGATTTTCTCAGCTGACTCAGAGCTCTGTGGTACTTCCCTGCCTAGTGACATGTTGTGCATTATTAGGCCCTCAGATTTGCTATCAAAGGCTAGAGGTGTGAGGAGGAATGGCCCTTTTCTTCACCTCCGTGATTTCAACCAGCAGGACTCAGAAGGTCCCGAGCTGCAGCTGCAGATATTAGAGGAGCTCACTCTGCCTCCTCAGATTTCCTCTGTCTTCCTTCCAAAAAGTTTCCCATTTCTCTGCTTGCTCCTCAGCCGCGTCATGACCTACCGGGAGCATACGGCCTGGGTCGTGAAAGCATATTTGCAGAAATATCCTGAAGGCAACATCATGAGTGTCAGGTAAAAGGGTCTTGAATATTGGAGACATTTTTCTCTTCCTTTAAAAATTGGTCACTGGTATGTCAACACCAAAGAAGGTAAAGCTCTACACCTTGGCATTTCAGCTCAGCAGTTAACCCCTGCTCCAAAACTTGATGAGGGAAGGGAAGGAGAAGGAAAGAAACCTGTAGCCTACCTGGAAGTGAATGGGGGGGTTCAAGGAGACATTGAATGCTCTGTTTCTGCTTCCTGGTTGCAAATGGCCTTGTGGGGGTCCTAGGTGAGAGGACGTAAGAAGGGAGGATGTTCACTCTGCATCCTCTGGTCATATTGCTGTGCTGGATTACTTCACCATATAGCAATTTTCTACACATAAAGATATTTCTGCGGCTCAGTAAATACTGTGTGGAGAGCAGCAGATATTTATTTGCCTGTTAAAGGGACAGCAGAATACAATTTACAGTCACAAAGATGCAGTTTGTCCACAGAGATGCTCTTCTTCCTTGTTTACAGAATGAAAACAGAACCTAATTCTCCAGGACATAATGCTTTCCGGAGGCAGGGAATAGAGTGGCAAAATTTATCACAATTTTTAGAAAGGGGCTTAGATGGTACAGCTGCCAGATTTATAGTTCTCCTGTGTTAGAGTTTTTAATCTTCCTCATAATCTCCCTCAGCAATCCCAGGGAGCCAGGTCGGCATCACTGCCTTGCATGCCTCACTTCCTCTCCACCACATCCTCCTCAGCAGTGTCAGAAAGACAGGAGAAAATATCTGGTCCTCCATCCCAAAGCAACTGCACTGTGGTCAAACAAGCCATCCTGCATTTCATTTCCTCTCCAGAAAGGAATGCCTTTGGGCTAGGAATAACTTCAGTATCCATGAAGAGTGGCTTTTATAAAAGAATTCTCACCAGCAACTGGTTCCAGTATAACTATTTCCTGAAATGCCTCAGACATTTGTGTTGCCAACTCCACATAGCAGGAAGTCACCCCCCCCCACACACACACACACGAGTATAGTCTCACTCACACACACACACACAGGCGAGTATAGTCACAAAATCATTCACAAGCATTTCAATAGTGTTAATAAAATCCATTCCATGCTCTTACTACATTTTATTGCACGCCAGGAGCAACTACACCAGTACACCGTCGTCATCAGGAGGGTGCCCTCTGCTCATTGGGTAGGAAACTGCAGCCTTCTGCTCACTGGGAAAGGTGTTCTGTACACTGCAGCCCAGTATGGCTGGGGTTGGTTAATTTCAGCTGAGCCTCCCTTTCTTGCCAGCCTGGATTTGAGTCGGCAGGTTAGCGAAAGGGAGGTTCCCAGAGCTGGGGGGAAGAGGGCATTCGCTTGGCCTGAGCTTGGTGCTGCAGAGAGTCAAGAAAGTAGATTTAAAAACAAAAATCCGCTAGCTGGACCCCTTCCCCGCACTTCCAGGGTTTGATTTCTGAAAAGAGCTGGGCAGCTAACCCCAGGCCAAGCTAGGGGAAGGAGTAAAGAGGAATTGAAATCAAGCTAGCTCCGCCTTTGATCCTGTAGTAAGGGCTTCATCCCTGGAGGCACGGGCCCCCCTCTCCATTGGGGCCATGGCCCTTTTTCATCCCACCCCACCTTCCGTCCGTACGGCTCTCCTTGCTAGCTAACCTGCCTCCCCCGCCCACCCCGCTTCATTAGCCATCTTATCCTGCATCACAGGTTGTGCTGCTTACTACAGAGCAGCGAGAAAGAACATTTGGATAAAAACAAGCCCTGGCAAAGCAAAGTGCTGCTCTCTCCAACATGCGCCTGGCTTTAGCAAAGTATTTAATTAGCCTCCACAGACTTCATTTCTTCACCTGCAGATTATAGCGATCTCCGCACAAGCAGCCCTGGAATGCGATTCCTTCCGAGGACATGCTCAATTCAGAAGTAATGACATTGACTTGGTGTGCAACACAATGTAGTAAAAAGAGCATGGAATGGATTTTATTAACACTCTTGAGCTGTTCGTGAATGATTTTGTTACTATACATATTGGTGACATCTTTCTCTGAATGGTACTGTGATTGTCAGTGACAGTCGCTAGATTTATCACTGGTCACTTGGACACTTATTTTCTCACTAGGGAAACCAAAAAGTCACTAAATCTAGTGACAAAGTCGCTAAGTTGGCAATGCTGGCAATAATTACCCAGCGAAATCCTAGAGGACCCTCATCTGGATCAAAAAGCATGAGAGAATGAGTTTATAACCTAGAATTGACCATTGTAACCAGATCACCAGGGGAAGCTCACTCATATGGCTAAATGGTTCATGACACCTAGACTGGATAGTCATGTGGTCCTTTGTCCAGCCATTTTGATCTCACTGCTAATGCCATGATTAGATTGTCCTAGTATCTAGTAGCCCTTTAAGGATTCTTATTCCAAAATCTCAGCCTTACAGATTCATAGAGCATTGCAAGAGGTAGGCCCAGCTAGCTGTGCCTTAGACTCACTTCCTAATTGTGCTTAATTGTGGGGAAAATATGTCAATTGTGGGGAGGGGGTGGGGAACAGCATGTCAGGTACAGAGAGCCACCTGTGCCTATAAAGTAATCTAGCTTTAGTAACCCCTCTGCTTAAGGAATAATCAGCAACCGAGTTTTTAAATTTTCATCTGATCTCAAAATCCCATTGTTTGGGGCTGGGCTAGTTCTTTGAAACACTCCAGCCCCCGCTTGTGCAGACTGATCTTTCTATGAAGGTTCAGTCATCTTTACATAAGCTCCACAGTTCAGAAACAGCCCAATGTCTTTCTAATTACTGCTGCTTCAGGATCGCTGTCTCTATTGATTATCACTGGGCCTCTCAGCAGCATTAGACCCAGTGGAGTCTGACATCCTCATACTAGTTAGAACCTGCTATTATTCAGTTTAAATCTTGTTTATCTCATCCCCTGGTGTCTGTTTCATTGGGTCAGAGCAGCCATGAATCTTTCCCTTGTTGCTGCCTTACCTGTTGGCCGTATCTAGGGCCAGTTCTGTTCTACACTGGTAGCTTTGCCTGGATCAATCCTTAGAAGATACAAGCTGTTAATCAGCATTTGCTGACATCTGCTCCAAAGGGTACTGTGAACAGCAGGGACTTATGGACCAGAGTCCAAATAACTGGCAGAATGGGCAGTTCCATAGGAGCCCCTTAGATTACTGCCTGCTTCTGGAATGTAGCAGTCACACTGGACAGAGGAAAAGGAACTGGGGCCTCATACACTTGTTGTACTGTGTGCGACATACCAATGAAAGCACTTTTGTCATGTCGATGGGGGTGGGGTAAGATGATAGTCACTCTTTGGGACAGTGAACATTCTTTCCTTCCTGTGTGTGCACAGCATCTAGCCTACTGTGGATCCTACTGGAAACAAATTATGCTGGGGTGGATACAGTCACAATGCTGGACGTAGATGGGGAGAGGTGGTACTGGGCTGAATCTCTCCTCGGGTGTAGTCCTCCTGTCAGCGCCATAACCAGGGCAGTGCAGCTGCTCAGGGCACAAAGCCGCAGGGGCAGAGAAATGACAGAATAAAACTGTAGGCGGCGCAAGTAGGCTTGCTTGCCCCGGGCGCTAAAATGCCCAGTTACGGCTCTGCCGTGCATAATGGTGGTCTGTTCACAGGCAAGTGAATGGCCTTTTCTCTGGGGCTTTTGAGGCTGAACTTCCAGTGGGACAGAGTCTAATGCTGTGAATCTCCTCTGTTGATAGTGTGAATGGAGATGTCCGTTTCTTCGACCCCAGGATGCCAGAGTCTGTGAAGGTCCTTCAGATAGTCAAAGGACTGACCGCCCTGGACATTCACCCACAGGCCAATCTGTTTGCGTGGTAGGTTCTGACCCCATTCCGCCTCCTCTGTGGAACAAAGAGAGATGAAATCCATCATTACAAATACCATTCATGTCTCTTTTTCCCCTTTGCTATGACCAGTGCCACTTCATTCCCATGTGTGCAGTTCAGGTATTTTAACCCTTTTGTGTGTTCTTGAAACCTTTGCACTGGTGACTCAGATTGATGGTGGAGGGTGTTGCCAGTTCTCAGTGAGTCAGACTCCCTACCCAAAGGCAGCAGGTGTATGGCGGGGCTGAGAGGAGGGCCCCAGCATCCACTTCACGATCATGGTGCCATGGTAGCTGTGGGAGAACCACCTTAGGTGAACATGCACTTTCATTGGCTCTATATATTTTACATCTTGAATTTACAGCAGAACGGGTAGATGCTCAGTTCGAGCCTGTCTATAAATCTCTCTGTGCTGAGGCTGCTGCAGCATGGATTAAAACCAATCTCTTTGCTTATAAGAACGCATGGTGCACACTTTTGCTTTATAAATGACTCCTGTCTCCATAGCCAAGCAGTAGTGAGTAGAAAACCCTTTATGTAGAAATGAAGAGTATTGTCAGAATGTGGTGAGTACATGGTGATCTCTCTTCCTTCCAGTGGCTCAATGAATCAGTTCACTGCAATCTACAATGGGAATGGAGAGTTGATCAACAATATCAAATACTATGATGGATTTATGGGACAGAGAGTCGGAGCCATCAGCTGCCTGGCTTTCCATCCTCATTGGGTCTGTATTTTCTTTTTAACTTTGGAATTTTTTTTGTAGTTCTGAGTAAATTTCTATGAAAAAGGGGCTGGTCACAACGACTAAAGACCTCCCCTTGTACAGGAGGCTGCTGCACAGTCTTGCCCAACACAAGTGCACCTTAGTCCCTAACCTGCAACCTAGCTGCTTCCGTCCAGGAAGCCACCCTGCTCTGTCAGTGCATTGCAATCCTATCCCAACAGCAGTGCATGCTGTTCCAGAGCCGAATCTGTGCAAATACAGCCAGTTGCACCAAAGTGCAAAGTGTGCACCATTAAGGTGCAGAAATGCCCACTAAGGGCTAGAACAGGATTCCAAACTTCGGAGCCATTTTTGCTCACTGGTTGCCTGCCCATTTTTTCACTTTGCTCTGGAACTGCCTTTTGATTTAGCTTTTCGCTCCTGGCAGCTTATGCCAGAGCTGTTCTGTAAGGTGTTTTAGCCTAGGACTCAACTGAGCACCACCATCCCGCTCTACGGGAGCCAGCCCTCTCCACCAGCACACACACATGAGACAAGCCAAAATTTAGCCCAGCTTCCGGAGCACCTCTTTATTCTGTTGCTCTTCCTCTGAAAATGATGCCATCACCAAATGCCTCAGAAGTGGCTTTTGGCTCAACAGTGTAGACCGAACCTACCTTACCACCATATACTACTCCAGGTGTGCAAGGGACTGTGCGGTAAAAAAAATCTGCTGAAAATATAAGAGTTTCTGCACAATCCAAAGGCATGAGTTCTTAAAATTCAGAACAAAACAGGGTGGAGAGAGGTCTTGCAATGGGAATGTGTCACAGAGCAGGTGGCTCTGCACTAGTCTTTAGAAAGAGGGTGTCTGGCAGTTCAATTAGGAGGTGTCGCACATTTGCAGTATGGCCTGAGACAGCTGGAGATGGGAATAGGTGAGGAGGAGGGAGATGGAAGGAGTAGCAGAAAGTAGCTGGATGGGGAATAGGGAGCAGGTGAAGGTTAAATGGGGCAGTCATGTTGGAACCTTGAAGGTCAGGGCATAAGTGGTTTACATTTAATGAAAAAGGACAGTGGCATTTGATGAAGGGCCTGAAGCCATGGAGAGGGCAGTGAGAGGAAGGAGAGCTATGATGTGACTTGCTTTGCCCTCCGATCTGGGGGCGGGGTGGGGGGGACTTGGGTGGTGGTTTCTCTGGATTGCTGGTGGGGGTTATGTGCATTTTACATCCTGAGGAGGAAGGCAATAAAGGGGAGCTTGTGCATCTCAGTCTGCTGCTCCTTTGCCTTGGGAAATCACCCTGCAAGAAGTCAAACACCTAATGAAAGATTTGCTGCCCTTGGGTTTGGGGGCTGGGAAGAGGGGGTTAGCAAGTCTGAAAATTTTGTCTCCTTTAAAATAAGCAAACAAAGAAACCCTCTAATCCTGGTCTCTTTGAAGCCTGGAATTGCTCCTGGGGTTCTCGATAGACAGTGTGCTAGTTTTCAATCCAGGGGATTGTTTGTAACAAACACATTTCTGATCATTTAGAAGAATTATAGTAGAAGTTGGCAGCTAATGGCCACCATAATTTTTTCCTTCAGCTGAAACAGTGGCATACAATGACATGTAACCTGGGACAGGTAGAGGAAACAGTCTGTTGTAGCTACCATGGCAAACCCAGCTAGGAGTTCCCTAGCATCTGACCAGCATTGCTCAGAATACTGAGACTCACCACCGGGGCTGATTTGTATCTTGTAGCCCAAGTTGCTTTGCCCCTTTCTTTTCTTTTTCCCTCCCCCCATGACTCCTGCATATTTCACTTGTTTGCTCTCCATCCCACAGCCTCACCTGGCAGTTGGAAGCAATGACTACTACATCTCAGTGTATTCGGTGGAGAAGCGGATCAGATAACAGCAGCCTCACTGGAGAAAGGGAGAGTCCCAGCGGGCAGGGCCATGTCTCACCTGTAATGTAGATAGAGAAACGATCGACGTGAATGTTTAGTGTTGGCGGCTGCTGCTGCCACCCATAACCTGAACATTTTTTTTTCTTCTGACTCGGCTACTGATGATTTGGAGAGGTGGAAAGAGACAATCTCCTATTTTCTTGTCAGTCATAACCTCTAAAAACTACAGAAAAGGAACATTTCTTTTTTGTTTTCAATGGTTGCTTCTGTTACAAACATGGTTCCAAGGCTCCAAAGGACTGGATGAGACAATACCTTTGTGAGGGGCTTTTTATTTCAGTCTTTGTTCCTTTGTTTCATGGGGGTCTAGGTAACTTAAGGAATGAAGTCAGGACTCACCTACAGCTCCATGCTTTCTCACCCGACCAAGTGACCCCTCTGTTACGTATCCTGTGCCAAAGAGCAGCCCCTCTGGCAGGCAACAGGATCCCAGCTGGCTGCCTGCAGAATATCACACCTAGTCTTGAGCAATCTGTGTATATCAGAGAGAAGGGAGATAGGAAATCATCTGCTGTGCTTGCTGGCCTCCCTCTCTCGTGTTCCTTCTCCAGTGGAAGTACAGACAGAGCGAGCAGACAAGCATGCAAGGCAGCGAGGAGGAAGAGGGAAGGGGGTTGCAGGTGAGGAGAATAGGAGCAGTGTGGAACGCTAACAGGCCATAAAGCTCTGCATCCAGATAGAGGAGAACCAAGAAAATGAGCAACATCCTCTGTGCCCTAAGGAAATTGGATCGTCACTGATGTCACTACTTTCTGTTCATGGGCACCTACGTATGTCAGTGCAGGTGAATGGGGTGAAAGACTTTGTCTTATTCACTCCATTGTTTCAGGAGTCACTGTCCCTTTGCCCACAGTACCCCCCCCCCCCCCAAAGCACATGAGATGTTCTGACAACTGCAGACAGAGAGGGCTTGTTGTAGCCCTGCCTTAAACCAGAGGCTTTCCTTTTGCTCAGATGCTAATATTCGGCTAGCAAATGGACGTGCACATTTTCTCATAAGAAATTTGCATGCACCTTGGTCTATATGCATCTGGGCATATTTGTACCTGTCTGTATGAACCGAGGCAGATACGCATTGCATTGGCATGTCCTTGTGTGTCAACGCATCTGGGCATCCATGTGTATGTTCTGATCACAAGAGAATCACTGCCATCCTGGAGAGAGAGGAGCCAACAGCAGATCCTTCTGCCTTGTGCAAGACCATCTTGTCCCCAATCTCTAGGGAAAGCTAATACCGTCTCCCGCTCCTTCATGCCTGTTGGTATTGAAGACTCCTATCCCTTGGAATCCATAATGTGTCTGGAGATTGATTTGGGGAAGGAGGTTGCAAAGCTGAAGGGAGCATTTCCCTAGTAAAGTACTGTCTAGATGTGAATCTGCTGGGCGGGAAGAACAAAACCCTGTAAAGTAACAATGATGATGCTAAGCTATCCAAACCTAGGAAAACACTCTCCATTCTGGTTCTGGCATCACCGTTACTCACAGGCCAGCAGAAGTACCTAAGTCAATGACAGTAGTGTTAATGAGAAAAGAAATAAAGAACATTGTTGCCTTTTGTTGTGGGCAGTAGCTTCACCTCCCCCACTGAACTCAGGTGGGGATGGCTGACCCTGTCGCTGCACATAACATGCCAGAGCATTTTGCTTCTGGAGATGTTCATTCAGCATTCATGCAGCCTGAATGCAGCCAGGCAATGCCATGGCATCAGAATCACCCAGGATCCTATTGTGCCCTGCCATTAAAAGTCAAATAGTAAAACACTGCTGTCTGCAAATCTCAAAGTATTCCTGTTGCAAGGTGGCTTGAGCTGAGGGGACTGAGGCAGGTACCCCAGCTGGGGCACTCCCCCCACTCACAAGCACAACTGCAGTCTTCTGTACCCTAGGGTGATCTACGGGCCACCTCACAGGATGCTGAATCGAAAGCGATGGGAGGAAATCTGGAGGAGCTGCTGTTTTACCTAAAACTCTGTGTTTTTCTAATATGTGGACTACCAAAAGTTAGTGATGAGCTTAAAAAAAAATTGCCTCTCTTGGTGGGCCGTTGAGCTGCTGTTATACACAGATTTACTTGCCCCAGTGTCTGTTGCAGTGGTACCAGTCTCGACCCTCTGATTACCATGCCTGTCCCTCTGCGTATGGCTCTGAGCTCAGGGAATGGCCAAGGACAGGCTTGCTGGCCAGCATTGAGACAGAGGTTGGGATTTGCAGATAACTGACTAACATGCACTATTTACAAACACCGTAGATTTTTAACCGCAATCAGTGGATTTATTTAAAGAACAAGCGATACCTGGCAAAATGCAAAGGTGCATTGTGGGAAGCTGTTTTGTCTTCATACCAGCATTCCCTGCGCGCCCTCGCAGGGAGTGCAGCCAGGAGTGTGGTTTTTAACTGACTCAGCCTGTTGAGCTTTCATCTAAGCGTGTGTGCGTGTCTGGGCTCTGTTTTCACAGGTCTGATGCAAAAATTCAATCATGAAGTTTAACCAAGGCTCTGGAGAGCATCCTACCTAAAAGTTCACTTATCTCTATTTATTTTACAAAAATAAAAAAGATATTAAAAAAAACAAAACTGAGATTGTAATGTGAGAGTAAAATAAATACAAACAATAAATTGTTAATAAAGTATAAATGCAGAAAGCCTGTGGTCAGGTACTTTGATTGTTATGAACGGGAGGAGTTAGTGTTGCCTAGTCTTGAGAGCAGGAAAAGGAGCTGTGTAGGGTGGGGGGGAAATCAGAAGAATGTAGGGCTGGAAGGGACCTCAATATGTCATCTAGTCCAGTCCCTGCACTGAGGCAGAATTAAATATTATCTAGACTATCCCTGATAGGTGCTTGTCTAACCTATTGTTAAAAATCTCCAGTGACAGAGAACCCATAACCTCACTAGGTAATTTGTTTCAGTGCTTAACCACCCTGACACTTGGGAAGTTTTTCCTAATGTCCAACCTAAACTGCCCTTGCTGAAATTTGTCTGTTGTTTCTTGTCCTGTCCTCAATGGTTAAGGAGAACAATATATCACTATCCTCTTCATAACAACCTTTTACGTACTTGAAGACTATTATCATGTCCCGCCTCAGCCTTGTCTTCTCCATAGTAAAAAAAACCATTTTTTCAATCTTTCCTCGTAGGTCATGTTTTCCTAGATCTTTTATCATTTTAGTTGCTCTCCTCTGGACTTTCTCTAATTTGTCCACATCTTTCCTGAAATGTAGTGCCCAGAAGTGGACACAGTACTCCAGCTGAGGCCTTATCAGTGCTGACTGAAGTGGAAGAATTACTTCTCATGTTTTCCTTACAACACTCCTGCTAATACAGCCCAGAATGACGTTCACTTTTTTGCAACATTTAGTTTTATTTAGTTTATTTAGTTTGTGATCCAATATAGCCCCCAGATCCTTTTCTACTGTACTCCCTAGGCAGTCATTTGCCATTTTGTATTTTTGCAATTGATTATTCCTTCGTAAGTGTAGTACATTGCATTTCTCCATATTGAGTTTCATCCTATCTGATTCAGACCACTTCTCCATTTTCTCAAGATCATTTTGGATTTTAATCTTATCCTCCAAAGTGCTTGCAACCCCTTCCAGCTTGATATCATCTGCAAACTTTATAAATGTACTTTCTATGCCAAATCATAATCATAATATCCAAATCATTTATGAAGATATTGAAAAGAACCAGACCCAGGACAGATCCCTGCGGGACCCCTTTCTATCTGCCCTTGCGGCTTGATTTTGAACCGTTGATAACTAGTCTGTGTAGTTTCCAGCCAGTTGTGCACCCACCTTTATAGTAAGTTCATCCAAGCTATATTTCTGTAGTTTGTTTATGAGAAGGTCATGTGAGACAGTATAAAAGCCTTACTAAAGACGAGATAGATGACATCTGCTTCACCCACCCACCCATAAGGTTTGTTACCCAGTCAAAGAAGGATGTTAGGTTGGTTTGACATGATTTGTTCTTGACAAATCTACATGGACTGTAACTTGTCATCTTATTTTCTTCTAGCTGCTTACAGATAGATGGATTATTTGCTCCATTATCTTTCCCGATACCAAAGTTAAGCTGAATGGTCGATGATTGCCTGGGTTGTCTTTATTCACATTTTTATAGATGGGTACTATATTTGCCCTTTTCAAGTCCTCTGGGATCTCTCCCGTCCTCCATGAGTTCTCAAAGATAATTGCTAATGGCTCAGAGTTCTCTTAAGCCCGTTCCTTAAGTATTCTAGGATGTATTTAATCAGCCCCTAACTTGTCATCTAACTTGCCTAAATAATTCTTAAATTGTTCATTTCCTGCTTTAGCTTCACTCAAATCCTACCGCGTTTACACTGATATTCACTGTGTTAGTTGTCTGATCACTGCTAACTTTTTTGGTGAAAGCTGAAACAAAAAAGGCATTTAACACTTCAGCCATTGCTTTGCTTTCTGTTGACTTTCCCTCCTCATTGAGTAATGGGCCTACCCTGTCCCATGTCTTCCTCTTACTTCTCATGTATTAGTAGAATGTTTTCTTGTTACTCTTTATATCCCTACCTAGTTTAACCTCATTTTGTGCCCTGACCTTTCTAATTTTGTCCCTACATGCAGGTCACTGAAGAACTCCTGGTTAAGCCACGGTGGTCTCTGACCACACTTCCTATCTTTCTGGCTTCTAGTTCTGATTCTGCCAATGACTTGCTATGTGACCATGGACAAGTCATTCTGTGCCTCAGTTTCCCCATCTGCTAAATGGGCATGCTTCTGCTTTTTGAGATCACAGATGAAAGGCCCTTGTCATTTGCATTGTACTATTTCTAATCATTTCCCCATGAGCATGTAAGCAGGAGCCATCAAACCCTGTGCTTCAGTGCACTTGGGGGTTCTCTGTGGGGAAGAGTGTGGCACTGTCATTGAGTTGCTTTTAATAGGGATATGTTAGGTTTCAGCATTGATCAGTCAATAGTGGCAGGCTCATCAGGGGTATGGGGCAAAGCCTAAGAGCTCCAGCAGGAGAGAGGGAATGGGAGCATCTGTGGGGCTCCATTGTGGATGTGAAGGGATCTTTAATAGAGAGAAAGGAAGAAGGGAGGCCCTATAGCTTTCACTTGGGTACTTCCCTGGTTTTCAGCATGCGGAGGTAGAACTTGTTCTGTCTGGAAACCCCCTGCACAGCACCCCTGCAGCACATTCCCCAGGTGAGAGCAGACAGGGGCATGCGTTATTGCCTCTTGGTGCAGTGGGGGAAGAGGAGGTGGGTGAATGGGTCTGTGAGCGAACAGAGAACCAAGAGTTTCATAGATTCATAGATACTAAGGTCAGAAGGGACCATTCTGATCATCTAGTCCGACCTCCTGCACAGCGCAGGCCACAGAATCTCACCCACCCACTCCTTTGAAAAACCTCACCTATGTCTGAGCTATTGAAGTCCTCAAATCGTGGTTTAAAGACTTCAAGGAGCAGAGAATCCTCCATCAAGTGACCCGTGCCCCATGCTACAGAGGAAGGCGAAAAACCTGCAGGGCCTCTTCCAATCTGCCCTGGAGGAAAATTCCTTCCCGACCCCAAATATGGCGATCAGCTAAACCCTGAGCATATGGGCAAGATTCACCCAGCCAGATACTACAGAAAATTCTTTCCTGGGTAACTCAGATCCCATCCATCTAATATCCCATCTCAGGGGATTAGTCCTATTTACCCTGAATATTTAAAGATCAATTACTTACCAAAATCACATTATCCCATCATACCATCTCCTCCATAAACTTATCGAGTAGAATCTTAAAACCAGATAGATCTTTTGCCCCCACTGCTTCCCTTGGAAGGCTATTCCAAAACTTCACTCCTCTGATGGTTAGAAACCTTCATCTAATTTCAAGTCTAAACTTCCTGGTGGCCAGTTTATACCCATTTGTTCTTATGTCCACATTGGTGCTGAGCTTAAATAATTCCTATCCCTCTGATATATTTATAGAGAGCAATCCTATCTCCCCTCAACCTTCTTTTAGTTAGGCTAAACAAGCCAAGCTCCTTAAGTCTCCTTTCATAAGACAAGTTTTCCATTCCTCGGATCATCTTAGTAGCCCTTCTCTGAACCTGCTCCAGTTTGAATTCATCCTTTTTAAACATGGGAGACCAGAACTGCACACAGTATTCTAGGTGAGGTCTCACCAGTGCCTTGTATAACGGTACTAAAACCTCCTTATCCCTACTGGAAATGCCTCTCCTGATGCATACCAAAACTGCATTAGCTTTTTTCATAGCCATATCACATTGGCAGCTCATAGTCATCCTATGATCAACCAATACTCCAAGGTCCTTCTCCTCTTCCGTTACTTCTAATTGATGCATCCCCACCTTATAACTAAAATTCTTTAAATCCCTAAATGCATAACCTTACACTTCTCACTATTAAATTTCATCCTATTACTATTACTCCAGTTTACAAGGTCATCCAGATCCTCCTGTATAATATCCCGATCCTTCTCTGAATTGGCAATACCTCCCAGCTTTGTATCATCTGCAAACTTTATTAGCACACTCCCACTTTTTGTGCCAAGGTCAGTAATAAAAAGATTAAATAAGATTGGTCCCAAAACCAATCCCTGAGGAACTCCACTGGTTACCTCCCTCCAACCAGACAGTTCTCCTTTCAGTAGGACCCGTTGCAGTCTCCCCTTTAACCAATTCCTTATCCACCTTTTGATGTTCATATTGATCCCCATCTTCTCCAATTTAACTAATAATTCCCCATGTGGCACAATATCAAATGCCTTACTGAAATCTAGGTAAATTAGATCCACTGCATTTCCTTTATCTAAAAAATCTGTTATTTTTTCAAAAAAGATTAGGTTGGTTTGGCACGATCTACCTTTTGTAAAACCATGTTGTATTTTGTCCCATTTACCATTGACTTCAATGTCCTTAACTAATTTCTCCTTCAAAATTTTTTCCAGGACCTTACATACTACAGATGTCAAACTAACTGGCCTGTAGTTACCCAGATCACTTTTTTTTCCTTTCTTAAAAATAGGAACTCTATTAGCAATTCTCCAATCATTCGGTACTATTCCTGAGTTTACAGATTCATTAAAAATTCTTGCTAATGGGCTTGCAATTTCAGGTGCTAATTCCTTTAATATTCTTGGATGAAGATTATCTGGGCCCCACCGATTTAGTCCCATTAAGCTGTTTGAGTTTCGCTTCTACCTCAGATATGGTAATATCTGCCTCCATATCCTCATTCCCATTTGTCATGCTACCATTATCCCTAAGATCCTCTTTAGCCTTATTAAAGACTGAGGCAAAGTATTTTTTTAGATATTGGGCCATGCCTAGATTATCTTTAACCTCCACTCCATCCTCAGTGTTAAGCGGCCCCACTTCTTCTTTCTTAGTTTTCTTCTTATTTATATGGCTATAGAACGTTTTACTATTGGTTTTAATTCCCTTTGCAAGGTCCAACTCTACTCGACTTTTAGCCTGTCTCACTTTATCCCTACATGTTCTGCCCTCAATTAGGTAGCTTTCCTTGCTGATCCCTCCCATCTTCCACTCCCTGTATGCTTTCTGCTTCTTCTTAATCACCTCTCTAAGATGCTTGCTCATCCAGCTTGGTCTACAACTCCTTCCTATGAATTTTTTCCCCTTTCTTGGGATACAGGCTTCCGATAGCTTCTGTAGCTTTGATTTAAAGTAATCCCAGGCCTCCTCTACCTTTAGATCCATAAGTTCTTCAGTCCAATCCACTTCCCTAACTAATGTCCTTAATTTTTGAAAGTCAGCTCTTTTGAAATCAAAAACTCTAGTTGCAGATTTATTTTTGTTAATCCTTCCGTTCAGTTTGAACTGAATTAGCTCGTGATCACTTGAGCCAAGATTATCCCCTACAACCATTTCTTCTATGAGGTCCTCGCTACTCACCAAAATTAAATCTAAAATGGCATCCCCTCTAGTCGGTTCAGCAACTACTTGATGAAGGAATCCATCAGCTATCGCATCTAGGAAAATCTGAGCCCTATTATTATTACTAGCACTGGTCCTCCAGTCTATATCTGGGAAGTTGAAGTCTCCCATGATCACGCAGTTTCCATTAGTATTTACTTTATTAAAAACATTAAAAAGGGCTCTATCCATATCCAAATTAGATCCCGAAGGTCTATAGCACACCCCAAGCACTATCGTAGGAGAGGCTTTACTAGTTATCTTCCCCAATGTAATTTTTGTCCAGACGGACTCTGTCTTATCCATTGCATCGCTTCTTATTTCTTTACATTCTACCTCATCATTTATATACAATGCTACTCCACCCCCTTTACCTTTTGTTTCTGTCTTTCCTAAAGAGCACATACCCTTCAATACCTGTAGTCCAGTCATGACTACTATTCCACCATGTTTCTGTTACCCCTATAATATCTGGTTTCACTTCCTGCACCAGTAGCTCTAGTTCCTCCATTTTGTTACCGAGGCTCCTCGCATTGGTGTACAAACATCTTAATTTTTGCTGTTTGGCCTCGCTCACATTTTGTACCCTATTAGGCACAGTCATTCTACAACCAGTATAACCTATTAGACTAGTATCCACACCGCCCTCGCTCCTTATATACATTCTCCTACCCACAGCTGTATCCTTTCTTACTTCGTCGTCTTCCCTCTCAATGCTAAAATCTGGCGTGGAGATTACCTGGACATCTCCCAACCATCTCCCCCAAATTCCTCGTTTAAAGCTCTCTTTATCAGTTGTGCCAGCCTTGATCCTAGAAGTCTATTTCCTTCCCTACTCAGATGAAGTCCATCCCGAGAGAATTGTCCTCTGTCTGTGAATGCCTCCCAGTGGCCATACATCCCAAAGCCCTCCTTATAGCACCACTGCCTAAGCCATCTGTTGACAGTCATAATCTTGTCACACCTTTGTTGCCCTTCTCTAAGAACAGGAAGGATCCCACTAAAGATCACCTGAGCCTCAATTTCCTTAAGCGTCTTCCCCAGCCTAGCATAGTCTCCCTTAATACTTTCCAGCGAGAATCTAGCCGTATCATTTGTTCCCACATGAAGAATAATTAGGGGATTCTTTCCCGCTCCCTTTAGGATCCTTTTCAACCTCAGGTCTACATCCCGTATCTTAGCACCCGGAAGACAGCACACCCTTCTATTCTCTGGAGTTCATTTCCACTGACACTGCTTTAGAAGTTATGCCTGTCATTCAGGCTGAGTGCAGCCAGAGACAACGTGTCACTTCTCAGGGATGCCATGAGCAGCACCAATGGAGGATCTGCTGTCAACGAATTGAGGGCACACATCCATTCTCATTCTCCTGGACCTCTCTGCAGCATTTGACACTGTTGACCATATGGTAGAGCTGTCTCATCGGAGAGGGATCTCAGGGGTCCAGGGTAAAATTATTTGAGCCTGTGATGAATGTGGGAATTTTGGTAATTTTTTTTTAATGATTCCTGTGTGCACCTATGTTTCCCACTGGCTTTGCATTACTGTGCATGGAGTGAAGGGAAGAGATGAGGCATTTGAATCACATAGCAACCCGGTTGGAGATTAGAGTCATTAACAAGCTGAATAAAGTCTACACATGTGAATGGAAGGATCCAGAAGAGTCACAATGGCTGGGACTTAGACCTAGTGACCAACAACCAAGAGAAAAGAGATTTCCCTCCACGCCTATGCAGAGAAGCAGAGCAGTGGCCTTAAGCGGAAGGAAAAAGGGGAAAGGCGTCAGGTGGTTGTGTTAAGAGCTGAGCACGCAGAGATACCTGGAACCAAAGGAAAAGGGACAGAGACGGGAGCCAAGATGGCTTCAACAGCAGCATGGCTCAAAAGAGTGAGCATATTGGGTCAGACCAATGGGCCATCTAGCCCAGTCTCCTGTTTTCTGACAGTGACCAATGCCAGGTGCTTTAGAGGAATGAACAAAACAGGCAGTCATCATGTGATCCATGGATCTTAACCTTTGCGCCTCTATGCTAATTTAAGGCCTTTCAGATTCTGTATGCCAGGTGACTAATAAATTGTTACCTCCTTTAGAAAAGGCTGGCTGGTGACACTACACATACTGAATGAGAGCATTTCACCTTGAAGGGGTAAGGACAAGCCTCCTACAGAATTCTGGCTTGGCTGGATTCATTCAAGGAGCGAGGGAGACTGACAAGGATTGCTGTTGTCCAAAGACCCAGTCTCCGAGTCATGGAGGCCCTGGGTCCACCCCTGTGGAACTATGTGGATCCTGGGAGTTTGGCATACTAAAGGGGTAACTCCCAAGGGACTGGGTACAGGCTGGGGCATAGACCAGACCCTATGAATCCATGACAGAGCTCTTCCTGGAAGGATTCACTGAATAGTGATGGGAGACTCCACCTCCACTATGAGATCCCTCACGTGTGGAGACCCACAAGAAACAATTTTCTCTCTGGTCCTGTTCAACATCTATATGCAACCACTGGCAAACTGGTCAAACTGTATGGACTCAAGTGCCAGCAATATGCAGATGACATACAGCTCTACCAATCCTTCAGCCCATGCCCATACCACTACCACCACGATGGCCCAGTTCCTGGATGAGATCAGCTCAGAGATGAAGAACAGTTAGCTGAAGCTGAACCTGAGCACGGCAGAGGTGATGTTGGTGAGCAGAGGAAAGCATTGTGAGGAGCTGTGGTGCAGTTGAAGGTTCACACACACACACACCTGATCTATTTGTGTCCATAGGAGAGGAGGCTCATGCATGCCCCACTGACTCTGAGCTCTCACATTATAGCAGCATCCATGAGTAAGGCTGCATGTCTGTCATGGAGGTCATGGAAGTCACGGATTCCGCAACTTTCCGTGATCTCTGCGGCTGCTGCAGCAGCCAGTGTGGCTGGCTCCAGGGCTGCCCAAGCACTTGGGCAGCCCCTGGGCCAGCAGAAGCAGCAGTTTGGGTGTGGGAGGGGGCTCAGGGCTGGGGCAGAGGGTTGAGGTGCGGGGCGGCGCTTAACTCGGGGGGGCTCCCCGGAAGCGGCCAGCATGTTCCTGCAGCTCCTAGGCGGAGGGGTCAGGGAGTTCTGCACGCTGCCCCTGCTTGCAGGCACCACCTCTGCAACTCGTGGCAGGGGCAGCGTGTGGAGTCCCCCTGGCCTTCCCTCCCCCTAGGAGCTGCAAGGACATGCCAGCCGCTTCTGGGGAGCTGTGCGGAGTCGCGTAGGGAACCTGCCAACCCCCCTTCCTCCAGCACCAGCAGGGGTCCCGGGCCATGCGCCACCACCCATTCCCGCCAGAGGACCCGCGGCACCTCCGGACCGCCCCCCCCGAGCACCCGCAGCCCCCTGGCCCAAGTTTTAGTTAGGGTCATATAGTACAAATCATGGACAGGTCACAGGCTGTGAATTTTTGTTTACTGCCCATGGCCTGTCTATGACTTTTAATAAAAATACCTGTGACTAAAACATAGCTTTATCCATGAGTAGCTTTATCCATAACGCTTACTGCCTTATCTGGTTAGTTAGGAGACTTTACCCCATCCTGATGAACAGTGGTCTGGTTTCACCCTCTCTTGGCTGGATTACAGCACCGCAATATACCTGGTACAGAAAGCTTCAGTCCATCTCCACAGCAGCACTGGCTACCACACGTGCATCACACCTGCCCTGCACACCTTCTACTGACTCCCAATTGAATATCAACTCAAGTTCAAGGTCTCAGTCCTTATCTTCATGGCGTTCCACAGCCTGGCCCCAAGGTGTCTAAAAAATCGACTAAAGCTCTTGGATGAAGATCATGGTCGGTGACTTCATTCCTCTGGCACAATGGAACTTTCTACAATAAGGATAAAGCTCATCTGTGCAAGAGACGGAGCTTTCCCAGGGACCAGCACAAGACAGGGAATGAACTCTCCCAGGACCTGAGGACCGTCACAAACCTCACCACCTTCTGCTCTGAGTGCAAGTTACTTTCCTTTGACTTTGCCTTGTCTAACATGGGGCTGTGTGTGTGTGTGTGTGTGTGTGTGTGTGTGTGTGTGTGTGTGTAAAGCAAGACATTCCACTGCACACACTTCTCCTACCAGTGAGAGGATGAGAGAACAGATGTTAGTCATGTTGCTGAACGTACATCTGGAAGGCACTTGAATACTACAGTGAGGAGCGCAGTATAAGAAGCACCATAGACTAGATGGGGCTAGAACGGATTGTTTGATGGGTTCATGTGGGAGTATTCCTCTGCTTGCAGGGTGGCTCACCATGACCCAGGGTGTCTGAGTGGAAGGCTGACAGGGACATCTCAGAGCACGTCCTGCCCCAGAAAAGTGAACCTTTTTTCCTTGGCAGTGTCAAAGAAAGCCCTTCCTGTTGCAGTCAGAGCTTGGAGGTTCCCTTTGCTATGAGATGTTGGGGATTCAATCTCTATCAGCTCATCCCCTGAAACATCTTCTAGAGAGGCTTTTGTTAGCATGGGGGTGGGAAATAAATCCCCTGAGTCTGGTGCCTTTGGCAGGGCAGACAGTTTGGATAAATGGCTGTAATGTTTGATCCCGTGTGGTCTGGCATGGCAAGGTGCCTCCTGCAAGCCTATCCTCTAACTGGGACCTTTCAGTGTGGCAGCAATAATCCAGCTGACCAAGGAAGCTTGTCAGCAGAGTGTGGGGAAACAAAGGGTCTCTGTGAGATACAACAGCAATAAGAAGTAACTTATGCAGCTGCAGACAGCTATTGAAGATGAATTGACGGTGTGGTTAGCTGCGTCTTGGTGAAAACCGTTACTATACTAACCCCAAAGGTGCACTGTCTGTTGTGTGTTCTAATCAACTGCAGTGACTATACTACATTGTTTGTTTAAACAAAAAGTGTTTGCAGCCATAACATCCCCTGTGCAGTGTGCACTCCCTGGAGGGATGACAGCCTGCCCAGGAGCTACTGGGTTTCATCGGGCAGAGAATGTAGTTCCCATGAAAACGAGGGACTGGATAATGCTGGCCAAGGATGAGCATACCATGGACAGTCACAAATATGCTCCAAGGCACATAGATCTGCTGATGCCCCTCAATCCTGACCTGCAGCCCCCTGCTATTCCAGCCCTGTGCTCCCTACATGCACACACAGTTCTGCCCCTGCCCCTCAATACTGATCTGCAGCCCCCCTGCTATTCTACTCCTGATGCTTTCTTGAGCAGAAGCTGCCACTGATGCAGAAATCAGCCCAAACTGTTAGTTTTGGTGGAATGGACAAATGTGGACAAACTCATTTGCGCTTGTGACTTCAGTCAGGGATCTGCTATTGTTTTACCAAACCTGGCTTTGTGTCTGTAGCTTCCCAGATTGCAGAGCTTGTGGTGTTTAGCATGTGATGGGTCACTTTAACTCAAGAGTTCATTGGTGACTACTAAAATAACTCTTTGAATGGTTGGAAGGCCTCTACGTATTGGAGTCCACGTACAGGTTGTGATGCTTTCGTGGGGTGCTAACATCTGTGGGTGTTCTTGTTTAACACCCTGCCTGCAGCAGGAGGGAGTCGGCATCAGCTCCCAAGCAACACCGGCCTTTCAGCCACTCAAACACTCTCCTCAAGCCTCTGCCAGTCCTATCCTTGCCTGGCAGGTTAACATTAGGTGTCCCCCAACTTGCAGCACCCCTTGAAGAGCATTCCTCTGCAGTGTCCAGCCCCATCACTGGATACTTGCAGAAGTTACCAAGTCTGCTGTCTCCAGTGAGACAGTGCACACATCGACCTGTTAGATCAGCCGAGGACGAACCCCTTTCTTCAGTGTAACAGCTCTGAGATGAATTTCTACTACAACAAGAATAAGTTTATTGATGAAGAACAGAGATGTAAGTGATAATAAGCAAGGATAATAGAAACAGAAAATGGTTACAAATAAAACAAAAGTATAATAGCCTTTCTAATGACTACAACTTAGGTTACAATCCTTGTCTAAGGTGGTTTTCTCACCTAATGCTGCCTCTTAGCATCACAAAACACCCACCCCTTGGACCGGAATCCAGATCTCATGGATGCAAAGAGCGTTGATCTCTCTGTTCCCTCAGAGATGGATAACCACAATGTCTTTTCCCCTCCTCTTATAGTCCAATAACCCTTGGGAGTGTGCCCCCAGACAAGGTTACTCTCCCCACTGATAGTTCTTCAGGGTGGGGATGATGCTGTCTTTGCTGTGTTCTTCTAATTCTTCTATCAGTTGGCTTCCCCTTTTGCCTCTGTGCAAATATCATTCTTATTGTTTGGTTCACCTGGCTCCATTTACATTCGAGACCCAGGCCAACAAGCCACTCAACTTCCCTTTGTCTCAGACAAACTTGTTTGCCAGCTCTGCGTAGTTTCATGGATTGAGAATATTTTCAGTGTATACCTACAACTTTTTCATTGTTACCCACACAAACACCCCACAATGATTGATGACCATTATGATATGTTTTCATTTGATACCTTATATAACATTCTGTATAGGTAAATACCATGGCAGCAGTGTGTTAGGTATAGTGAGTTTGTCAGGTCTGATGAGTTGCTGATTGAGTAGTGAACCACCAGTGGGGCTCCATGTCACACAAGTACCACATGTCATGGACCCTTTAACGTTTTATGATAGAGGTGAGTTTGGTGTGAAGAAAGGATGGAGAAGAAGGAACTGTCCAAGGTCCTGATCCACAGTCACTTTCCCTTTGTGTACCTGACTCCAATCTGTCTGTGAGTCAGCTTTGCTGCTGCTTGTGAGTGGCACTCTCCTGCTCTGAGCAAATAAACTGCATTGAAAACAAAGCAAACGCTGCTGTCCTGATTGCACAGGAAAATTCAGCCCCCGTTGCCTTGGGTTTTTATTATCCCACCTTTACGTATCTTGTGTGTCAGTCCCACCTTTAAAGTAAGCATCTGACACTTGGAAAAATCCAACTGTTTCATATCCATCTAAGTAGACCTGCTGCAATCCAAAGAAGAGGGATTGGTTGTAATTCCCGAGTTAAACATCTCCCACAGAATATACACTGATTGTTAAAATATTTGTTGACAAATACCTGTTAGCATGGTCTCCACAGGAGGAGTGTGAATAGCCTCTGAAGGGAAGTTGCCATCTAACTGATATTTCCTGGCAGGACCTGCAGTCTGGAGACATAAACTAGCACTGGGTGTAGGGAATGGAGGATCCATTTGAATGCAGGGACTTTCAAAGCTGTAGTAAGGTATGTCCTTTATCTTTCTCTTCCCACCCCAGTATTTTAATTAATAACCACACTTAAATTAACCAAATGAGGGTTTAAACTAATCAAACTTGTCTTACAACCAATCTAAAAATCTCAGATTATAACAACTTTTAAATGGACTGAGAGGGTCATGCCCTACGTGATCCAGCTGACAGTAAAGTTGTTTCTTATCAAATTACTCTTCTGTATTGTGTTTTAGACCCTTTAAACAATGGGTTAGTGATTTGCTCTTCCCTGTAATTAGTTACAGTGATTCGAGTCTTTGATTACATTGTAGTCCTTAAAAGAAAAGGAGTACTTGTGGCACCTTAGAGACTAACAAATTTATTAGAGCATAAGCTTTCGTGAGCTACAGCTCATTTCATCGGATGCATCCGATGAAGTGAGCTGTAGCTCACGAAAGCTTATGCTCTAATAAATTTGTTAGTCTCTAAGGTGCCACAAGTACTCCTTTTCTTTTTGCGAATACAGACTAACACGGCTGCTACTCTGAAACCTGTCATTGTAGTCCTTGTGTTTTGCCTCCTCCTGGTGGTTTGTCTCAGCCTCAGCATGATTCGCCTGTGTGAATCCAGGGCTGTGGGACCACTGTCTGGGTGACACAACAGGATTAAACCCTGCAATGTTGCCCATTGCTGAACAATATGTAACATCTGGTTGTAATCTAGAAACATGGGAGCTTTCAGCAGTTGGAAGCCAGACTCTGCTGTGATTTTCTTTACTGTTTAGTTTTATCTCTAGAGATTGATTCTCCTCCCAGTTCAACCCAGCCAAAAATTTTTGCAGGTGCAGTGTTTGGTTTGTTGAATTGTGGTGGGAAATACACATAGATTTCTGATTACCTGATCTGCAGGCACGATTTCACATTTATGTCTGCAATTTGGGATTGGGGAGAAGGCACAAAAATGGAAGCATGGTTATTCAAGGAGGAAATTGCCCTCACAAAGCCCAGGTGGTTTTATGAAAGCCAGGGCCTTCATTTGACAAATTCTAATTGTTTAATGGAACTTGGGTCACCTGACAGGATCCCATTTCACAGACAAGTCCTCTAAAATAACAGTATTTGAAAGTCGGCTGCTGAAGGGTGGATTTGTAATGAATTGAGGTGGTTTCACTGAAGGGTGACATAGCAGCTGCAGGTTTGTTGTCTGTGGATTGGCTTGACTGGGAGTAAATTGCTCTTAAACTCTGCTGAGTAAGAACACTCTGAGGATTTTAAGGCCCCTCCTTTCCTACCACCAGCCATTCCCAAGCCCTTAGCTACCTTCTCTTCTCTTTAGTCTGTCTTGGTATCAGAGAGAGGGGCAGGGAGGTTGCCCAAGAATGTCTCCATTTTGAGGAGAGGATGTATGCTCTGAGAGAAGGCCAAGTATCACTGTGCCTCAGTGGGTCACAGCTAATAATACCAAATTCAGGACAAACTGCTGAGAAATAGGGCAGACACACTCCAAAGCTGGTGGTTATTCCCCCATAAAATATACCAGACGAGCAACAAAAGTAAATTTCTGTTTCACCACACTCAGAAAAGCAGTCTCCTTAGGTATTCCAGTTCTTGTATCACCACCAAAAACACAAGACTTAATGATGAGTGGTTATTTAAAACCAATTTCATTAACCAAAGCGTTCTTCTGATCCCAAAGAATCAGCTACATACCCAGGTCAATATGCAACTCACATCTTACTGTTGCCATTCCTCTGCTATCTAAAATCTAAAGGGTTATTTATAAAAAGAAAGAAAGGTGAGAGTTAAAACTGGTTAAAGGAATCAAATACATACAACAATTGCAAAGTTCTTAGAACAGGCTTGTAGCAGGGATGGACTAAACTGCTGGCTTGATAAGTCTCGGTTGCTTCTAAATCATTGGAAGGTCCTCAGTCCCTTGGTTAGAATGCTCCCATTAACGTAAGTTCATAGTCCAGAGGTTTGAGCAGGAAAGAGGCAAAATGGAGATGTTTCCAGGGCCTTTTATAGCTTCTGCCAAGTGAAGGGAAACTCATTGTTCTAGTTTGTGGAAAATTACAGTAACAAGATGGAGTCACATGGGCAAGTCACGTGTCCATGCCTGCTTCACTTAGTCATAGCAGAGGCCATCACCCCTACTCTAGAGCTGTAGCTCACGAAAGCTTATGCTCAAATAAATTTGTTAGTCTCTAAGGTGCCACAAGTACTCCTTTTCTTTTTGCAAATACAGACTAACATGGCTGCTACTCTGAAACCTCTAGTTAGAAGTTCATAGGAGAATCCATTAAGTGTAGATAGACATCTCCCATAGTCCATTGTGTGTCAAGTGTTCCTTGATGGGCCATTCAGCTTGAAGAGTTCCTTCCCACTGTGTTGGCTAAGTAACCCGTGTGTGTTACCAAATGAGCAAACACATTTGAAATAAAGGTACGTGGTCAATATTCTTAACCTCAGATACAAAAACGATACATGCATACAAATGGCACAGTCATATTCAGCAAATCATAATCTTTCTGTAGACATCTTACATGCCACATTTTGTACACGATTTGTTGCAATTATATAACAGTGGTAGCAACCAGTGGTGAGCTGGAACTGGTTTGCATGAACCAGTTGTTAAATTTTGAAGCCAGTTTAGAAGCAGTTGTTAAAGGGGTGGGCAAACTCCTGCCCACGAGCCACATCTGGCCTGCAGGACCGTCCTGTCCTGCCCGCCTGAGCTCCTGGCTGGGGAGGCTCCCCGACTGAGAATCCCTTTTTAATTTTTACTCACCCAGTGGCGGGCACTCCGGGTCTTTGGCAGCACTTCGGCGGCGGGTCCTTCACTCCGTCCAAGTCTTTGGCGGCATTTTGGCGGCAGGTCCTTCAGTGCCACCGAAGACTTGGACCGAGTGAAGGACCCGCTGAAGTGCCTCCGAAGACCCAGAGTAACTGAAGGAACCGGTTCTTCATATTTTGGCAGCTCAGCACTGGTAGCAACTATGCTCTACGTGGTCATATTTAACCTGATAACGTCACACCAAGCACGGCCACTAGAATCATTCTTGATGCCATAGGCCCTGCCTCAGCAATCCAACCATATTCAAGCAAAGCATGTGCTTCAAATAAAACACGTCCTCAAGTGCTGTGCTGAATAGGGGTGGAATTACGTATGTGCTTAAATCCTTTGCTTCATTGGGGCATTAAATAGTAATTCATTGTTTTTGTAACTAAGATGATCGTTTCACCAGCTCTTCCCATGAGCATTGTGCTTAGTGTTAAATGTCTGGGTTCTGGTGTATGTCCTGTAGTGGCCTACTTGCTGTTCAAAGCCTAATTTGTTTACCAAATCTGCTGTAGCTAGTCTATTCTGGGATGATGCTTTCAAAGAGAATGCTAAACCCTCTTCTGTCTGAGCCAAGAGAGTGCGTGGCAGCATGGCTGTGAGTCATGAGATGGGAGCGAGTCTGCTCTGAAGAAAGTACTATTGAGGAGGATACAGGGAGAGCTCAAAGAAGCAAAAGGGTGAGCAGGACTAGACACGGTCCCAGTCCGGAATCCTTCATTGCAGCCTATTTGAATCCATGGCGTGCCAGCCGGCATTGTCTAACCAGAGAACTCCTCTGAAATGTTGATGTGTTTCCTATAGAAGAATCAGAGCTGGTTTCCAGAGAACTGCATCAGGAAAGAATTTTCTGTAGTATCTGGCTGGTGAATCTTGCCCATATGCTCAGGGTTCAGCTGATCACCATATTTGGGGTCAGGAAGGAATTTTCCTCCAGGGCAGATTGGAGAGGCCCTGGAGGCTTTTCGCCTTCCTCTGTAGCATGGGGCATGGTTGGCTTGAGGGAGGCTTCTCTGCTCCTTGAAGTCTTTGAACCATGATTTAAGGACTTCAATAGCTCAGACATGGGTGAGGTTTTTCATAGGAGTGGGTGGGTGAGATTCTGTGGCCTGCGCTGTGCAGGAGGTCGGACTAGATGATCAGAATGGTCCCTTCTGACCTTAGTATCTATGAATCACTTTGAGCCATTGCAAAAGCATTTGTGAGAATAGCCTGATAGTCGATTGGTCTGCAGCACAGCCAGCTCAGTGTGTGAATGTTGTCAGAACTCATAAGATAGGCACAGTTGGTCCTGTTCAGTGCCTAGATGGGAGACGTCACCGTAGTGTTTGCCTCATAATGAATCTCCTCGCACATATGAATCAGTGTCCCTTACAGTCTAATGGTGCTGTTGGTGATTCACAAGGGGATGCTTTCCCCAGTGGTCCATAGTGACGACAGCGGTGCTATGCTACTGAGTGGTGTCATCTTGCAAATGAGGCTTCAGTGATGTCCTAATCTCTTTTTGTCATTAAAGATCCCATAGCACTTCCCACAAGAATGACCCAGGGATTAACATTCCAATCTGGTTAATTGCATTCATCCTACTTAACGTTCTCCTTGTGATTTCTAATATATGTGTTCTCCATTTTCTGCTGTGAGTTGCTAAACCTCTGCAGCGCTCCACCCGAGACGTGGGTGAAGTAATCCCTAGATAATAGTTTGTGCATCCGTTTTAAGTTTCTTTAGCGCTTTGGGATTCTGACAGATGAAAGAAGCTCTATAAATGAAAGTGCAATTAATAGTGTGATACATCTCACCAGCTCAGGCAAGCACTGTTTATAGAGTTGAGGTTTTCGAACTGTCAGTGACAAGAATAACATGAAAACACTCCAACTGCCGGATAAAAATACCATTGTGCAGGTTTGTTTCGTGTTTAGGGATGATCTGATTCAGCAAATTCACTTCTTGACATTCTTTTAATTTGGATTTCTCTGACACGGTTGGAAATTGATTATAATTTCCTGCAACAAAGAAGCTAATTTTGCCCTCATGTGGTTCCTACATAAATTAATTCATTTTTCCAATTAGCTTGGATACAAAGCCTGGAGCTTCTCTGCCCCATGAATCTGGCCTTTATCAGGAGGATCTCTTGGCCCAATTTGGGGGGAGGCATTTCCCCTCTAATGACAGTGCCTACAAGGGCACTGCTGCCCAAACTGTGACTGGGTGTTACTGAGCTTCATTTTCATTGAGCTACTCAGAAAAGGTTGTAATAATCCTGCTCTCCACAATCCATAGAACAAAGAAATTGTTTTCTGCCTCCTTCCCAATACCTGCCAGCCAGGCTGCATCTTAATAAGCTGATGTGACACTGATTTGTCTTTCCTGTTGATTCGGTGTAACCAGCCAAGAAATGGGTAGAGCCATGGATTAGAAGCTTAGTACCATGCTAAACCGTTTTCTTTCTAACTTCAATTTAGCCATTGCTTTATCTCTTCTTTATGGCAAATATTACGTCCTCTGCTCGCTCTTGGCCATGCTCTTCTCTGAGCTGTGGCACAAACCAGAAAGGACTGGGAATTGCTTATGGATGCACAGAGTTCTCTTCTGTGCTTTTGCAAACTCTGCAGTGATCACAACTGCTTTAGGTAGTTTAAAATAAGTTAAGTTCAGCCCAGGGGTAACTCCAGTTGAGTCTGTGGATTTACACCAGGACTGAATTTGGCTTAGAAGGTTTTAAACAGGTAAGATACTGAACTACAGGGCCTGGTATCTTCCAGCACGATACAGTGAGTGGGAAAGAAATGAACACACAGGAGGGACTGAATCGCAAGTGAATGTAAATGAACCTTGTCCTTTACCTTCCCCATTTGTAGTATTTAGTTTTCACAAACGTTAGGGTTTGTTCTGCTCTACACATTGTGGTTTCTCATTCAAAGCAGGAGCTTTGATAACATCAGAGCTTTTGAGTATGCTGGGTCAGAGAGGCATTGAAGAATCATCCTACTCCAATTGTGGTGGAGTGGCTGTGAGCAGCTGTCCCGTCTCGTTTTCCAGATGACACAATGTGCCATTGCCACACTTAAAACATGCAGGGTGCATTGGAATTTACACAGATCCAAGCCTCGCAAGCTAGTTTCCTGCTAACGTGTGGGATGCTTCTCGCTTGTGATAACCAAAGTGTCACCTCTTCTGAGTTATATACCTAGCATAAAAATAAATGGAATTACAGAACGTCGTCCGAACCCAAACCTGCTTCAGACTCCGTTTCACAGAGCTTTGTGGGAGGTGAAGATGCTGGAGCACTTTCAATTCACTCTTGGCTTTGGACACTGATCTGTAGAAACAGCCTGTTTTGCCTCCTTTTTTTTTTTTTTTTAAAGGTGCTGCAATTGAATAGACTGATTAACTTTACTGTACCTGGAGCTGTTAATGGGCAAGAAAAGCATAATTCCAGCTCCTGGCATTAATTGCTTCTGCCTCTATTGCGGCATGGGAAGAGGTGCAGGCTCTGGCTGGGGTTGCAGACTCTGGGGTGGGGCTGGGGCAGGGAGTTGGGGCACAGGGAGAGGCTCCGGGTTGCAGATTCTGGGCGGCACCTACCTCAAGTGACTCCTGGAAACAGCGGCATGTCCCTATTCCGGCTCCTACACGGAGGCATGGCCAGGCGGTTCTTCACACTGCCCTGTCCACAGGCAACGCCCCTGCAGCTCCCATTGGCTGCCATTCCCGGCCAATGGGAGCTGCAGGTGCAGCACTTGGGGCAGGGGCAGCGTGCAGAGCAGAGGTCTCTGGCTGCTCCTATGTGTAGGAGCCAGAAGGGGGGCCAGGCTGCTGCTTCCGGGAGCTGTGTGGCACGGTCCCTGACCCTGCTCCCCGGCTGGAGCTTGAGGGCCAGATTAAAACATCTGGCAGGCCGTAGTTTGCGCACCCCTGCTCCAGACTGACCAATCCTAGCACCAGGCTCCCCAAGACAAAGGACTTTTGTTTCTTCTTGTTTAGATACTGAACAACCTCCGCCTCCCACGGGGCAGTTCTGTGGGGCAGGGCCTGCACATCCCTTGCTGTGGCTATGTCAACATGGCCCAGCAAGTTCTGCTTGTTTGGGCAGGGTCTCAAGTAGCTGGGACATTGACAGACTGTTTCAGTTTTAATCTGCTACAGCCGGTGGATGAACTACAAACTCAGTCTTTCTCCACTCTATAGGGTGGCCATTGGAGCTTAGGCAAGGAGTCAGCAGCAGCTAGTCACAGCTCCTGTTACTCTTGGTAACTGTGTGTAGTTGGCATGATGAGATGTCAGTTTAATGGCTTTAGCTTTGCGCAGGCAGGAGGGGAAACTGGCTGAGGTTAATTTCTCCCCTTCTGAGTAAACAAGCTGTAGGCACATTCTTATGTACAGGACCATATATCTCTGCTGTCAGAGGGGGGGCTTTGATAACCCACAATTATCTCTGTGGAGCAAGACTCTGTGAGGGAGGCTTTGTGCAAGAAATGACCTTGACTTGCATCATGCACGTGGTTGTGTTCAGACCACAACGGTGCCCGCTGTGGAGGGCCTAGAGCTGTGTAGTTTAACCCTCGCCTTCCTGCGGGATAGCAGTATGTGCATGGATCAAAGGGTGATGCTGATGCCATGGTGAACCAAAAGCAGCAGGGACAGTAGAGAAAGAGAAAGGAAAAGGAAATACTTTGCTTAAAGATCTGTAGCTGAATCCCAAACCTCATGATGGGCCTGGCTGTATTTCTTCCACTATTGCTGTTAGCTCAATGAGGTGTTTGTACATTAGCAGAAACGCTTTGGTCTCTCACCAATCAGCTTCTTCCTCCTGCTGGCTTTGTACAGTGATTTGAGAGGGTCGGGAGAGCATTGGTTTGCACACAAGGTACCTCTTTGATCTGCAGAGCTGGGCTGGGGGAATTGGGGAAATGTGTGCTGATCATTTAAGGGGGATTTGAGTGTGGGTTTACCATCCAGTGGCTGTCTGGCCTGTGTGAAACTACTTGGTTCTCAGTCCGGTTCCTAGTGGAAGAGGATCCATATCCCCAAAACCATCACACTAGACACCGCCTGCCTCCTTACCGTGGCAATCTCAGCAGTGGAAGGAAGGGAGGATGGTCTTGTGGATAAGATACTGCCCTGGGAGGCAGCAGACACGTGTTCAATTCCTGGCTCTCCACAGGCTTCCTCTGACTTTGGGCCGGTCATTGAACCTCCCCATGCCTCATTCCCCATCCTTCTGCAATGTGCTCAGATGCTGCAGTGATGAGGGCTGTGTAGAGAGGGCCTGAATGAGCCGCAGAGCACCATCTCCCCTAAGCAGCTGCTCCTCCAAGCCAGGGCTCAATCATTGTCCCCCTGGAAGGCATTCTCTCATCTCTGCTCCATCTGCAGATGCACTGAGGGCATTAGCTGCCACAGTTGCCAGTACTCTTCATGGGATACTCTGCTGGCTGCTTTTCCCTAGAGCATCCTCTCCTAGTGAGCCCTGAGCCAGCCAGCTGCAAGAGGCAGCTGGAGTGAATAAATGGCACATAAAGGTGATGGTCCATCAAGGGACAAGGGGTCTGTTGACAGTGGAGGAATCACTGGCTCCACTTCCTGCAGCTATCCTTGCTGCACCTCCTCCAGTCCTGTTGGTTTTCACCTCAACAACAAGTTACACAATTGGGGGACGACTGACGCCCTACTCCAGTCACCCTAATATCACAGCTGGCGGCAGCAGGACTCTCACACCTGTATGTTGGAGAGGTCACATCCTATAGACTTCTAGGGTGAATTTAACATCCTGCTCCCCTGAGCTGCGACCTGCTCCTTGGGGGCAAAAGCTGTGACGTCCATTCACTCTGCAGGTGAGAGTTGGCTGGGGGCCCTTCCCCCAGGCTGTTGTGGGGTGCAGAGCAATGTACACGTACTGAGCTGCCTGCACAGGTGTTCCTACTAGCCTCTGGCACAGCTGTCCAGGGAGCTGGAGTTCAGGGCTGCAGCCCTGCCCAAAGAGAAATAACTGCAGAAAACAAATTTCCGTTGAAGCTGGGCTGCTGGCCTGCTCCTCTGGGGGCAGCCCTTGAACGAACTCTCCGCTCCACTTATCTTGTTCAGGGCTGTTTCTTACATGCATGCTTGCCATATGGACTTAACCTCTCCCCTCGTCTATGCCCAGCCCCACATCCCATACTGTGCAGCGAGATTATATCCTGATTTCCCTCTCGCGTCGTCCCCATCTCCCTGTGACCCCGCTGCTTGAGAAACGAGGTTCTGCAAAGCCCTGGAAAATGTGCTGTATAGAATGCCTTGCCCCGGGCCCTGAGTAATTGACAGGATAAGCAAAGGCTCTTGCTATAGGAAACTTCTAAACCACCTCCAGATGGTGCCTTTGCTGCACTCAGGTATTAAAATAAATACAGACGGACCCCCCGGAGCCAAGCCTGAGCTTTTCTTGGGAACAGAAATCTGCACATAAAGGCCCAGCTGGAGCAGGGGTGGCTACGTCTTGGCTGGGTAATGATATGGTGTTGCTTAAAAAAAACCTGGCGGGTCCCAATGTGTGTGTGTGTGGTACCTTCACTGCCTGGTGTTGCTGTGCACTGTGTTACAGGCAGCTGCATGCTCCACCCCAGTGGAGGCTGAAATTCTGGGGCAAATGGGAAGGGAGCTTTATCTGTAGAGATTGCAGTCAGCCTGCACGTGCTAGGAGACGTGGCACAGGCCTGCACTGCTGCCCCTGCAGTGTTGCTTCTTTGCCTTCCAGGGCCTCTCTTAGGGCTGACAGGTTGAGGTGCCACTCACAACCCCAGCATTATTCATGCCTAAAGTTCAGGATCTGGGCTGCATTCCCAGCTCTCTCTCAGACTATCCCCCACGTGACCTTGAGGCAAGTCACTTCACCTTTCTATCCCTCATTTTCCCCATCTGTAAAATGGGGTTAATCCCCACCCACCGGGAGTTTAGTCAGTTAATGTCTGTGAAGCATTGAGATCCTCTGCTGGAAGGACCTGGCGCTGGGCTCACCTAACAGCAGCCTCCTGCCCAGACATGAGCAGGAGAGTCCGGGCCATGCACACCTGTGCTCACCTGGACTGGGCCATGGAACATCAATACAGCCCAGAACCAGAGGCTGATGCTTGGAGAAGCCATTTCTGACTCCTTGCATGCAGGGAGCTTCTGACTGGCCTCGATTCATCTGCTCAACTTACCCTCTCCGTGCTCCCAGCTGTTTGTTTCCTACCCTTCCAGTCTCTCACCCCAGCAGGGTGCCATGGATGTCTGCCTAAATTCCAGCAGCCCCTTCCGATGCTGCGTGAAAGGAAAGGCTCGCAGGACAGAGTCTGTTGTGATAAGTGTTCACTGGGCAACTTCTGATTTTAAACCTGGCTCCTGCCATGAAGCAATTCCCTTTGGGGAAAGTGCCACATTCAGCTCTATGAAATGTGCCCAGTGCCGCTGCAGGACCGCCAAGGGCAGGCTTGTGAGGAGGCAGGAAGCAGCTGGCAGCCTCCTTAGCCCTGCTCCCATTTAGTATTTGAGGGTCAGGACCTCACAAGGCCTTGGACTCCCCTGTTTCCAGCCCATTGCCGCCCAGTGCAAGCCAGGAGGCCGCAGCCCTTCCCCCATCTGCTGGGCTCCTGGCATGTGGTGGCTGCACTGTCACAGCAGTGCATCTGACTAAAGGAAATCCCATCGCTCCATTGCAACTCGGCTGCACGTTAAATCTGGGTCGGCTACGTCGTCTGCTCCGTTTGCTGAGTGCAGCAGTTCCCAAACTTCTGGGGCAACTCTAGTCCTTTACCAGGCTGATGCCAGCTGTGCCTACCACAGACGTGGAGCAGCTCTTGCAATGGGCAGAGGGGTCAGTATGGAGCTCAGAATTACAGTCCTGGGGGGAGCCAGCAGCGGGCAGGGCCTTTGACTGGGAACCATAGCTCCAGGATGATGCTCAGCATTCCCACCCCAGGGTGCCACAAGGCCTTCGTGGCCCCATCACTCACTCGCCAAGCCACCAGGTAGGGTTAGGAGTGGGGCTGGGCTGGGAGCAAGGCCTGCCTCCCACAGGTCTACAGGGCTCCTTTGGCCAGCTGAAAGAGTCACTGAGTGCTGCCCATTGATGAAGATGGGGGAGGGAAATCGCCTGGGAGCTTTACTGGGCTCTAACAGCCGTCAGGGGGTGCTTTGGGACAGCTGTGGGGTGAAGATGGGGCAGGACTGGGGCAGATGGGGAGGGGGGGGATAGAGCTGGCTACAGCTTTGCAGTAATTGCAGCTCCTCACCCAGCAGCCTCCAAGGGCTGGGAGTGGGTGGGTCTGCAGTGTCACCTAGTGGAGGAAGTGTGAGACGGCAGCTCGCAGAATAGAGATGGGGCCGTAATAGGGGCACTCAGGTACCTGAACCCACAGGACATAAAGTCCCCTGTGTCAAGGTCCTTGCACATTTACCCTGCAGAGCTTGTAAATGCTACTCGAGAATCCCTCTTTCCAGCAGGCTCCCACCCCAGCGTCCCTTTCTCGGTGATCCCAATAAACGTCGTGTGTGGAGGACTGAGGCTGTGAGCTAACATGTGGCACCTTCATGTGTATATTTGAAAAGAGCGACATTAATAAAACACCCAGCTACAAGCGTTAAGTCCCAAGTCACCTGAGAGAGCAAGCGAAGAATTCACTTGAGTTATTTCAGACCTTCAGAAAACGCCCCAATGTTGTCAAATGGCATGTAGCAACAGGGGTCTAAGTTACAGCCAATAACAACCCAAAAAAACCCATTTTTTAAAATGACCAAACCCATCTATCTTCCCCTCAACCAGTTATGCTTTACCAGAAAGACAACGGTGCAGCTGAGACCCAAAGGGAATTTGAAAGCACCTCCTCAGAGGTTTCAGAATTACGTCCTTTTTCTCTCTTTCCTGTACAAGCAGGTAGCTTCAAAACAAACTGGATGGCCTCAGAATCAAAAATGGTGGTTGTTTTTTTTCTTTAACACTAGAAGTTGCAGCCAGCAGAATGAATGAGCCCCTTGTTCCTAAAGGCAAAAATCCTGATTAGCAAAGTCAAACCCCTTTTCCTGAATCTGAGTAACGCAGTACAACTCAGTACTTTTCAATCTCAGTATTTCAGGTCTCCTTGATGACCCCAAATTCCTCCCGGGCCCCCCTTTCTTGGTGCAGGGGACCTTATTCTACAGTGTGGGCAGGGTAAAAGTTGAAAAGGTCTCCTGAAACCATTCAGAATATACTAAGAGACTCCATGTCATACCTTTATCTAGTAGCCCTCGGACAAAAAGGGCAGTATTCACTCTCACCAGCCCTAGTTTCTCTGTTAGGGTGGAGTGGAAAGTGTTCTGGGGGAGAATAGTTTTTGGACATGCTTCTTGATCTTGTAAAACCATCATTGGCTTTTTTTAGTCTTCTGTTCAGCCACACCCCCATTTACCAAACACATCGCACCTTGACAGCACTTTTCCCCAAGGATTGCAGTAGGTTTTCCAAGCATTCATGACATACCCCGAGTAGTAGTTTAGTAATATCCCTATTGCCCAGATGGGGCCACTGAGCAACTTAGCAATTGAGAGCTAGTCGGGGTTACAATTATTCAGTAACAGAGCACTGTTAACTCCCCCTGGGACAATGCTCCAGAAGGTCCTTTTCGCTCAATGCAATTTGAGGAGGGGGCATTTCTGAATTGGACATTACAGAGGTGAAGCAATGTGAGAGGGAAGCTCTTACCCTCCTGCTACTCGATGGCCTTGTAAGCACCCCAGTTTGCCTTTAACAGTAAGAGCCCCACCATCCATGGACCAAGGACTGGCTGCATATACAACTTCTCTGGGCTGGCCATTGTTGGGTGGCTGGCCCAGAGGTCTGTGGCCCTGCATACCATGGGCAGGGAGCACCCAAGCTTGAGTCCCTGACTCACATACCAGCCAGCAAGCAGCTATAAGCCTCATGATGTATAGATGTTAAGGCCAGAAGGGACCATTATGATCATCTAATCTGAGCTCCTGCCGAACCCAGCTGATAGAACTTCCAACAGTAATTCCTGCATCAAGCCCAGAACTTCTGTCTGAGCTACAGCAGATCTTCCAGCTGGGGAGGTAACTCTGTCCCTGGTGCAGAGCTGGGAAGAAAGGCTCCTGTTCCTATCATGGTGGCTAATTCTGCCCTGGTTAATTGGGATGAAAAGAGTGAGGCAAATTGCTTCCCCTCTGTAAGCCTAAGGCCAGGATGTTCCTGCTGCAGGAGAAGTATGGATTTACTGGCACACGTGGGGAGCCAGTGAAGGAAGGAAGTGGCAGGGGGGTGGCTGAACAGAAGACTAAAAAAAGCCAATGATGGTTTTACAAGATCAGAAGGAAGGGGCAGGGAAACAATCAGCTCACAAAAGGAGATGTCTCCTGGAAAGGGCTGGGAAGTTCTTGCTGGTGGGAGGGGAGCAGATTTGAAGGGTTTTAGTTTTTGTTTTTTTAAAGGGTGGCTGAAAGCGGGAGGAACTCCCCACAGCCCCCTGCATATAAACCTTCTCCTGATTAAACCTCCCCGTGCAATGCTGTGGCCAGTCCATTCAGTGCAGGGGCTGGGTGGGGACTACCACTGCTTTCCCCCTTTCCCCAGGCTAGGCAGGGGGCTACAGCTACTGGGGAAGCAGAAAATGCAAGCCTGCCTCTGAGGTGAGGGGCGGAAAGAACCAGCGTTTCTCCAGCTGTCCACAGCCTGGTGCTCCCTGAGTGAGGGGCATCCCAGAGGTCATCCTCGGGTGGCGCCTCTGCCATGCAGCTTGGAGAGCAGTTGGTATGAAGGTGGGGAAAGCAAGTGGCTCCGCTGTGGGGGGAAAGGTTCTGGAAGAAGGCAAGTCTGTGCCTGAAGCCCTTGGCAGAAGGCCTATGAAGAAGGCTTCCGCAAGTGGCTTCACCTAAAGCTTGGGCATCTGCTCCCTCGCTGTAGCAACGGACTGGTGCCAATACTTCACATTTCGCAGAGGTCTTCTTAGAGGAGCCAGTAAATCCACGCTTTTGTCCTGTACTGGTTTTGGGGCGGAGGGACTGGGGCTGGCTTAGGGCATATTCCAGCAGCTGCGTCTCCTGTCCCCAGCAATGCAGACCAGCACTATAACTTGGGTGCTTTTTAGGCCTGGTCTACCTCTAACTCTGTCACTCAGGGGTGTGAAAAATTGACATCCCTGGCAGATGTAGTGAAGCCGACCTACACCCCAGTGTAGACTCGACTAGGTTGACAGAATAATTCCTCCGTGGTAGCCGTCTCTGACATGCTTCCAGTTCCAGATGCAAGGCCTGCTAAACAGGCAGAACTGCAGGGTCTCCATGCGTGGATGAAATGATGGTCTTCAGAGGAGGGATTTAGGGTTATTAGGAAGAGGGGAAACTTTTGGGAAAGGAGGAGCCTATACAGGAAGCATGGGCTCCACCTAAATCAAATGGAACCAGACTGCTGGCATGGAAAACTTAAAACGTTGTAGAGGAGTTTTTAAACTAAGGGCTGGGAAAAAGCTGACAGGTGAAAAGAGCACATGGTTCAGACAGAGACGTCCCTTGGGGAGGATTTATTGAAGGCGATATTCTATAGTCTAGTAAAGAGGAGAGGATAGAAGTTGATTTGCAGGTGGGAACTGAAGAGAAACAGTGAACCAAAAAAGAGTCCTATTCAATTACATCATATGAAGACAGACAACTAAATAGTGACACATTTTATAAGTGCTTGTATTCAAATGCTAGAAATCTAAATACTGACATGGATGAACTTGAGTGCCTGGTATTAAATGAGGATATTGATATAACAGGCATCACAGAAACTTGGTGAAATCATGATAATCAATAGGATATGGTAATACCAGGGTACAAAATATATAGCAATGACAGAGAAGGGCAGGTTGGTGTGGGAGTGGCACTGTATGTGAAAGAAAGCATAGAGTCAAATATAGTAAAAATCTTAATGAAACTGCGCCATAGAAGCTCTCTGGATAGAAACTCCAGGTTTGAATAATAAGAGTATAGCGGTAGAAATACTACCAGCCACCTAACCAGGATGGTGATGGCGCTTGGGAAATGCTCAGGGAGATTAGAAAGGCTACAAAAATAGAAACCCCAATAATAATGGGGGATTTCAACTATCCCCATATTGACAGGGAACATGTCGCCTCAGGACAGGATGCAGAGATAAAATTTCTAGACACCATTAATGATTGTTTCTTAGAGTAGCTAGTCCAGGAACCCATAAGCAGAGAGTCCATTCTTGATTTAGTGGAGCATAGGATCTGGTTCAAGAAGTGAATACAGCTAAACCGCTTGTAATAGCAACCATAAAGTAATTCAATTTAACATCCGGGGCTGGGCAGGGGTGGGGGGAGAAGAGTTACCAAAGAAACCCACAACATTAGCATTTAAATTCAAAAAGGTGAGCTACACAAAAATGAGACTAGTTAAACGGAAATTAAAAGGAACAGTCACAAGAATGAATGCCTGCAAACTGCATGGAAACTATTTAAAAACACCATAATAGAGCCTCAAACTAAATGTAAACCCCAAATCAAAAAAGAAAGAAAGGAGACCAAAAATGCCACCATGGCTTAACAACAGAGTAAAAGAAGCTGTTAGAGGCAAAAAACATCCTTTTAAAATCAGAAGTCAGATCCTACTGAGGAAAAAAGAAAAAAACGCATATACTCTGGTGAATCAAGTGTACAAATATAATTAAGTAGGCCAAAAAAGAATTTGAAGAGCAAATAGCAAGAGACAAATATTAACAGCAATTTTTTAAAGTACATCAAAAGCAGGAAGCCTGTCAAGCAATCAGTTGGGCCTCTAGACAATCAAGGCGCTAAAGGAGCACTCATAGAAGACAAGGCCATTGCAAAGAAGCTAAATGAATTATTTGCCTCAGTCTTAATTGCAGAGAATGTAAGGGAGATTCTCACACCTGAGCCATTCTTTTTAGATGACAAATCTGAGAAACTTCACCAGATTGAGTTGTCACTGGAGGAGATTTTGGAACAAATTGATTAATTAAACCATAATAAATCACCAGGACCGCCAGATGGTATCACCCAAGAGTTCTGAAGGATCTCAGATATTAAATTGCAGAACTGTGGTATGGAACCTATTACTTAAATTAGTCTCTGTACCAGCTGACTAGAGGGTAGCTAATGCAATGTCAATTTTTTTTTAAAACGAGAAGTCTGGTGACACTTTAAAGACTAACAGATTTATATGGGCATAAGCTTTCGTGGGTAAAAAACTCCACTTCTTCAGATGCATCTGAAGAAGTGAGGTTTTTTACCCACGTGAAGAAGTGGGGTTTTTAGAAGTGTGAATTTTTCATACCCTTGAGTGGCATAGTTGGGTCAACTTAACTTTTGAGTGTAGACCTTGCCTTAGAAAAGAGACTATTGAGCGGGGTATGACAGAGGTGTGTAAAATAATGCCTACTGTGGAGAAAGTAAATTAGGAAGTGTTTATTCCTTCACATAACACCAGGGTGGACACCCGATGAAACTAAATAGGCAGCAGATTTACAACTAATGTAAGGAAGTTCTTCTTTACACAATACACGGTCAACCTGTGGAACTCGTTGCCAGGGGACGGGGGGAAGGCCAAAACTATAACTGGGTTCAAAAAAGAATTGGATACGTTCATGGAGGATAGGCCCATCAATGGCCATTAGCCACGATGGGGAGGGGTGCAACCCCAAGCTCTGGCTGCTAGAAGCTGGGACTGGACAACAGGGGATGGATCACTCAATAGTTACTCTGTTCTGTCCATTCCCTCTGAAGCATCTGGCACTGGCCGTGGTCAGAGACAGGATTCCAGGCTAGCTGGACCATTGGTCTGACCCAGTCTGGCCATTCGCACCCCTGAGAGACGCAGTTAAGCCGACCTAAGCCCCAGCGTAGACAGTGTGAGGTTGATGGAAGAACGTGTCCGTCGACCCTGCTACCACTCTTGGACAGGTAGATTTACTACAGTGATGGAAGAACATCTCCTGCCGCTGTAGTGTCTATGCTAGAACCACAGCGCAGCTGCCGCTGTCTCCTCCTAGTATTTCTAGTGTAGCCCTTTGTTTTGTGAAAGGGCCTCTAGCCTCAGTCCTCTGTTGCCACCCGCTGCCTGATTGCAGCAGGACCCACACATTTCCCCTCCATTGGTATATCTGAGAGCACTCCAAGGAGCAAGTTGGATCCTTGCTATCAGCCCCAGAGGCAAGAGGGAGGGGCAGCACATCTTCATGGTGCTCTGGTTTGGAGTCCCAGTCCCACGGTGCAGGGTATTAAATACCCATGAATGATGATTTTGGAAAAGCCCCTTTGGAACTGACAAATGTGAGAATATTTGTGAAAAGGTTCCTGCTCTTGGGGACCCCTGCGCAGCCATCAGGGTGTTTGGTTGGCATGGTGGGAACCAGGAACTGAGGCATGTTGCCAGCTCCTGTGATGTTATTACACATCTCATAATTGATATTTCCCCGAAAGCCCCAGCTCCTCATGTGACTACACAAGAACCCCAGCTTTCAGTTAAAGTGTCTGGGCCTCAAATCCTTGAGAAGAGCTTGAAAATATGAACGCTAAAGACTCAAATCTTCAGAAAGCAAACGCCAAAAACCCAGCCTTCCTTGTTTGAGGAAGGTCCTGACTTCGGGGTTTTGATTAGGGAGAGGGTTGGTGACGGCTGTGCTAGGACCCCCAGACGCTGGTCGGTCAGTCTGTCTGTCCATCCATCCGGTGGACTCGAAGCACTTTACAAATATTAATGAATTTGCCTTACTCCATGCACCCCAGGGGCAGGTCAGGAGTGTCCCTTTCCCCCAGGCCTGGGGCGAGCCGGCAGCATTGGCCAGAGACTTGGTTCCTGCAAGGACAGGCCCTGCCTCAGGTACTAGGTGCTTCCTTCCCCTAAAATCTCCCTCTGCCCCGGTGCAGCCCCAGCAACCCACCCACAGGGCAGCAAGCACCAGTGCAAACGAGCTGCGTATGGCGATGCTGCTGCAGGCCAGAGATGGGGGGCAACTGCCCCCCAAAACCTCCAGCCCTGCAGGAGCTGCACAGCCTGGTGCATGTGTCCCTGCTACAGTCAAATGGGGAGAGACAGGATGCCACGGGGATGAGCCTCCTGTAGCCCCACAAGTGCTCCCCCACCAGCATCCTCCGCCCATCCCATTCTCTCCATAGCACCCCCATCCCCTGCCCCTCTCCTCTCTACAGCCCCCCAGGGACACCCCACCCCCCTGCCCCCCATCCCTCCTCTGCCCCCTCCTCTCTACAGCCCCCCAGGGACACCCCGCCCCCCTGCCCCCCATCCCTCCTCTGCCCCTCTCCTCTCTACAGCCCCCCAGGGACACCCCACCCCCCTGCCCCCCATCCCTCCTCTGCCCCTCTCCTCTCTACAGCCCCCCAGGGACACCCCGCCCCCCTGGCCCCCATCCCTCCTCTGCCCCTCTCCTCTCTACAGCCCCCCAGGGACACCCCCCCCCCCCCGGCCCCCCATCCCTCCTCTGCCCCTCTCCTCTCTACAGCCCCCCAGGGACAACCCGCCCCCCTGCCCCCCATCCCTCCTCTGCCCCTCTCCTCTCTACAGCCCCCCAGGGACACCCCGCCCCCCTGGCCCCCATCCCTCCTCTGCCCCTCTCCTCTCTACAGCCCCCAGGGACACCCCGCCCCCCTGGCCCCCATCCCTCCTCTGCCCCTCTCCTCTCTACAGCCCCCCAGGGACACCCCGCCCCCCTGCCCCCCATCCCTCCTCTGCCCCTCTCCTCTCTACAGCCCCCCAGGGACACCCCGCCCCCCTGGCCCCCATCCCTCCTCTGCCCCTCTCCTCTCTACAGCCCCCCAGGGACACCCCGCCCCCCCTGCCCCCCATCCCTCCTCTGCCCCTCTCCTCTCTACAGCCCCCCAGGGACACCCCGCCCCCCTGGCCCCCATCCCTCCTCTGCCCCTCTCCTCTCTACAGCCCCCCAGGGACACCCCGCCCCCCTGCCCCCCATCCCTCCTCTGCCCCTCTCCTCTCTACAGCCCCCCAGGGACACCCCGCCCCCTGGCCCCCATCCCTCCTCTGCCCCTCTCCTCTCTACAGCCCCCCAGGGACACCCGCCCCCCGGGCCCCCATCCCTCCTCTGCCCCTCTCCTCTCTACAGCCCCCCAGGGACACCCCGCCCCCCTGCCCCCCATCCCTCCTCTGCCCCTCTCCTCTCTACAGCCCCCCAGGGACACCCCGCCCCCCTGGCCCCCATCCCTCCTCTGCCCCTCTCCTCTCTACAGCCCCCCAGGGACACCCCGCCCCCCTGGCCCCGCCCCGCCAGCCCGCCTCTCTCCAGACCCCTCCCGCGCTCTCCTCGGCAGCCCCTCCCCCCGCCGTTCGCTTTTAGCCGGGCCGGGCCCAGCGCGGCCGCCGTAGGCGGGGAGCGGCCGCCCGGGCCATGGGGAACCTGCTGGGCCGCAAGCGGCGGAGCCGCGTCACGGAGCAGGACAAGGCCGTGCTGGTGAGGCCCCCCCGGCCGGCCCCCCCCGGCCCCGTGTAACTAACGCCGCTCGTCTCCGCTTCGGGCCCGCGGCTGCGGCGACCTGCTGGGCCCCCCCCCCCAGACCCCCCCGGGGACCCCGGGCCGGGCCCCCCGCCCGTGAACTCCCCCCCCGGGGGCGCCGGGCCGGGCCCCCGCCCGCGAACTCCCCCCCTCCCCCCCCGGGGGCGCCGGGCCGGGCCCCCCGCCCGCGAACTCCCCCCCTCCCCCCCGGGGGCGCCGGGCCGGGCCCCCCGCCCGCGAACTCCCCCCCTCCCCCCCGGGGGCGCCGGGCCGGGCCCCCCGCCCGCGAACTCCCCCCCCCCCCCCCCGGGGGCGCCGGGCCGGGCCCACCGCCCGCGAACTCCCCCCCTCCCCCCCCGGGGGCGCCGGGCCGGGCCCACCCACCTAGTTAATTGCACAGTCAAGGCCTTAGCGTTGAAGTGTGATCGGCAAGGGTAGGTGTGATTCCCCCTCTTTATCCGCACCGCATTCTGCATTGGGTGCTGGGTCCTGAGTCTTTCAGGAGCTATTGAAGGCACGGAGACAACGGCTCTGTTCTCTTTCCCCTGCCACGGGTCACTCTCTGGGGGAAACGCTTCCAGGCCATCCGTGGGCGTCCGACTGTCCTGGAGCATCCCTACAGCACTAACTTCTTGTACAATTCCAGAAGCAAGTCGTTTCCGCGGGCTGCCAGCGGGGTGTAGCCCCCCCCAAAGCTCGCGAGGTGTTTCTGTCTTGGGAGCCGCTGTTGCGAGCCTTTTCCCTTTTGAGGAGCGTGAAGTCCCAAAGCGAGGAGGAGACAACAGTTTGGGGGTTAGCTTTGGGCAGGTAACCCCTTTAGCTGCGTGCTGTGCTGTTGTCTTCCAGGAACTAGCCACTGAAATGATTAGAAAATCGGGACCTATCGGGACAGATGGAATAGACAGCAGGTGTGTTAAACAGCAGTTGTACAGTTAAGCTTCCATGGCTTGTCTTCTAACTGCTTTTATTTTTCTTCTCCATTAGCAACTGAAACAGCAGCGGGATAAACTGAAGCAGTATCAGAAACGGCTTGCTCTGAATCTGGAACGAGAGAGAGCTGTCGCCCGGCAGCTGCTGAGAAATGGCAAGAAAGAGTAAGTGAGGCGCTGCAGCTTCTGTTCGGGGGCAGAATGTGAAGGCCAGAGAGGGCAGAGAAGACAGCGTCCTTGCAATACAAAAGGATTTGTGTTGTTTCAAACATCTGGAGTAAAGTTACCAGGAAATATTATTGAAACAGAGGATACAAATGAGTTCAGGGGATACATACGTAGGGCTTCTTTCTGTAGAAGGAGTGAGGTTAAAAAGTAGGATTCAGAGTGAACCTGTGTACTGAGCTTGGAAGGCCTTTGCCTGAGTCTCAGTGAGGGTTTGAAAATCTAGACTGTGGTCATACTCTTCATTATACAGCTGCCATCTGCTAATGCTATAATTTAATTTGTGTGGGCGCTTCTTGGGTGCACCAGTCCCTGCTAGGACCTGTAGTTCCCATGCGTTGACGTTTTTCTACAAATTACATGGGTTCTGCACGCTCCAGACACATTAACAACACAATCCAGGGTTGGGCAAAATTGGGCATCCCTGGCCAGAAATACCTCTTTTTCACTGAGCTTTACTGCTGGCATGCTCTGCAGAGGAAAATTCTTAACCGAAACATGGGCTGGAATAGATTTCACGGCAATCTCTCTGTCCTTTAAGAAACAAAGCTTTTTATTTTACTGACAAGATTACAAAATTAATTCTTTGGCTTAAATCCTCCAATTTATGCAAAAAATCAATTTGGGAAGCATGGCTCAGCTTGTGTTTAATTATAAAGCCACATCACTTATCCGGGTTCATCTGCCTGTGGAGAGAATTCCAGGCAGACTTTGGAGAGCAGAATCTGTACTCTAGACAGAAGAAACTGGTGCCTTTGTGTTTTGGTCCCAATTAAAACTTCCTAACTTCCATATCCATATCAACAGTGCCAAGTCACTGCAGAGGGCTGACTATGACCCATTTTAAACTGATATTGTCACCTTAAATTTGCCATTTAGATTTAAATTTTATAAAGACAATATTTTATAATAGCTCACATCAGTAGAAATATGAACACAATTAAAAAAAAATCCAATGGAAATGATATTTTGATAGCGTGTAACTCAATGGGGCCTTGACCTGACTTCTCTGGTTGCTACTATAATACAAATAAACAGTCCTCTGCAGTTTTTGAAACCCATAAATTGCCGTACTAAGATCCTGAAAGGGAAACTATCTTAATTATTTTCTTTATCCAAGCTGGGAGAAATGCTAAAAAAAAATAGAGCACAATTACAGGTTTCAGAGTAGTAACTGCGTTAGTCTGTATTCGCAAAAAGAAAAGGAGGACTTGTGGCACCTTAGAGACTAACAAATTTATTTGAGCATAAGCTTTCGTGAGCTACAGCATCCAATGAAGTGAGCTGTAGCTCATGAAAGCTTATGCTAAAATAAATTTGTTAGTCTCGAAGGTGCCGTAAGTACTTCTTTTCTTCTTAGAGTACAATTAGTGACTTGGGAATAGTTTTTGAGAATCATTTCACTGTTAATCATCAGAGTTATTATGGATAACTGGTAAAGGAACTGGCATGTAGCATGCATATTTTATTTATTTATATATATATAATTGTATGTGTTGCGATATCATTCAAAGGCTCCAGTCAGGATCAGAGCCCAGTTCGGGGGCAGGTAGTAATCTCCCAAAGAGTGTGCAAACCGATCTAATGTGCTGTTTAGTTAACAATGTCCTTTTGAGTTGTACTTTAGAATAGCAATACGCGCTCCTCCTTTCATTGTGCTTTTCTGGTTAGTCCATTGGCCATTAGGCTCACATCTTATGATGCTTCCTCCCAGCCCTCAAGTGTGTTAGAATTCCCAGAAATGCTCAGTAAATCTGCATGCTTAATTATAACATAGCTATGCACAAAGTACAAGTCTAACTGATCAGTGAACACTTCCTAACAGAGCTGATACTCTTCCCATGGTGGATCTGTCTGGAATTTGTTGGTTCCATATCATTAGGCCTAATAACAAACCAAAGAGACATTCTCGAGGGCAAAATACATTTGAAGAGGTCTGCACGGCTTCCAGTGGTGACCTGAAATACTGTTTTTTCTGTCCTTCCATTGCTCAGACCCCCAGCCCTTTCCCCTGTGCCTTTCTCCCACTGTGGCTGTCGCTGGTCTGCCAGGTGGGCACTATCTGCTCCTGCCACTTACTTTCTATCCAGTGTTTCCTGCCTTGGATTTGGTAAATCTTTGGCATTAAAATGTTTTTTTTTGGAGTGAAAGTGAAAAGCAGTCTGTCCCAGGAGAAGCCTTGTGGAGAACCTAAAGTTGTCATGGGATGGGAAGGGCCCAACAGGCCTGGCTGTTGCCTTCAGTCCTGATCAATAACTAATACTTTCTATCCACCCCTTCCCTGAAAAAATCTGTGGTCACGTGTAAATTCCTGTTAATCTGTTTGAGGAGGTTTTCTTATCTACTCCAGGCCCAAATAAGCATTGCCCTTATGTGGTCTGGACCTATGGCTGCCCATAACCCAGAAGAGGTCATCCGTTGTTGGTTAGTGTCTGCTCCCAGAAGCCCATGTCAGTACTGGAGAGTGACTGGCTGACAGCGAGCCCGCTGCTGAGCTGCGCACTTGAAGACAGCTACGTTCTCTATCGTCTAGATACAGATTTGGCGTGATCCATGTTAAGCCTCTGTAAGCTGCACAATGCTCTTCCCCATTAGTGAAAGACATGGACTTTAGAGCACGCAACAATTTGAGTAAATGCTGGAAACTTTACACCATATTTAGTTATATTTTCTGGCTCTGCAGATGGCTAACCATTAATTCTAATTCACCATTAGGTTTTCTCCCCAGTCCAATGCTGTGGAATTCCCACAGTTCAGAACTATCTATTGGTCACTGGCTTAATCTGTTCTTAAAAGAAATCTCTTGACTGTAAATGTTTGACTCATCTGCCCCTTTTTATCCCGTCTTCCTTATGGGAGTTGTTCCGCCATTGCACTTGACGTGTACATTTTAGAAAAACACCTCATAAAAACTGTAATATAGCATTGTTGTGATCTTTTAGGCTCACTTGTTTGAGTTTTTTTCTGCTCTTTTATTCATTCAGAAAAGCCAAGTTATTGCTAAAGAAGAAGCGCTACCAAGAGCAGCTGCTAGATAAAACAGAAAACCAAATCAGCAACCTGGAACGCATGGTATGCAAGAATCAGTGAATCCCAGGGAATGGCTTATTTTGCGCAGCTGTTTAGGATGCATGTCCCTTTTGCCTGTGTGTAATTACAGCTAACTGCCCTAACATGAAGGGCACTTAATGCTAGGCTGGTAGTACAAACATTTCATAGAACTGGCTACACCATGATTATCTCCTAACCTAGTTATGAACTAGGTCCAGTTTGTAATGTAGACTGGGCCTTAACCCTGTGTCTCATCAGCATGTAAAGCCTTGGTCAAGTGCAGCAGTGGAAGCCTCCCCTCCGTTTTAAAGAGACCGTTTCTAGAAGTGGGTGGAGTTCAGCTTCAGGGCCAGTTTAGCCTTAGGCCTCTGCTTAAGACTGCCAACAAGGGAGCCAGCTACTGCCCACTTCAGTTGTGGTCTGGATGCAGCCACCTGAGCGAAGGCATTCATTGTGCACAGGCACTGGAACAGCAATCAGGTGGCTATTGCTTCTCATTATTACAGACATGGGGTGGATTTGGACCAATAACCACTAAGTAAAAGCCTCCATATTCCAGCTGCCTGAGCCTTCCGGTCTGTTTCTGTACTGCCCATTGATGTGGGGGTGTGACTGCTCTTGACTCAGCTGTGACTCGTGTTCTTACTCTAGGTCCAGGATATTGAATTCACCCAGATTGAAATGAAGGTGATTGAAGGCCTGAAAATTGGCAATGAATGTCTGAATAAAATGCATGAGGTAAGGGGGACCCAGAGAGCTCTGGATGAGGCAGAGTTGTGGGTTTTCACATCTGTTCTGCAGCCCTTATATGCAGAGTTTGGCTTTCTCCTCCTAGGTCATGTCAATAGAAGAAGTGGAAAGAATAATAGATGAAACCCAAGATGCTGTGGAATATCAAAGGGTACGTATAGAGCACATATGCGGTCCTGAGCAGAGATGACCAATCATGCAGTGTTTTTGTGATGTGGACTATGCTCCAGGCTGCCAGCTAGGCTGAGATCTGCCAAAACTCATTTCATAGGTGACCAAATTAGGGTTTGATTTTAGGCCTCCCGCAGCAAAAAGCCAGAGCAATAACTGTGTGTGGTGTGGTGTCCCCTTATCACATGCACTGTTGTGTGTGTGGGGGCGTGGGGGGTGCTGTAAGCAGCAGAGCTGTCATGCTGTGGTGTTCATTGGCACATCCGTCTCTCTCCTGCACAGCAAATCGATGCAATGCTGGCTGGCAGCTTCACGGAAGAAGATGAAGATGCCATTTTAGAAGAATTAAATGCCATTACTCAGGTGAGCCTTAATTTCATGCTCTGGTAATTACTTTTAATCCACATTTCCAAGTGGTAATCTTTCATCAGGGTAGGGGTTGTTTCTCCCGTAGAGATGGTAGTTGATTTAATTCTGCTGGATAGCCTAATTATAGCTGCATGTGTGTGTTCTATGTGTCATCTGAGAAGCCAGGCAGATGCTCTGTACTCGGGAGACACTTAAACCACTTGGAATGTGTTTAAAGGTTGTTTTTTCTTATTACAGACAGTAGTCTTGTGGATTGGGGCACTGCCTTCACTGGACAGCTGTCCCACTTTACTTGACTAAGACCTTGACTGTTTCAGACCCGGTTCGCTGTCTCACTTTCACCTCTGTTCTCGACCCCTCCACCCTTCATGGAGTGTATGGCTGCTCCAAACTCCCGTCTTGAGGTTGTCTGGTTTTACCACCGGAAACCTTCAATCCAGTGGGGCTGTGGTGGTGGGACTCTGCAGCTGGCCCTGCCAGGGGGAAACTCATGGCTAATCTGTGCTCATAATAAACATAATTTTACAAAGCCTGGCCATGCCCTGGTCCACTGGACAGCACTGAAACTAACAACTCGAAGCAGCGGCGTCTCCTGCAGTTCTGGGGGAAGATGCCTTTTTGCATGCAGAAGCATCTGTTCGTATAGTTTCCAAACCAGCTCAGTGCAGAAGCCTGAAAGGAGCTCTGTGCTAACACAGCAGCATGTGGGGTGAGTGAGACGTGACATGTTTAATGTGCTTGCAGGAACAACTCGAGCTCCCTGAAGTTCCCGCTGAGCCACTCCCAGAAAAGATCCCAGGTAGAGTCTGTTTATTTGATCGTACGACTTCTGCTTCTCCTGCATCTTCTCGGGGGTCTAACGGCAACTTGGGACCCTTCTTGTTTGCGGTGAATGTAGCATTTCTGAATGTGAGCGGCTAAACGGTGCCTGGTGCAGTGTGGGCTTGGGCTGTGCAAGCTTCTTCTGACAAATGCAGCTTACCCTGGACCTTCAGCACCCCCACGGTCTCAGTCTCAGTCCAGCCTCTTATGTTGTTCAGCCAGTGTGTTTCGTAATCTGCATAGTGGTCCTCCTACCCTCTGTTAAACCGGGCCATCCCAAGTGATATTTCTTACCTGCAGGGAGGCTTCCTGGCCCAGCAGCAATGCATAACACTTGTTAGCGTGCTAAGCTCACCCCTAGAGAACTTACTGCATTTCTCTCCCAGAATGTGGGTCAGGCTTGAGATTCTGTGATACCAGAAACGGCTGGGATCCCTCCCAGCTCAGCTGCTATCGCAATGTGCTTTTGCTAGGGGGGATCCGGTGCCTATCCAATTGCTTCTCTTTTTAGGGTCATAAAAGGCCCATCACTGTCTCATGAGCACCACATCTCTCAGAACACTAGGACCCAAGGGACATGGTGATGGTTCTTGCCTCCAGAAGGGGCCCATGTGCTGGCTCACCCCTGAGCATCCAGTGCAGGATACTGCGCTGTAGGGGTTGTGTAGATAGCACACACAGCTGATGAGCCAAAAATAGGCCAGAATGCAAGGGTAGGTGAACTGTGACACTCCTGGGCCTTAGCCTGGCTTTGGGGAGGAAGGAGTTAAAATACAGCCCCAGAGAAATGGGGCTCTGCCCTTGCTGGAAGGGCTTCAAGGAAACCCTGCACTGGGGTTGAATGGGCTGGACTCGCGCTGGGTTTGTGGAGCTGAGTCTCCCACGGATAACAGAGCGTTGAGAGACTCGCTGTAAGAGAGGAATCCAGCCTCCTGATTGTAGGAACCAGGAGCAGTAAAAGCCGCAGGACATCTGGTTTTGGCTATGACATCTGGACAGTGAACAGGAGTCAGTCAGTCCATGCTGTCAATCGATAGCAGGCTGGCCACACCTTCACGTGAGCTCTGCTTGTAGGGGGCCCGCTCACTCTCTGTGAGGATGCAGGCTGTCATAACACAGAGATGAGGGAGATCTCATCTAGCCAGTGCCCCTGCAGGAAACTGCTTGCTTTGACCTTATGTTGTATGATGCAGTGCACTGGTCTTTCCTTCTCGGTTGTCTAGATTGTAGCTGGTATTTGTTAAGATTGTATCTTAACTGCTTGAGCAGCATGTGGGGCAGAGGGAGATGCTGGATAAATAGAATTACTCTTGCTGTATCGTTCAGTAGATTTCCCAGGTGCTGCTGGAATGCTCCTTGCCTTGCAGAGAAATGAGAGATGAGTCTTGTTTCTCTTGCAGGACTTGACTCTCTATTTTCTCTTATTCTGAAATGAGTTTCTCTTTCTTCCACAGAAGCATCACCTGTCAAGATCAGGGCCAAGCCAGAACTGGTGGCAGCATCTTAATTCCACTCCTGGGGATAACCCCAAATAACTTCCATCATGGACAGTTTGAATCCCAGCATGCCCTGGGAACAGGAAACTCCACAGTAGCATCCCAGCTGCGCTGGGCGAATGTGCTGGAGTGAGGTTTCCTGCACAGGGCAGGGAATCTCAGCAGATTATCGCTCTTGTATCAAGATTATTTTCTATTGCTTTCTTTTTGTAATTTAAACTCACTCAGCTGCGCTGTCTCTGGATTAAACAGTGACTTTAAAACTTCCAAAGCCAAATGCTTTCTACAGGCTGCTTTCAATTGCAAATCTGCCTGTGCAACCAGTGCTGCCATCACTGATCTGTTAGAAGCTCATGTGCTGGTCTTGGAACACTGAAGTGTTAAAAATGGTTTTTGTAGTCCCTATGTTACACTGCACTGCTAGGAACCCATCAGACCTTCCCTTTGGCTGTGATCCTGTATCCCTCTGATTTTCCTCCTCTGGCTGGGGCTCCACTGTCTAAATCAGACTGTCTGGCTTGGCACTGGGATCTGAGAGCTCGCTCTAAGGGTATGGGCAGCATGCAGCCAAGTTGAGCCCAAGCATCACTTCTGACCTCCTGCAGGCAGTGACGTTGTGGGTAGTGACAGCCTCTCGTGCTGAAGGAGAAGCCTTTAGGGGCGAGGAGACCGGTTTTACCGCTTCAAATCTCTTGCCACTCAAGCACCCTTGAGGGAGGTGTGGCAAAGCGGTTATGATATTGGACCCGGCACAAAAGTGGGTTTGGTGGGGCTGCCAGCAGAGAACTTCCTCCCATTGAATCTCATTTTAAAACTTGTTTACGTGGGAGGCCAGCGCTCTTCTGGGCTGGGATCTCTGTGTTCGTGACAGGGCAATTGGCCTAATTTACAGTAGGCCGCAGCAGCACTTGTGAGAGAAAAGTTGCTCTGCAGTGAGATGGAAAAGGCCAAGTCTTCTGCCAGTCCATGCATCCAAATGTGTCCTATTCAGATCTCACACAGTTGCTTATTTGCTTGTGGAAACCTCTGGTGCTGGGTGTCATTGAGCAGAACATAAGTTCTAGGAATCTGATGAGCCTCTTAAAACTAGAACAGGGACTTGCTAGCTTAAGATACTGCTCAAAAGCTGTCCCCTGACTGCTCTGCTCCCCACCAGAGGTGGACTCATCTTTGAAACATGCAGATAGATTGAAATGGCTTCTGCTTTCAGTTATCGGCACTCCCCATTCTGTGTCACGTATGTATGTCGGGGTGTGTGGAAAGCGTAAGTGGGTACGAACAGGTGATTGATTCTGTACATGGGAATGAAGTGCGCGGTTTCTTAAATTATCACCACAAAAATCCTGTTTAATGTTCCTTCCACCTTTGGAAACGGAAGTGAAATGTGTGATTTTACTGAGCTGCAGAGGACAGCTCTGCACTTCCCCATGGTGCAGAAGGAGACAGGACAGGGTGGCTGATCAATCAGACAGAAACCTGAGGCCCAGACTGCAAAGCCTGAATGGTGCTTACTCTTTGTCCTGAACTGACCTTGTGTTCACAGAAACTTTGTCCCTGGGCTGGTAGGTTGCATCTGGCTTTATCTGTCCTTGGAAACCAGTATGCTCTGCTGGATGTCTGCAAACTTGGCTAGTCAGCCTGAGCAATGCCTTCCAGGCAACAGTGCTTGGCATGCTGTCCCTTTCTTGAAGACACACCCTTCAATTGACCCTCTCTGCAATGGGGCACTGAGATGGAAGATAGCCAGAGAGCCCTTTGGGTGCTGCTAGATGAATACTTCTGGGGGAGTATGCAACTTGGTGCTAGATAATAAATATTTCCAGGGGCTGTGCCGCTTTCCAGTAGCAAAGAGTCAACAACAAAAGTACTCCTTTAAAATCATGTTTTCCCTGATTCGGTGTGTGTGGAACTTCAGGGGCTGGGCTTTGAGCTGTCTCACTCTTGCAAGAGATGGAAGAGTCCTCTAGGTGGCAGGCCCCTTGGAACGTGATATTTCCAGGCTTTTAGCAGTGGATCCCTATTTGTGTTTTCCAGCAAAGCCAAGGCACAAATTGGTGCTGCGAGATCCCTCGCCCTCACAGCAGCTGGAGCCCTCCAGGGGACTCTGCTTTTCATGGTGAAAGTGGCACTGCTGTTCAGTGTCATTTAACCCAGATCTTTCTGGAACCAACCGATCAGGGCTAAAATGTTCCCCTTTCTGTCTGTGTGTGTCATCTTAGTTCTCCTTGGAGCCACCATGGAACTGTACCTTAAGCCCGGCTTTGACAGGCAAGAGCTAAAGTGGGTGAGTCAGCTCTTTATTCCCTCACAAGCCCCATTTATTTTAAAAGTAGACCCCTTTTTTTTTATTTGCTGCCAGTTCAAGCCTTTGAATGTCATGCAGTATGCATGTTTTCAGGGTTGTTGTCATCATGTTGGTCCCAGGATATGAGAGAGACAAGGTAGGTTTGGTTTCAGAGTAGCAGCCGTGTTAGTCTGTATTCGCAAAAAGAAAAGGAGTACTTGTGGCACCTTAGAGACTAACAAATTTATTAGAGCATAAGCTTTCGTGTGTGCATCCGATGAAGTGAGCTGTAGCTCACGAAAGCTTATGCTCTAATAAATTTGTTAGTCTCTAAGGTGCCACAAGTACTCCTTTTCTTTAAGGTAGGTTTGGGAATCTCTTTTACTGGACCAACTTCTGGTGGTGAGAGAGATGGTTTTGAGCCAAACAGTGCTCTTCTTAAGATCTGAAAGCGGTGCTCAGAGTGTCACAGCTAAGTCCAAGGTGGAAGAGACGGTTTAGCATAAGCAGTTAACACATGTTGTGGTACGCATTCAGTAGAATTACTGCAAAGGCGATAACAGGCCAGGTCATTTTGAATGGTCTCTTACAATATGTTTAGCATAAGCAGTTATCTGTTCCACTTGATATTTAGCTGTGATACTCAGAGGACCTTTCCCAGACCTGAGGAAGAGCTCAGTGTAAGCTTGAAAGAGTCTCTCTCACCACCAGAAGCTGGTTCAATAAAACAGTGGTTCCCTTTTTTTCATTTGGGGACCCCTAAAATTGTTTGAATGGAGGTGCAGACCCCTTTGGCAATTTTATTGTCTGTATGTATAGTTGAATTCTGTTCAGTCAGTTTTCAGTCTCTTTTGCAGACCCCTTAGACCTTGTCCATGGACCCCCAAGAGGTCTGCAGAGCACAGGTTGAGACCTACTGCACTAAAAGACCCTCACACACCTTGTCGCTGCAATATGCACGTTCTCCACCAGAGGGAGCTCTGTGCTCACAAACTCAGTGTGTTTAACTTTTTTTTTTAACACGTTCTTTATGCAAAAAAGAAAAGACGCACTTGTGGCACCTTAGCGTTAGTCTCTAAGGTGCCAGAAGTACTCCTTTTCTTTTTGAGAATGCAGACTAATACGGCTGCTACTCTGAAACATTCTTTATGTATCATTTAATCTCCCGCTAGTGCCCTCTGTTGGCTACTCTAATTTCACCCTAGCTGACTCATTCTGGCAAATGGGAGCAGATGCTGAACTGTGGCAAGGGAGAAGAATGCAAGGCCTTTCCTATTGGTGCAGTGCTTTTCCCCTTCAGTATTGTGAGCACACCATCAGACTGAGGTATCACTTATCACCGTGTCAGAGGAGAGATGGAAACGCACTTCTGCTCTGACTCTGGACTTCAGTGAATGTCTGCTAACAAAGGCAGTGCAAGCCAGGCTTAGGGGAATTAGCACTCTTGAAGTGTCAGGTGCCCTGAAATGCCAGGCAGGGACCTAAATGTTCTGCTATCCTCCGTGGTCTCTTACTCATTCTTTTTTGGGTTCAGATCCCAGACAGGCAGTTGGGTTAGCACTGAAGGGGTTAATGCAGCATGCTGCATTCATCAAGGCAGTGAAATGACCACTTACTGAACTGCCAACCGTTTCCTGTTTTAATCCCTGTACCCAACAGATTGTGCAGCATGTTTCCTTGAGAGGAAAAGCCAGGAGGGGTGCGTGGCCTCTGTGGTGTGTTATAACAATAAAGTATTTCTAATGGTGTCACCAGTTCAGCTTCTGTAATCAGATTGTCATGATAAATGTGTTTTGAGTGACTGAGAGGGGCTTTCCATCTCCCATGCAACCCTCCTCCCAGGGGGAGAGCTGGGAAAGGAAAGGCCAGAACCTGCACTCCTATAGCACAGAGCAACCCCAGCTGGGTGGATCTTAGGAGCAGAATTTTGTTAACAAATTACAGTAACATTGCCAAGACTGCTGCGTGGCTTGGGTGCAAACTGCAGTCAGGTAAAATGGAGAGAGAGAGAGAGAGCTGGGAGCGTGTGGATGTGGGGAACTGTGTATACTAAACTGTAGTTGCTACTGGCAGCTAGAATGAAGGCTGAGAAGGACAAATCTGGTATAAACCTGTTGCTTCAGCCAGCTGTGACTGTCTTCACCTCCTGTAGGGTATCTAAAGCCAGAGGGGAGGCGCTAGGCTGAGAGTTGCTCTAAGAGTAAAACCACCCATGTCCCTGGGCGAGTCGGAGTCTGGTGAAGACAGAGAGGTGTGTGCAGGTGCCTGGTTCTGCAACTGGGGTGACTCCAACATGGCAGAATGGGTATGGGGTGAAAGTTCCTTCTTCCATGGTTCCAGTTTTGCCATGAAAATGACCTCATTGTGAGGGGCCCTCGATAAGAATTAACAAGGTAAGAAACAAATGGGCCAAGCCCTGCAGCCTGGGCTGCCGGAAGGGTGAGCTGCCAGGTTAGTTCAGACTTTCACTGAATAGCAGTGGGGCTGGGTGGGGCCTGGCTGGACTGCAGCGTGGTTATCACCTTTCCTACTCAGCCACTTGCTCAGAGGATTTTCCTGGGCCTTGCTGGGCCTCCCTCACTGGTCTTCCTGAAACAGTGAAGAAGGTTGTAGCCAGTAGCAGCTCCACTGCTTTGAACAGATGTTCGTTGCCTTGTAATGCGGTGTCTCTAAAACCAGGCACATGCCCTACGCCCCTGGCCCTTGGAGGGATAGAGAGCACAGCACAAGCCGCAAACAGTGGCACCGTGGACCAGGTTAATGGGATGCAGCACAGCTTGTGGGGCTCAATGCAATTCTCCCCCCCCCCCCGTCTGGGGTGGTGTGGGAGTTGCACCCACTGCACTGACTGAACCAAGAGGCTGGGGCTGGGGGATCCCAGCTGCCTCCTCCAGCAGGGCCCTGGCCACCCCTTCCACTGTGGCCAAGGGCATTGTGTGCAGTGCCTGCCCTGGCTTCTGCCTTTCTCTGCCCAAGAAGATCAAACGCCCAGAGGCCCTGGCTGCTCTTGACCCCCAGTTGGAATGGCTTTTCCTGTGACTGTTTGTCCAGCCATGCAGCTGTGGAGATATGGATTTGGATCCATTCCTGATGGATTTTACTTGGCAGGATATTTCATTCAAGCATCTTCTCTCCTCAAAGAAATTCATTGAAGAACCAATGCTTGTCACTAATGAAATCCCTCTTCAACCAAGCAGCCTCATGCTGCTCCCACTGTCTCTACCACCCACGCAAAGCATCCCCAGAGACTTCCCCACCTCCCCCTGCTGTTCCCCTCCCCTGCACCATAGCCCTGGCAGCTTCACTGCACAGGATGTTTGAAGAGTCTTTCCTACTCGGGACGCTGTACAGCAGAGTTAGTGCAAAGGTTTGTGACCACCAAAAGACTGGTTTTAAAGATGCCCATCACAAGGCAAGGGGACGGTGGGAGTGACTTGCAACCCCGTAACCTGTGATGGGCTCTGTGTAGTTTGAAAGCTTGTCTCTTTCCTCAACAGAGGTGGGTTTAATAACTGACCTTACCTGACCCATCCTATCTCCCTGGCAGCCTCTTAACATTTACAGAGATCGTGATTTGACATTTCTATCAGCGCCATTAGACATTGAGTCTCTGTGGTATTTCTAATGCACCAATCAGCACAGGATCCAAGCACCACAGCATTTAACGTGACTTGTTTTGAAATGGAAAGATCTGACTTCGTGCAGAAGTCAGGGATGGCGCGGGTCTGCTGGGAGACAGTGCCACCTTTCTGTCCTGTAGTTGCTGGAGAAACTATCTTTGTACCAGAGAGGTCTTTGCTGCTGCCCATTCCTTCCTGGCTTCAGAGTCCGTCTTCGCCCCACGGAGCTCGCCCAATGCTGGGCCTCAGGGAGCAGGTGAATTCTGTGGTTGCACAGATCTTGTTCCTGGGAATAATGTTTGTGAGGGGGAGAGGGATTTACAGCCGACGTTATGCAAGCAGCATTGCCTTTAAATAGAACGTTATTCAGAGTTGTCCACGAGGTACCGGTGCCTCTGAACAGCCCTTGGCTCTGTACATTGGGCTTTTTTTAAAAACTCATGAGATAATCCCCTCCCCTCCCCTTGATCTTCTGGGAGTTGCCCGGAAGCCGGTGCCTCGTGTGGGGGAGACGCTTTCTTCATACATGCTCCCTCGTGGCCTGAACACCCTCTTCCTTTGAAATCACTGCAGCTCTTTTAGTCTATATTTAATTGAGTTGTGTAACTGCTGTGATGATGCTATGCCGGGCCTGCTGTCGTTTCTATGCCAACACAGCTGGATTTTGGGGTGGGCTGGAAAAGGAGAAGGGCTTAGCTCTGACAAAGGCTGAAGAGGTCACAGACCCCCACTTGTCCAGATGTTTTCTGATGCGCCTACAGTGGAAGTGGTCAGATTAAAAATCAATGACTCCATTGAAGTCTCAGGCCTTTAATCTCCCGCTGGATCTAGGCGTGTTTTATCTCTGGGGGTGAAGCATGCAGGTTCCCAGCGTTTGCAGCTAGGCGATGGACCCCTGCCTTCATGGTGCATATGCTGCCAGCTGGCATCTTAGGGCTGCTGGCTCTGTATCTCTCTGTTGCTGGGAGCTGAGGGCCTTCTACCCTCCCCTGTGAACACTGAGTCAGGAAATGTACAGCTTATATTTTTGGGGTTCCCCCACTTTCCTTTCTATCATCTTCATAACAATACCCTGCCCTTCAAAATCACTGTCCAAGCATTTATTAGGGTAGGTAGCATAGTAAAGATGGGGAAAAATCCAGGCACAGAGAGAGGGAAGTAACTTGTCCATGATCCCGCAGCCCAGTGAGAGAGTCAGACATAGAACCCAGGAGCTCTGACTTTTAGGCCCTCTGCTCTAACCACTGAGCTATGCAGCTGACTTGCAAGACCCTCCCCTTGGGCAGAGGCACTCCTCCATGGCTGAGGAAGGCTCAGCTGGGCTCCCCCAGCACGTTTTGAGGGTTTGCCATAATGATCGTGGCACAACATTGCCTTCATGTGATGTGTTGGGGAGGAGAATCAGACCCCTTCCCCCACCCCGCCCCCGGGCTGGAGGAAAGGCTGTAGTTGGTCAGACACTCCCCCAGCTGCAATGGCAGGAGCACTCGGGCTCTGGAGGAGGAGGGAAGCAGGGCAGCGCTAACAGTGCCAAGCTTGGATGTGCGGTTGGGAGAAGAGGGGGTTGTTCCTAAGGGCTGTCGCCCTAAATGACCTGGAGGCTGAATACGGCCAGGCAGGGTTAATCAGCTGCGCAGAAGTGTTAGTGGCAGCTCTGAGCCCAAGCTGCCGTGCCCCCTGCTGAGAAACCCGGGCAAACCCACCTTGGGGGGGGCGCTTTGCCTCGTTCCCTGAGTGTTCCCTTAGTCACGTATTTTAAGTGGCTTTGTCTCGCTATCGAGTCTTGCAAGCTCAGCTGGTGGGAAAGATCCGTGCCATTTCCCATAGAGAGCATGGCTGAGAGCAGAGCAGCTCTGTTAGCAGGCCGTGGGACTGGGTCTTGGTGACCTTTTGCAGTGTGGAAGACACCCGTGCTACATGGAGCCTGGCAGGTGGCTGGAGCGGTACATTTAGTGACAGGTCAGAAGTACCAGAGTTGCCATCCTGTTGCCCTGGGATTTTGCAGGGAAGCTCAGATCAATTTCCTCCCAGATTGCTAACCTGGCTGGAGCCTCACAAACTTATCACTATCTCCATGTGCCTCTGCTTGGCCAATCTCTTCCACCCCTACCCCACTCCTAGCCCATTCGCCCAGCATTGAACTGGAGTTTGGGCTTCCCCAAGCTCACGTGCCACCATGGACATGCATTATGGCTCCTCCAAGCTTTACAGCGATTTCCTGTTGCATGGACTGATCCCGGCTTCCTTTCAGGAAGAGATCAGTGTTGCCTACAGGTGTCTGCCATGTGCTACCCTTCAGCAGACAGCTCCCTTCTGGCCATCACAGCTGGCTGCCCAGGGCTGAGTGAGGTGAGCCATGATGTGCAGTAGCACAGCATTGTGGAGAGGAGGCAACAAGCAGGAGAGAATCAAAATGGCATGGCCATGCCTTTAAAATCTATAGGTGACAAGTCCCATTTTAGGGCAATCTTAGGCCAGGTCTAGGCTAAAAATCGAAGTTGATCCAGCCATGTCCCTCAGGATAGTGAAAAATCCCTCCTCCCAGGACATAGTTATACCCCTGATATAGACAGTGCTAGGCTGATGGAAGAATTCCGGGGAGGTGGATTAACTACAGTGACGGGAGAGCCCCTCCTGTCCCTGCAGTGCCTAGACTGAAGTGCGACAGCTGTCCCGCCGCTGCTGTTTGTAAATGACTCTCCCCTGGGCTGGGAAAGCCTGGGAGATGCAGTGAGGAAGTGATGGCCCATCTCTGCTTTGCTTAGCGAAGTTCCCAAGTCTGCCAGCTTTACACTTGCGGAGTATGACCTCTCTTTGTGAACAACCCCAGTGAAATCGGGGGACTTAACAGCTGAGGAGCGTGTACAAGGGCAGCGGCGCTGGGCCCTTAATGAATCCATAATGTACACGTTGTGATCCTGCGGCTGCTCTCAGAGTGTCAGAGATGCCGTCCAACTAGCCCTGTGCACCTCTCTGTTTAAAAATGTGATGCACAAGTCCCAGCATCCCAATTATGCAAATCACACAAATTATTCTTGCTTCCTAAAACTTCCCCTGGGAGCTCCTAGCGGTTTGTAGTTCAGCATTACTGGCCTAGGATTAGCCTTTCATCTCCCTGGCGCCACACCAAGGAGCTGACAGTCTGGGCAGCAAGCATCTGGAGCAGGGATCCTGTTGTGTCTTTCTCCCCCTTGACCTCGGCTTCCTCCCTGGCTCACTGAAAGCGTCACAAGTCGCAGCTGTTGCTCAGTGGCTTACCCCAGACCCAAGTGCCACCATTGGAGCAGAGGGTGAGTTTCGCTCTTGAGCATTTATTTGCTTTTCTTCCAAGGGCCTCTTGGGGTCAGTAGAATGTGATACTGACAGAACATCTGTCTTGTTTTCCAGCACATCCCTATCAGCCCAGCTCTCTGTCCCTTTCATTGCCTTCCCTGCATTCTCCTAAAATGAATTCCTATCTGTCCATCTGGCTCCCCTCCCTTTTCCCAGGCCCCCAGCCCCAATTACCTTCTCTTTATTCATAGTTGCTTTGTCCTCGCTATCCATCCAGTCCTCCCACCCACTCCCAGCATTCCCCACCACTAGGTGTTTGGGGGGGATGTTGCTTTTCACCCGGGAGGCCCCCTCACCCCCAGTTTGATGAGCTACCTGACTGCAGGGTTTGTCCCAGAGGAGCTGGAACTCAGCCCTGTCCCTGAGCAAAGCCGATGGCTGAGCTGGCAGTGACATTAACCCGGAGGATGATGAAGAGAATCGGGTGTGATTGCAGGGACAAACCAAGGTTCTGAGCAGGAGCGCTCAGAGAACCTGTTCTTTAAAGCAAGGCTGACAGGAAAGGTACCGTCCGCAAGGCATGTTGGTGGCAGGCTTATTGCAGTTTGCAGGCGCCCAGTCCATGGTTCCAAGAAGGCCTCTGAAGAAGTTAGGTTGCTGGTCTCTACAGTATTCCGCTCTGTGACTGCTCTCGTCTTCTAACCACGCTGAAACCCCCTCCCTGCAACCCCGGTCCTCCCCCTCCCATGACAGCTCTGTAGCTACTAGAACTTCATTGTAATCAGCTACAGACATACCTCCTGGTTGAGAGAAGGGAGCATCTCTAGCAGCATAGGGGTTTGACACATTGGAACAGGCCTCGCATCCCCTTCAGGAGGGCGGAGTTTGCCTCCGTGCCCTAGGTGTGTTACAGGTTGTGTTATATTTTTAAAAATACCCATACTCATTTCCTCTTCAATTGACAAAAACATACAGACCTTTCCAACCCCTAGAACTAAAACTCCCTCCCGCATTCCCCACCCTGCACCCCAGGGAAAAGAGAAAAGAGCATCTAGTGGACTGCACAGGTTAGCCACCTATGTGTGCACGTAGGCACCCCCCACCCCCAGGATGTTCTATTAGCACACCCTAGGCAGGGCTAGGGTTGACTTTCAGGAACTACTACTATTCCTTTTGTCCCTGGGGAAGATGCATTGGAGGTCAGGGATGGAAACTGATACTGGCCCCAGCTTCCAGCACAGCATGATCTTACTGCCTAGCCTCTGCAGGCCCTTTGTATTTCAGAGGAAAAGGCCAGGGAGGAAGAAACCTTCTCCTCTTTGCCCCTGCTCCCCTCTTTATTTTATCCACCTCTTTGTGTTGTGTCACAAGGCAGGGCGACGAGCTCTCTGCCACCGGGACTCTCTTCTTATCATCCATTTGTGCAGCGCCTAGTGCCCTGGAGTCCCTCCTCCCCCAGCCCAACACAATAACACACTGGCGTAGGTGAGTAAAAGTATTCAGCGACACTGCCTATGAAAATATCAGGAAACAGGAACTTTCAACACACATTAGCATCACTGTATCAGACTCTCCATTTGATGAACTGGGCTGGTCCCAGCCAGCATACCTTGCCCCAGCAGATGCCTCATTCAATGCAAAATAAAGCAGAGGAAATGTGTGTCGCTGCTGGGAAATGCTGGACATTAGAGACTCAGCGGGATGCAAGGTAAATCCTTTTCAGAAAGTTTGTGGCTAATTTAAATGTTTGGAAAAACTATTGTAAGGGTGTGATTTTCGGTGGCGCCCAAGTGGCTTTGCAGCACATGGCGATTGAAAAGCCATGGAGTGTCTGCGCCCTCACAGGGGTGCATGGGAAAACCCCCACCATAAACGCTTTGATTTCGAGGACTTTCAAACAGTGCCCCCTCATACTGGTTTTCTCCTGTCTCAACTATCTATAGCTGGGTATCTTTCCAGACGTTTGTGTGTGTTCATCACCATGGTACCTTCATCTCTATGCGAGAGCTGCCAACTGCCAAGAGAACAGCTTTATAGCTGATTGCTAACGTTTCTGCTTGTATTACTCCAAAGACACTGAAGTAAATAGTTGTTCGTTATTCCCTGATGAGCCGACTGGTCCAGGCCCACCTCTGTACAGCACGAGTCCCTTCCATTGGAGTAACCGATGGGCCCCAATCCTGCAAACGTCTACGCGGGCGCTTAACTTTGCCCATGTAGGGCTTGAGCCAGAGCTGATTAAAACCAGTGACTTCAGTGGGCTTTGGGGCAGACTCATGGCCCATCGCGTTGGTTTCAATGGGCTGCCTAGCATGCACTTAAGGGACGACAGGCTGTGCCCTACAGCAGGTTAAGTCGCTCACTTTAGGTGAGTGATTACTGGGGCCATTCAAATCACAGTTGTTAAGGCGTTGTCTACACTACCAACATATGTCGGTTGAATAGCAGTTGCTTCCACACCCTTGAGCGACACGGTTCAACAGCCCTCACACTGCCAGTGTACACAGGACTATGTCACTGGGAGGGCGGCTCCCACCGCTCTGGGAGGGGGAGTCCCCACGCTGACCACAGCAGCTCTGCCAGGGGCGTAAGTAGTGTCCACACGAAGTGCGACAGCCGTGCAGCTGCAGCACTGTACGCGTAGACAAGCTCTAAGTCTTACAACCCTCTTCCTTAGCCTGGCCTCCTAGCTTGATGGCTGGGTTGTGACCCAAACAGCGTTTCTGTTACGTTGGTGGCTGGGTGATTCCAGCTGCTGAGGTCGTGCTGCGGGTGCCTCTGAAGGATGAACACTCCTGGGTCTTTCCCTTGATAACTGAGTGTTTGGTCTGCGGCCTTGGAGCTGCGGAATGGAACCTGTCTTCATTGTGAGTCAGCCGTTGCAGCTTTTCCACCCACAACGTGGGGCTCTTGAAGTGCTGTGTGCGCCTCGGGCTGTTGATCTGAGCAGGGACGGGGCTGTGACTAGTTGGTGCTCATTCATCACTTGGGCTGGGATGAGCCCTGGAGCTTGTTATTCCTCTGTTAGGAGGTGGCTGTGGGTTGCTAGGTGCTTAGTGATTCATAGATTTTTTTTTTTTTTTTTAGGCCAGAAGGGACCACTGTGATCATCTCTGACCTCCTGCATAGCAGAGGCCATAGACCTGCCCCAGTGATTCCTACGTCAAAGCTGTAACTGGGCTAGAGCGTAGCTTTTAGACTGTGTGTGTGTGTGTGTGTGTGTTTGTGTGTGCGTGAGAGAGAGAGAGAGAGCGCACACATATTATTTATGTATGTGTGATTAACGCTTTGCATTAGCAAGATGCTGGCACCTGCCCATTTGCCTTGTTTGTCATTCCTCTTTCCCCTATGCTCTGTGTCTGTTCATCTCTCTTAGTGTGGAAGCTGTCCAGCGCAGGGACCATGTCTTCCTGAGGTTCATACAGTGCCCAGCACATGGGCAGGAATGAACAACAACAATAATAAATCATAGCTGCTATTTCTGACCTCCTCTTATTTCAACAATGCAGTTGTGGAAATAACCTCCAGAAGCCAGTGTGGCTCCCCTTAAACATACCCTGTCTGATCTTTCTCCACATCCTATTGTTCTTTAGGACAGCACTTGGGTGACAGCTATGAAGTGTTAGAAATTCAGGAAAGTCTGTAAACTGAAAGGGCCCCAATAACATTAGATCTTTAATAGTTTGTAATGACCTCAACAAATGAACAATAGCCAAATCCTCTAAACAAGAATTAAAACAGCACCAAAGCATAGGGCTTTGTGCACTAGATGTGTTTATGGAGTTAGTATTTCTGTACTTCAGTACAGCTCAGTAAAGCACACAAAAAAGCTTTAAATAGACCAGTTTCCTCTGTTTATTTCAATGGCTTGTGTATTTCAGACACTCAGGAGCCCACGCCTGACTTATATTCTACACTACTATGTACATCCAATGACTGTCCCAGGGTGGTTACAGTATCTGGGGGAAAGCTTTTGCTTCCAGTTTGGATCAGCAGTTTGGTTTAACCCTTGGGTGCCCGTACGGTGAGTGATCATTCTGCTAATGTGACAAATTAACCAAAAAAAAGGTCGATGGATGCAGTAACTGATCTGGGTTTCTGTGAAAGTGCAAGAATGAGACTTCTTGACAGTTTGGACAGGGGTGAGAATTTTTGCCTGGTATGACCCTCCCATTGCTGTTCCCTGCCAATGCCCTCAGAAAGAGACAAACAAAAAAGTCTAACATCCTTTTCACGTTTTCAAACAAAAAGCCGCGGGCGAGAAAAAAACCTTTGCTGTAAACTCATGAAATCCAGAGACCAAAACAGTTACTGGCCATAAGGACCACATAAAATACCAGCTTGCCAAAGGGGACAGGATTTTGCTAAAAATCAAAACTTAGCTGCAAGATAAAATGCCCCTGTGCAGAAAGAAAATCCACAAGAAAAAGCGGTTCACTTCTCTGCTTTTGCTCTTTAGCCCATTAGGACGGTCCCGGAAGTGACAAATCAGATTTCAGAAAATCATGTTAAAATTCTTTTAAAAATAAATTTATTCTTAGCAGCATATCCAGGCAGTGCACGCAGCAGGTAGTGTATTAGGATCCTAGTGGGGAAGCCATCTGTGTGAGAGATGCAACATGCAAATTTCCTGGTAACCTCATTTAACAAGCCAACACTTGCAGGTACATTTCTGCCTTATACCACATCATTTGGAGGGGCTTAATGAGACTAACCTGAAATCTTGTTTTCTTGAGTATCCTCTCATTTCAGTACATGCCAAAGAGGGATGATTGAGTATGTATTTTAGACTACCTGCTGCTGTCAGAGCGAAGATAGGATTTTAAAGGGAGAGCCTCTAAGAGCCTAAAATCTACAGAATGAGCGAGCGTGTGTCTGCCTCTCCCATATGGCGACTGGGTGTCATATAATCATGGAAATTAATGATGGAAGAGGCCTGTTAAATCTAGTCCATCCATCTGTAAATGCAGGCTTATTCCCTGTAGTACCTGGACAAGTGGCATTAATTGTCCTGTCTTATTTGAAATGTGCCAAGCAATGGGAACACAGAATTACCTGACCAGACCAGTGATCCATCTAGCCCAGTATCCTGTCTCTAAGCAGTGGCCAGCATCAGCTGCTTGAGAGAAAAGTGCAAAGAGCCGAGGAGTAGGCCGTTGTGGAATTACCTGTTTCATTCTAGCCCCCATCAGTTCGTGACTGGCTCATGCGCTAAGGCAGAGGGTTTATATCCCTATTTTTTTTAATCTGATCTATTGCGTATGTTCTCATTACTCAGATCAATGTCTTATTCCTTTTGGAAATCTGGCTGAGCTCTTGGCCTTGATGTTATCTTGTGGCAGTGAATTCCACTGGTTAATTGTGAGTTGTGTACATGTATTTCCTTTTCTAGCTTTTAAATATATTGCCTTTCATTGAATGTCCTGGCCCTCCTCAGGAGGAACAATTCCACAGCTGGCTCCATCTCACTGCCTGGAAGCTTTACCAGCTGTTCAAATGCGGCCTCAGACCTGGTTCTTTCTGTCTCCTTTCCCCCAGCAGCTCCTCCCCTCAACAGTGAGGCCCCAGCCAACCTCACTGCTTGGCTGTAACTTTGCAGGCACCTAGGGTCCAGGTTCTCTGTCCCTTGGTTGTGCTTGTTAAAGACATTGAATAGCTCCATTGTCAGTGACTTGTGTTGCAATGAGCGAGCGCATGACCCGCCTAGGAGCGCTAGCATGACACCAGAGTGTAATCATTTAAAAAAAAAAAAAAAAAAAGCCCTAATGGAACTTCTAAAGTAGCTCACTCGCACACACACACACACCTGCAGTCACACTGGGTGGGTTACATAACACGGTGTTGCTACAGTAACTTCGCTCCACCCCAGCGGCAGTTGGAGGCAGATATTAATGTGCTGTGAGTGGATACATTCTCTCTCGGATAGAAAACGCCCTCACACAGAAAGGGAACTGGGGTTCCCATGAGAGGAATGTGGAGAGTGGGGAGCCCAGATTCATATTAGGAATTCGGCAGGAAGCTGAATATGAAAGGCAGAGATCCAAAGGGGATAATGTAGACTAGAGTAGGACACCCCTGTGAGATGCTTCTAAGCACGACTATTTCAAAGCTGTTGGTATAACTCTATAACAAGCCCAACATTAGTAAAATCACAGAAATGTGGGGCTGGAAGGGGTCTCGTGAAGTCCAGCCCCCTGGGCTGAAGCAAGACTGACATAAACCTAGACTATCCCTGACTGGGGTTTGTCCAAGCTGCTCTTAACTGATGGGGATTCCACAACCTCCCTTGGAGGCCTAGTCTAGAACTTAATTACCCTCATAATGAGAAAGTTTTTCCTAATATTCAAACTAAATCTGCCTGGCTGCAGGTTAAGCCCCATTACTTCTTGTCCTTCCTTCAGTGGACACGGAGAACAGTTGATCATAATCCTCTTTATAACAGCCCTGACCATATTTGAAGACTTATCAGGTTCCCCCCCCACCCAGTCTTCTTTTTCTCAAGACAAAACAAGGCCGTTTTTTTAACTTTTCCTCATAGACTAGCTTCTAAACCTTTGATCATTTTTGTTGCTCTCATCGGCATTCTCTCCAAATTAGCCACATCTTTCCTAAAGCGTGAAGCCCAGAGCTGGACCCAGTACTCTAGCTGATGCCTTGCCAGTGCCAGTTATCTCTTATGTCGTACAAAGACCATTCCCTTTAAAACACCCCAGAATATTCGCCTTTTTCACAGCTGCATCACATCACTGTCTTGTATTAAATTTGTGATCCACTATAACTCCCAGATCCTTTTCACAGTGGTATGACCTAGCCAGTTATTTCCCATTTTGTATTTGTGCATTTGATGTTTCCTTCCTAAGTGAAGTACTTTGCACTTGTCTGTATTGAATTTCAATTTGTTAATTTCAGACTAATTTTCCAAGGTCATTTTGAATTCTAATCCTGTCCTCCTAGGTGCTTGCAACCCCTCCCAGATTGGTGTCATCTGCAAATGTTACAAATATACTCGCCACTCCATTATCCAAGTCATTGATGAAAATATTGACTAGTCCCAGACTCAGGACTGATTCCTGCAGGACCCCACTAGATATACGCTCCCAGTTTGACAGCAAACCATTGATAACTACTCTTTGAATAATGACAGGTTTCAGAGTAGCAGCCGATGAAGTGAGCTGTAGCTCACGAAAGCTTATGCTCTAATAAATTTGTTAGTCTCTAAGGTGCCACAAGTACTCCTTTTCTTTTTAGTCTTTGAATATGGTCTTTCAACCAGTTGTGCACTTACCTTATAGTAATTTCATCTAGACGTTTCCCTAGTTTGCTTATAAGAATGCTATGTGGGAGTGTGTCAAAAGCCACATCACATCTACTGCTTCCCCCCATCCACTAAGCCAGTAACCCTGTCAAAGAAGGAAATTAGGTTGGTTTGCCATGGCTTTTTCTTGACAAATCCATGCTGGCTATTCCTTAACCCTTTATCCTCTAGGTGCTTCCAACTGATTGTTTAATAATTTGTTCCAGTATCTTTCCAGGAATAATACAGAGAATATTGACATGAGGTTCCATCTGGTCTATCTTTTTGGGGTCAGTCCAGGATTGTTCCTTACCTTCTGTTCTCCAGTGCTTTCTGCTCTCTAGTTCTGAATGTCTTATAGGACAGGACTCCCACCAGATCTCCTGGGAGACTATTCCAGGAGGTTTCTCACCCTTGTTTTCTAGCTTGTTTCCCCTGCACATGGAAAGCAAGGCTGCATCTCTGCAGCAGACACAAGTGAACCATTGATGCCTCTCGGAAATCTGGTTTGCAAACAGCGGGTTCAAGGTGCCCAAGGAAAACAACATAAAATGGGATGAAACTGTAACCCCACAAAGAAAAGGAGTACTGGTGGCACCTTAGAGACTAACAAATTTATTAGAGCATAAGCTTTCGTGAGCTACAGCTCACTTCATCGGATGCATTTGGTGGAAAAAAATGCATCCGATGAAGTGAGCTGTAGCTCACGAAAGCTTATGCTCTAATAAATTTGTTAGTCTCTAAGGTGCCACCAGTACTCCTTTTCTTTTTGCGAATACAGACTAACACGGCTGCTACTCTGAAACCTGTAACCCCACAGTGACCTTGATTCATTCCTGCCATTGCCTGATGCTTGCACAGTGAAGCACGGAAACAAATGAACAGTTAAGAAAACGAAGTCAAAGGAAATGGATGGCACAAGGCCTGCTATGGCCACACACCCTGAAAGTGCTCAGCAGACCTGCTGCTGGGAAGGAGAGTCCTACTCTGGGATTAGCTGACCTCCTTAGGGTATATTTAATGAAGCAAAAATGCCAAGAACCATTCCAGGAACTCAGCTGCCACTTGCAGGTTCTTAAAGTGGGAAAAGCCATAGGCAGCTGTGATTTGATAAATCCTCCTCTTAAAGTGAAGATGAGAAGAATCACTGGATGCTTCCAGCTGGGGATCAGGCGAGCCGCTCTCCATACTCAACCTTCCTGAGGATAAGACATACACAGAAGCAGCAGAAATGTGGTGATAGGAAAGAGACCAGCTCTGATACAAGACTAGCGCTAGATGTGACACATTCTCTGAGGGGCCTCCCAAAAGGCCTCTTCTATTACGAGAAATTACAAATCCTTTTATCTTCCTTGCCAGAGGAACAGCCTGTTTGAATTGCTGGGCTGTCACACTGGAATTAAATGCAAGAACCCCCCACACCCATGACATAGCAAAGAACGACTTACATAACGCAACTAAAAATAACATGATAAAGATGCACACAATGGCTCTCTTCCCATTCCTCCTATCTGAAAGCCTTGCCCTGGTGTCCTCTTCATTGAGGGGCAAGTCCTGTAGCCCTCAAGTGAGCAGCACCCACACTTCCAACTCTGAACTCCCCCTCCCCCCATCTGACTGGTCAACAAGGCAGAATACCTGCTGCTTCCTGCCTTACTGGGGCTCTCCTGAAAAGATCGAACGTAGCATTCCAGGCCCCCATCCCTGGACGTGAGCCAGACCCGCATGCCACAGTCCCCTCCTCTTTGAAAGCTCACCTCTTACAAAGGGCAAATAAATCTCAGTCCTCCCAGCTGGGACTAGTTAACAAGTCAGTCAAAACAAAAAGCCCCATCCCACATCCTTCCTTTGTCTTCCCTGCCCCTCAACATGTACAACCTACACGGGGCAGGTACAAACCAAGGTCAGGGACTGGAGTCAACGAAAGGCAGCAACACTGGATAGTCAGCTGGGCATCTTGTAGGCTCCCCTGTATTTGCTGGATGAAGGCCAACAGTGGAAGGAAGGAGAAGTGAAAGAGAAGAGTGTGGTTCTGGGGTAGGAGAACAACTGGTTTGTGCTTTCCCCTTCCTCTTGTCCTCAGAGCTCAGGGAGGAGAGAGGCAGAAGGTGACAAAGAAAGATGGAGAGGGAGATCCCACCAGACAGATCCTCCTCTAAGTCAGACATGAAGAGCCGCCTCCCTTGACCCCAAGGAGAGTTGGGGGAAACAGAATCATCTGGCCTCAGGCAAGCAAACTAAAAACACTTGAAAGTAAGAGCAGGCTGGGGGTGAACAGAATGCTCTGAGACCAGAGCCCCCTAGGCCCTAAAAGGAAGGGGTTGGAGGGGCATGGAGATGTATATCCAACTTGTTAATTACTGACCTCACGGCCACAGGTTTGCCCTATCCACACCCAGATCCTGATATGCCTCTGCTGCCCCCTCACGTGTGTCCCACTCCCCATCAAAAATCGTGCCTTTTTCTCCCACTCAGATTGGAGGAAAGAGATGCCCACCAGCCTGACTGCAATCCAACTGCCAGCTCTTGTGGTTGTATGCCTTTGGCTAACAATTCTGTTGCACCTGCCCTCCATGGTCTGGGAGCCTGATTGGCCATTGGATGCATTATTATGACTGGGAAGAAAACATCTGAAACATGAAACAAATGTAACTGAAGCAGAGACATTTGCCTGAGCTTGCAGAGAGCCTGGTACAGTAGCTTTGAGGAGTGAGCTGCCCCATTTATTTTAATGGGTGCTGATTCAGACCCCAGCTGATACTTCAGAAGTCACCATTGTTAACTTCTTCACACAGCACACAGTCAACCTGTGGAACTCCTTGCCTGAGGAGGTTGTGAAGGCTAGGACTATAACAAGGTTTAAAAGAGAACTGGATAAATTCATGGAGGTTAAGTCCATTAATGGCTATTAGCCAGAATGGGTAAGGAATGGTTTGTCAGAGGGTGGAGATGGATGGCAGGAGAGAGATCACTAGATCATTACCTGTTAGGTTAATTCCCTGTGGGGCACCTGGTGTTGGCCACTGTCGGTAGACAAGATACTGGGCTGGACGGACCTTTGGCCTGACCAAGGATGGCCGTTCTTATGAACTATTTTGTTGTTCTTTACAGCAGGGGGAAAAAGTCATGCTGAAGAGTCATGCTGCAGAGATCAGCACCTGCCTTTCCCCATGGAGGAGGGCCGGGAGTGGAGGGAGGGCGGGTACAGCCTTTAATGACACAACATGGGGGTACAGTGGGACACGATTGGTTTCATTTTAAGGGGGATCAGGTTTCAGACATTTTGGAACGGCAGCTCCGAGAGCCAGTCAAACCCCCAATGTCTCCCTAGAGTCTCTCGCATCTGTGAGGAAGCCCTGAAAGCCCTAGCTGAGAAAGATGCTGATTGCAATAGAAAGGGAGATGGACAGATATTGGGGCCAGCATGACCTTGAAGCAGGGGGACAGGAGACAGAATTCTGAGGGGCATCTGGGCCTCTCTATTTGAAGGGAACAAACGAGACACCAGATCCTTCTGCTTGGGGGAACAGTGGGGAACTGCAGCTGCCTGGCCAGGGTGTGGGAGAACTGGCTCAATATGGCACCAAGTTCTCATCCAGCTCCCCCTCTTCCCCAACAGCTCCAGGACATGCCCCGCACAGTGGAATCCTGCTCTGGGCAAGCACTTCCATGGGAGGGAGCCAAAGCTCCCAGGCCTGTTGTATGGGCTCAAGTCACGTGTACACATTACCCGTTCTATCCCTCTCTTGCGCCTCTGTCCTTCATTCCCCATTTTGCCCCCCTACATGTTTAACTACCTCCCCTCCCCCAGACCCTTTCTAACCACTAATTCCCTTCCCTCCCTGACTCTCCTCATTTACCATCAGTGCATCCATCCACCCAGCTATCTCCCGTGAAACAAACCCTTTATCCCACCATCCATCTTGCAGTACAAACTCTACTGTCTGTCTGTTGCTCTAAAACCCCCTCCACCAATCCACTGCTGAACTTCTCACCTTGATACGTGAGCAAAAGAAAAGCTGTGAGTTCCTTTTTGTTTTCCCATGGGGGTCTGGGTGGGGTGGGAAGTGTGATGATGGGGGGGGCTGGCCTAGGTGGGATGCTATGGGGATGGGGGACAGGAAGTTGGTATGGGTGCTGGGTGTTATGGGTGTAAGAACATAAGAATGGCCACACTGGGTCAGGCCAAAGGTCCATCCATCCTGTCTTCCGACAGTGGCCAACGCCAGGTGTCCCAGAGGGAGTGAACCTAACAGGTAATGATCTAGTGATCTCTCACCTGCCATCCATCTCCACTCTCGGACAAACAGAGGCTAGGGACACCATTCCTTACCCATCCTGGCTAATAGCCATTAATGGGCTTAACCTGCATGAATTTATCCAGTTCTCTTTTAAACCCTTTAAAGTTTAAACCCGTTATAGTCCTAGCCTTCATAACCTCCTCAGGCAAGGAGTTCCACAGGTTGACTGTGCGCTGAGTGAAGAAGAACTTCCTTTTATTTGTTTTAAACCTGCTGCCCATTAACTTCATTGTGTGGCCCCTAGTTCTTATATGATGGGGACAAGTAAATAACTTTTCCTTGTTCATTTTCTCCACACCACTCATGATTTTATAGACCTCAGTCATATCCCCCCCTTAGTCTCCTCTTTTCCAAGCTGAAAAGTCCCAGCCTCTTTAATCTCTCCTCATATGGGTCCCATTCCAAACCCCTAATCAGGGGTGTTGGGGGCTGTGGGGTGCCTGGGGGCATTGGGGGCAGAGGGGGTGTGGGATGTTGGGGGCTGTGGGGTGCGTGGGGGTGTGGGGTGGTTAGGGGTGTTGGGGGCTGTGGGGTGCCTGGGGGCATTGGGGGCAGGGTGTGTGTGGGGTAGTTAGGGGTGTTGGGAGCTCTGGGTGCCTGGGGGCAGGGGGGGTGCCCCTGGGGTGCCTGGAGGGGCGGTTAGGGGGCAGAGCGGTGGGGGGGCTGTGGGGTGCCTGGAGGGGCGGTTAGGGGGCAGAGCGGTGGGGGCTGTGGGGTGCCTGGAGGGGGGGTTGGGGCGGGGCCGGGGGCGGGCGGAGGCGGCCGGCTGGGCGCTGGGCGGCGATATAAGCTCGTCGGCGGCCGCGCCCCAGCGCACTCCGCCCGGCTGCACGGCGCTGCGCGACCCGGCGGCATGGCGCGCTCCGAGGAGGTTCACCGCCTCACCGAGACCGTCTACAAGGTGAGCCCGGGCCCCGGGGGCGCTGCCCCGGCGGGCGCCCGTCCCCGTCCCCTCGGGCGCTGCCCAGGCGCGGCGCTTCTGTCCCGGAGCCGGCTCGCCAGGCGCTGCGCACGGCGGCCCCCCCCGCGTCTTCCCTGCGAGCGGGACTGGCCGGGGACGGTAGCGCGACTCAAGCCGGAGCAGCCGGCCCGGGCTCTCGGGCTCCGCTGTAGCGTTTGGCTTTTCATTTTTCTCGGCACCGGTTGGCAAACAAGGGGAGTCGGGGCTTGTCCATCCCCTGGCTTGTGGCTGGGTTGGTTTGAAATGTTAATTTGCTGCTGTCTTTCCCCGGGGCGGTTATGCAACGTGCAGTGTCTTTATTTTTAAATAATTGCAAGGGTTTGGGTTTCTCTCTCTCTCTGTGTCTGTCAGTTTCTAAATATGGGGAAATGGGATTTAGCTCTGAGGGCTGAATCGAGGGGTGGCAAAAGATGTCATCTTATGTAAGCGCAGAACTGGCGGTGGAGTTGTGTAGGAGTAATTTACGGTCGGAGCTGCCTTGCTCTCATTAGAAGTGACATCCTGGACTCAATTCCTGACTTTCGTGCTGGTCTTAAAATGTGGTCACCAGTGATCACTCATAGCTGCGGTTAATGGAGAAACCGTCTGCTGGGGGGGGGCGGGGATGGTTGGGGAGAATGAAATGATTCCTACCTACGCTGGAGTAACAGGCTCTCTAACTTCTCTCCTTCCACAAGATTAAATTTTACCAGGCAAAAAATTTCATATCAAAATGAAAATGAGTACTTGTGGCACCTTAGAGACTAACAAATCCTGATTTTATAGAGGTGATTCTTTTTACTTTTTCTTCTATTAAAATTCTTCTTTTAAGAAACTGAATGCTTTTGCATTGTTCGTAAGATCCAAGGGTTTGGGTCTGTGGTAACCTATGCAAATTGGTGAGGATTTTTACCAAACCTTCCGGGGGGGGGGAATGTTTCCAAACAGACTCTTTCCTAATAATAATACCAGTTAGACGTTTAGTGGTGGAAGCGAAAGTCCAAGGGCAAAAGGTAAAATAGTTTGTACCTTGGGGAAGTTTTAAACTAAGCTGATAAAAGTAAGCTTAGGAGGTTTTCATGCAGGTCCCCACATCTTTTTGCGAATACAGACTAACACGGCTGCTACTCTGAAATTTGTCATATCAAAATGGTTCATATTAGTGGTTCCAAAAATAGAGCTTTAAAATTAAGCCCAATTTCAAACCTAGCTGTCTCTTTCATGATGAAAGGTTTCCTTGGCTTCTGAGCCAGCCCTGTGTATTGTACTGTCCTGTGAAACCCACTTAAACTATTTCACTGCCGCATCAGATAACCACACTAGCTCTACATGCTCTCAGGACTGAAGAGGGCTGTGTACGGTGAGAGCCGTTTGTTTTTAATGACCATTCATAAGCTAGGAATACTGTACTGAAGGGGCAGACCTATTTAGTCCTAAATCTCCTTTTGACTTGTATATGATGGTGCTAGACGAATATGAGGTTAAAGAATACACCTGGTAAAGGAAGAGAGATGGAGATGCGTTCCATGAGGGAAATGTTATTAAAAGGCACGTCGTTCACGCTATGTCTGTAACTCTGTTGTAGCTGAGGTCAGTGAGTCTAGCGACTTATTTCTTTTTTTCCTTCAGAGTTTCACAACCAAAATGTTCTCGCGCTGTGTGAATAAGGGTAAATGAAGCAGTTCTGCGACGAACTCGGCTATAATCCCCCTAACCGAGGATGTTCTGCAGGCTGTTATGCAGTAAACTGGAGCAGTTACACTATTGTCTGTTTTATAAATGGCTGGAGCACTGAACTATTTGTAAGCATAAAGCTAGTAAAATTGTGGTAGGAAAACTTAGGCCCAAAGCATTCAACACAGCACAGTTTGAAAACGCTGGTTTTCTTTGTGATCTCCTTGGGGCATAATCAACAATTCCATTTTAGTAAAGATGATGAACTGAAGTCCTGTTTTCTGTTCTATGTTGTCATGGCCAATCTGATAAAGAGTCTTTCTCATGTCTGTGAAAGTTTAATTATCATGAATTAAACTTGATCATGAATTGACAACATTTAACTCTGCTAGCATTGCAGATGTCCATGGGGCTGCATTCCCTCCTGGAAAATTGTTTGACCTAACGGAATCTGCGTTGCTAGGTTGCTTGTTATTTGGCCGTGGATATTCCGGATGCATGGATGTTAACTTGGTTAACTTTCCCTTGCAGTCTGAAGCTCTCTTGTTCTATGTGATGGAGTATTGTGCTAATCAGCAAGGCTCAGTGTCTAAGAATTATGTATGTGCTTAAGCTGAGCATACATAGTGATAATAGCTGTTGAATAAGTAAACTGGATTTACCAGTCTTCAGAATTGAGTCATTTGTATGGGTCAGTCTCCAAGGTCAATTGCTACAGAGTCGTTTCTGCTGGTGGCTCAGCCGTAGTGAAGGTGTTGTCCTTGAAGAGCTGTGTTACTAGGCTGTTTGCAGTGTGGGTACGGATTTCTTTGGGAGCCCGTGCACGGTCCTGCTGTGAACTTGCTGTGTGGCTTGTTTGTTATGGCCATGTGATGCCATGGTGCTGTTTACCTTGGCAGTTGCAAACTGAACTTGACTTTTAAGTTTTTTCCACCAAATGCAACCGATGAAGTGAGCTGTAGCTCACGAAAGCTTATGCTCTAATAAATTTGTTAGTCTCTAAGGTGCCACAAGTACTCCTTTTCTTTTTGATTTTTAAGCTTTGTGTTTGTGTTGGCCAAAAGAGACACTTGAAGGGGGTTCTAGTTTGAAAACAGCTGAGTAAAGTTTATGCTATTTATTTCTCCAGGGAAGAAAGCACAAATGTTAGCATGGCCTTTCAGAGTGGGATTGCACTGGTATCTGGCAGTTCACTTCTGTGCACTGTAACTGGCTTCATCAGTTTCTGTACTGTCTACCTGGTCACTCAGGCAAACCTGAGTTGTTTTTTTTAACCCTTTTGCTTGCAAAGAAAACCTTCTGAATGTGTATCACTACAGTGCTGCTTTACTTAGTTTGCAGACTGAAAGGAAGCAGTCATAATGACAAATAATAATTAATAACTTTCAGAGTCTGATCTATGATACAAATCCTGGACCTGGTTAAAATGCAGTTGTCCTGGTTAAAACATATTTCACTTTGCAGTGTGAACAGAACCCACATTTAAAAAGTGTGAACTGACCCTATTCATCTCAACATCACATTGACTCTGAAGCCTGAAGACAATAATTTAAACAAAGCAATGTTGTTAACTGTTCCACTGTTGATCATGTTTATAGAACATTCTGCCAGCTGGAGGATAGAGAAGGATAACTTGGCATTATGGGTGAATTCTGAGTAAAGTATTGTCTTTTCTCTCCTCTGCCGCCCCCCCCCCCATGTGGCCCATAATGGCTTCCAAAGCACAACTCCATGCCTGATCCAGGTATTTTAATTCCAAATGAAGTTAAGGCCCTGAAGTTGTATGCTTATGGGTAATAAAGGAAGCTAAAGCACTGATCTCTTGTAGGCTATGTTAACATTTCTGTTCTGGTGAATACTGCTTCTTTGTTAGTACAAAGAAAAGAATCCTCTTGCTGTGTGAAGATATCCAACAGGAGTTATTGTCTGGGACCCTTACAGAAACTAGATGTTTGCTAATCCCTATGAGCAAATTTCAAAAGAAATTATCCAAGAAACAAGTTTCAGGATCCCATCGAACTCCATTAAAGTCAACAGGAGTTGTTTCAAACCAAACAGCGTGAACTTAGTGTTAGTGTCTCAGGGTGTTGATTGGGGGCAAGGAGGGAAAGCATGTATTGGTTTGTTAGAAGAGATGCAGTTTTCCTGCTGCATATTTATTGATAGGATTTTTGGGTATTAGTAGCTATCTGCTGACACTGTCACGTGAACTAATGTGTCCCGGGAAACTTAACAAAGCTTCCTTACAAATCCTACTATAGGGAAGCCAGCTCCTGCTGCAACTGGGTACAGAGTGCAAGGCTTTCCACAGCTTGTCATGTTAAGTTCATATTCATAAGTTCTTGGACAACAATAAATGTCTTAGTTTTAAGGAGATGAGGGGTGAGGTAATATCTTTTAATGGACCAACTTCTGTTGGTGAGAGAGACAAGCTTTCGGGCTACACAGAGCTCTTCTTTCAGTCTTAATTTTAAACAGTCCCATGGTTTGTTGGTCTTGCTAATAGTCTGGTAGTCTTTGCTGGTGGCCCAGAGATGGCACTTTCCTAAAATGGATCTAAGCTCTGGATTTCCCCCCAGGTCAAACACTCCCATTTTAATTTTGGGTTCTCTTTTGCCCAAGCATTACTCAGGTTTGAATCCCAAACTTCTGCTGCTTTTTGCAGCAGCCTGGGCCTTGCTTTGGGAGGCAGGACCCAATCCTGAGTAAATGGAGGAAGCATGGATCTCTTTGCCACTTCCTTGCAGTTACTAATTGCAGACCTCCGTATGGGGGCACCCGCTTTGTGCTTAAGTGTGTGGAAGGGGAAGCTACTCAGCATCATTGGTGACTGGGAACCACCTCTCTGCCAGCTATGCTGTGTGGCTGGAGCTCCCTTTGCAGGTGGCTCCTTGATGTCCTCCATTACGATGTCTGGAGTAGGCTTCTGGGGACTAATTTATATAGCGAAGAAGCCTTGGCCCCCGTGCCGAGGCTTTCCTGAGGCATGGTGATGAGGAAGGCCCTTTGTAATTATTTTCCAGAACCGGTGCTCGCCCTCAGAATGATTACACTTAATGAGATGGTGGAAGAGCTGTCAGCCTCCCCCTTGCTGATGCTGCCACTACAATCAGCTGCCTATACATGTGGAGTAATTTACAGAGAGGGATGGAGTAAGCTGGCATCTTCTGCCAACGTAATCCCACTTTCCCCAGGTGCTGACTTATCCATGTGGACCTTATTGTATCAGCACAGCTGCTGCAATGGTTCTGAGACTGAGAGGAGCTTTGCTGCTAGCACAGATGATGTGTGAAACTTGGTACGTGCCGGTGTCAGACTCGTTCAGCAAGGGGAAAGGTGTATCGCCCCTCCAAACAAATAGCTAAACCTACATCTATAGTGCAGGGTTTTTTCAGAGCATTTGTATATGGCAAAAGTCTGAAAGACCTGGTGACTTCTTCTTCCCTAGAAGCGTAGGCTGTTCCCAGTGGTGATGGATTACATTGCTGGGAGCTTCAGTCCAGCTTCCATTTCGTGTTACAAACATCTTTTTCAAATGGAAGAGTGGTTTTGTAAGGATTTCTGGACTGCCCTGAGGAAAGGTTCCTAAAAAATAATAATAGTAGTCATGAGCAAACGAAGGCAGAATTCCTTAGTCATTTGCTACACATCAGAAGTAATAAATGTCATTGCTAGCATAACAGCCTCTATTGCCTTATTATCTCAGAGTCTGGAGGGAAGGAACGAGAATCTCACTCAAGTGAATCAGAGGGGAAATGGTGGGTGGTTTTGTGTTTGTGGCAACAGGAGGGAATCTGGGGCTGGCAGAGGGGGAAGCATTCGCCTCGGAAGCTATCCTATGTCACCGTGTGTATCTCATGCATTGTGCTCCTCTGCTGCTCCTTTGGCCAAAAGACTTTGCATTGCAGGAAGCACTAGGCAAATAGAAAAGCCATTGATTAAGGATGGCTGCAGTGCTGGGAATGGCTGTTACACCTGCCCTGTGGTTTTTCAGGGTTTGTTCTTCCTTTAGTTTCATATTGTGCAGGTGAATTTTGCCAGGGATTTTCGCTTTTTGCTCAGACAACTGATCACTAACAATTATCTAAATTAACAACGTGGAAGCTTTAGAAAGGAAGTTGCTATAAAAATATAAATTACAATCGCCTTTCTTCCCAAAGAATCCCAAATCACTTCCCAAACTCTCTGTAACTGGCAACATTGAAATGCAGCCACCTCTGGAGTGGAGCTCAGCTGGCTGTTGCCTTTAGACTTGTTGTTATACTGAGTTAGCTCATGGTTGTGCTACTAGCTCCCCCCCCCCACCTCACCCCCGTTGCTTGTATCTCAAGTGCAGTATGTCATGGATCTTCCCAGTTCTCAAATCATTAATACAAAGTAGTTTAACCAGATTGGAGCCTTTGGTTTGGTAGTGTTTTTATAACATGGCTGTTATAGTCAGGATGATGAAACAGCGAGCTGAGCTGCAGCCATGTGCATGCAATGTCTTTTGCAGTAGTACCGGTTGAGACCTGCAGGTGAGTTCAGTTGTCTGTAGGGTGGTTTTCCTTCCTGTTGGACCACGTCAATGCATTCCTCATCTCCAGGCTGACTGCAAGATCTGGGAATGAAAGCGAAAGCTGCAGAGAAGCTCTCACTGGTCCAATTGGCAGTTCAATCTTATCAATAAGAAAAGGAGTACTTGTGGCACCTTAGAGACTAACAAATTTATTTGAGCATAAACTTTCGTGAGCTACAGCTCACTTCATCGGATGCATTTGGTGGAAAAAACAGAGGAGAGATTTATATATACACACACACACAGAGAACATGAAACAATGGGTTTATCATACACACTGTAAGGAGAGTGATTACTTAAGATAAGCCATCACCAGCAGCAGGGGGGGGAAAGGAGGAAAACCTTTCATGGTGACAAGCAAGGTAGGCTAATTCCAAGAGTTAACAAGAATATCAGAGGAACAGTGGGGGGTGGGGTGGGAGTGAGAAATACCATGGGGAAATAAGAAAAGGAGTACTTGTGGCACCTTAGAGACTAACAAGCTTATTAGAGCATAAGCTTTCGTGAGCTACAGCTCACTTCATTGGATGTATGATCTGATAGTGGCAGATTGACAGAGCCAGAAGAGTACCCAGAAGTCACCTACTACAGGACAGGCCCAACAAAGAAAACAACAGAACGCCACTAGCCATCACCTTCAGCCCCCAACTAAAACCTCTCCAACGCATCATCAAGGATCTACAACCTATCCTGAAGGACGAGCCATCGCTCTCTCAGATCTTGGGAGACAGACCAGTCCTTGCTTACAGACAGCCCCCCAATCTGAAGCAAATACTCACCAGCAACCACACACCACACAACAGAACCACTAACCCAGGAACCTATCCTTGCAACAAAGCCCGTTGCCAACTCTGTCCACATATCTATTCAGGGGATACCATCATAGGGCCTAATCACATCAGCCACACAATCAGAGGCTCGTTCACCTGCGCATCTACCAATGTGATGTATGCCATCATGTGCCAGCAATGCCCCTCTGCCATGTACATTGGCCAAACTGGACAGTCTCTACGTAAAAGAATGAATGGACATAAATCAGACGTCAAGAATTATAACATTCAAAAACCAGTTGGAGAACACTTCAATCTCTCTGGTCACTCGATCACAGACCTAAGAGTGGCTATACTTCAACAAAAAAGCTTCAAAAATAGACTCCAACGAGAGACTGCTGAATTGGAATTAATTTGCAAACTGGATACAATTAATTTAGGCTTGAATAGAGACTGGGAATGGATGAGTCATTACACAAAGGAAAACTATTTCCCCATGGTATTTCTCCCTCCCACCCCCCCCCACTGTTCCTCTGATATTCTTGTTAACTGCTGGAATTAGCCTACCTTGCTTGTCACCATGAAAGGTTTTCCTCCTTTCCCCCCCCTGCTGCTGGTGATGGCTTATCTTAAGTGATCACTCTCCTTACAGTGTGTATGATAAACCCATTGTTTCATGTTCTCTGTGTGTGTATATAAATCTCTCCTATGTTTTTTCCACCAAATGCATCCGATGAAGTGAGCTGTAGCTCACGAAAGCTTATGCTCAAATAAATTTGTTAGTCTCTAAGGTGCCACAAGTACTCCTTTTCTTTTTGCGAATACAGACTAACACGGCTGCTACTCTGAAACCTAAGGTAGAAGACTAAGCATCTCCACTAGGCGAGACCATGGGTCAGCTGAGCACAGCATTCTGGCAATCTGCATGCACGACTCTAGTTCCCACACTTGATTTGCTTCAAGGTCCTGGTCTTAATCTTCAGAGTCAGTTAGGGCTCAGCCCACGGCAGTCTCAGCCCGCATCTCCCTCCATGCGGAAGCTGTGATGAAACCCTTGGGATGGCCAGGTATGTGGCTTTTTTGGCATGGGCCCCCTTCTGACAGAACACCATTCCGAAAGTAGAGATGCAGGTGAACTCCAATCTTGTGTTTTGTCTGATGCCACACTGCAAGTCCCGCAGTACCGTCTGAGAGCAGTCATTTGCACGCATGTGGAGTAAGCAGTGGAAATGCTCCAAATGAACCGCATGCTCACTGGATGAGGGAGTGGTGGAGAATGACTCTCTGCATGTGTACTGTTGCATTAAGTCATACTGTTATTGCCTAGGTGATGTGGGGACAGTGGCACTTGCAATACATAGATACCAGTGTTTTTCTACGTTGTGTGCCTTTGATGCCAGCTTCCTGTGTGGGAGGGTTCTTAGAGGCAGAAATGGAAGGTATGTATTGAGCCTGCTCATAATTTGAAATCGGACTTACTAATGAGTCCAGTGTAGCTTCTCGAGCAGAAGCTCAGCCTATTGAAACTATGAAGCACTGTTTTAAATACTGGGTGGGACAGACTGAGATGTAAATAGTCGTCTAGGTTTGGGTATTAAATATTAATGCCGAGATAATGAGATGAATTTCTGAAGCTGGCGTGAGCCATTTAACAATCAGAGTTCCTTGCAGCACTTCTTACACGTTTGTAGCATGACCACATCTGAGCAGAGACAGTCTCCTGGACGCTTTCTCTCCCATTTATGATTGCCTTGACCTCCCCGACCCACTAGTTATGGTCACGTAGCCCTGTGACAACTACAGCAGTTGCTTGTATGAGCTCTTTGGGGCAGGAACCTTGTCATCCTGTCCATCCTGAGCACCTAACACAACAAAGCCATGGTTTTGGTTGGAGCCTTGGCGTGTTACTGCTACAATGGTATTAAACAATAGTAGTAGTAGGCAAGCCTGTAGGTGGGTGTTTAGCTGACCTTTAATGGAGTTTAGCAGCTGGGAAACAAGGGGAAAGTCAGCACTAGTGGCCAAAACAGCTCCCCAGGTTCCCCAGCAATGCCCTGCTGACCCCAGTATGGGATCCTCTGTTTTATAACATAGCTGTTTTAGTCAGGATGAAGAGACAGTGAGCTGAGCCGCAGCCATGTGCATGCAATGGCTTTTGCAGTAGTGCCAGCTGAGACCTGGAACACGTCCATGAGCAGGGAAAATGGACCTAGCATTAAGGACCTCCTCTTCACAACGGCTGCTCTTCACTTCTTCAGCCCCTTGTTGCGGTGTTGCAGACTGAGGGGTACTCTGGCACAGAGCATAAATGTCTTGCCCAAGACCACGCACTGAGCTACTGCAGAAACCTACTAGTATTATGTGGCACTGCACAGTGCAAAGATGGAGGTGAGACCTTCTGGCCTAATCAAAATGAGGCCTGGCTATAGCTGCTGGAGGGATAATTGATGAAGCATGCATGTTACCAACGCGCGCTGATGCTCTGGTGCACATTCTCTGTCCAGAGTAGCATGTGTAATGCAAAATGCTGACTTCCTCTACTGATTGAAGACACCTGTCTCATTCTGCTGACTGGTGAACAGCAGTGTCTAATCAACTGATGTCAGACTCCTCAGCTGTCTAACGATTCCCTGTGCCTCCTAGAGGAGAGTGGAACAGGACTTCACGTTCAGCCTTGGGGGCAGTTTGAGACCATGGTGACACCTTTAGGAGAAACGTGCTGCCTCTTTCCTCTTCAGTTTAACTAATAAAATGGATTTTTTTCAAAGGTTTTAAGGGAATTCTATTTATTTCCTACCCAGTAGAACCCTTACACAAAACAACTCACCTAAAATACTCCCCCTGCCTGCAGAGGAGGACTTCAGATTTCTATAATGGGCTGATCTGAGCAAAGCTAAACTTTTGCATCCCTAGCAGTGGATGCATCCCTCTGCTTTTCTGGGAGGGAGGGAGAGAGAGAGAGAGAGAGGAAAAAACACACACACACAAAAACACAAACTTGTCTCTATCACCTCTGGAGCATCTCTTCTCCTCTCTTTAATTCAGTAGAACTATGTCGTTGAGACCTTGTGCTTTGCATTAGTTTCATTTTTGGCAGTTGAATAAAGGCAGAACAATCCCAGAGAGCTGAGCAGTATTACTGAGGAATTTAGTTCAGTGGAACAAAACAAAGCCCTTTCAACCTTTAGCTGCCAGGTTTTTCAGATTCTGCCCAGACAGCATATGGAAGGCAGACAATTTGTGGGTGAAGCTGATGGGGCAGAATTTGAGCAAGAATGTAGTTTGCTTTCACTACCAGGGTTTTACTGAATATTGGCCTTGCTTTACCCTTCTAACAATCTGATTACACCTTGCTGGGTCAAGAAAACATAGCTGCAGAGAGACGCGTCTGTGTAAGCCTTGGTTGAGGCATGGAGGACTCTTCTCTACACTGTGAACTCTTTCAATGGACCTTCTCTGTTTTAAGGAAGGTCTGGTTTGTGGAGGGATGGTAAAGGCTCTCTGAATCCTTGCTCCTCCCTGCTCACTTGGCCTTGTAGTGAGCCTCATCTGTGCTGCTGCTGATACAACCAGCTGCTCTGTGTAGCACTGCAACAAGCAGTTTAACAGAAATAATTCCAGGGTTTTGCTGGATGATTCAGGGTGCAATAGACTAGTATCAGTAGTGCATGTAATATACAAGGCAAACGTTTGTGTTACCAGAGTCTTTAAGAAAGGGAAAAAAAAAATTGGGATCTCTCCAGTTTTCTCTGGGCTAGCCTGATACAAAGCTACACTAATTCTAGAGAATCCCTCCTGCTCTCCCCACCTTGAGCGTCCAAAGACTTAGAAGTGAAAAGCACTTTTGTCACCTTTTATTTTTGGAGCAGCAGCCAGGATTGCATAGTTTAATTCCTGCATTGTGGCCTGCTTCATTAAATGAGTCCTTAACCGAATGAAAGGAGTTTCTAAAAACATTCATGGCCAGCAAACCTCCTGTTTAAAAGTTTGGTTGATAAAATTTGTCAAGGGGGAGTTGGCTTCCTTTTATTCCGTTACAAGTGTCCCCTTTTGGGATGGTGTCCTGTCTCATCATTTGCTGTATTGAAGTAGCTGTCCTTAGTGTAGAACAATGGCTAGAAACATGTTCTTAATGGCTAAAGAGTGAAGTCTAAGCTTTTTATGTAACCGGCTTCAGATGTGCACATCTAGGGATGAGCCCTGTGTTTGATTCCCTTCTTATCCAAGATGCACTGCGTTTACAAAAACGAGGAGAACTTGTGGCACCTTAGCGAGTCTCTAAGGTGTCACAAGTACTCCTCATTTTTGCTGATGCGGACTAACACGGCTACCACTCTGAAACCTGTGTTTACAAAGAGTATTTACCTCTGTTGCTTGTACCTGTGCAGCAGCTTAATCGCCATACAGGACTTACAACCAGTTCCAGAATGAGAGTTAGGTTTGTTTCATACAGTGGGCATGGAGTTTACACCCAAGAAAATAAAGTAAGTTTGACTTGCAGGTCCCCAAAAATGCATTGTGCAAGGCAGCCCATTGTGACTAGCCTTGCAATGACTCATGGGAAACTTAACATTCTTGCTGTAGCAATAAGAGCTCTGTGTTTGTACTGAATAGGGATAATGCTTTCTTCAGCCTGTAGATTCCATTAAATTATTTTATGTAAATTTTATGCATCTAAGTCTCTTCCTTGGATAAGATACATATCCCCTCAGACACTGCTGCAAAAGTGACTTTTTTTTTATATTCTTTACTGCCGTTAACCAAACAAATGTATTCAAAATCCTTCCCCACAGAAATCCTGCCAATGTCTTCTGTGTAAACATTGCCCAGCCTGCGATTGCTGGGGCTGAGCATCGAATGGAGAAAAGCTTAATGTTGAAACAGCTCTGCCTGAGATGATGATGATTGCTATGTGTTTTGAAGGGTGGAGAAAGGGGACTGGTCTCATTTCTAACTGACGTATGCGGTAGAGTTGTCCAGCTTGCTGTAAATGGTGGTGGAGAGACTATAGGTTGGTCGGTGGAAGGAACATGCAGAAACTAGTAGTAACTTGCGGGCATAATGCATTAAATGTGACCTAAGGAATGATGTGTGAATTCTTTGTCCCTTAGTGGTAATTAACTTCTCATAGGTAATTGCCTCCTATAATTATGGAAGATAATCCATGAAACATCTTGTTGCTACAGGGTCATTTTGTTCTACCAATCAGAATGTTCACTAAAAGCTGTAGAAGCGTTGGTCTGAAATATTTTGAACCAAACGACAAAAGGTGACTGACAGCGTTTAATTGGCAGTAAAATTCCTACTGAGTCCAACATACTAATGCTTAACATTCACCCTCTAGAATCCCTGGGTGTATATCCCCGCTTGGAGTACTGTGTGTGTAATATGCAATGCAAATCCAACCCTGTCTCTCCACCTTTTGCTCAAGTGCCTTCAAAGCCGGGGGGGGGGGGGGGTGGTGGTGGTGGTGGGGGAGTTCACACCGAGGCTTCACAGCTGGATCTAGTTTAGATGAATGTTGTCTTAGATGTTTGCTCTTTTGGTCTCTCTGGAAAGCTTCCCAGAGCACAGTGAGTTTCTAGCTAGGACAGAAGTGGTCCTCTCCCTTGGTCAGCTGACAGGCTTCAGCGCTCACTTCTCACTCTTGCTGGCCTGCTAGGAAAAGTGCTGGAGAAAAGCCATTGCTGAGGATTAAAACAAATTCCTGAGCTAACAAACATTGAAATCTAAAGTATTACCACTAAATAGTGTTTTAAACTGCTGCCTCGATGCTCAAATGTATCCCATGGTGAGATGGCAGCTTATTGAAATTAATAACCTGCTGTTCTAAACTTTTGAGATGGCAAAGACCTAGCAATGCTGATCAACATCAGTGGCTGTGGATGTATCTGCAAGCAAATTACTGTAAACAGTCTCTCAGTCTCAAAAAAACAGGAACCAGGAACTAAGAATAAAAATGCTTCAAGCGGAAAATGAGCTTTATGGTGTTTGGCCAGCTTCAAATGAGGCGACAGATGTTTAATCAGCTTATTCAACATAAGGGTCTGTCTCCTCCCCTCCCCTTCCAGAAATGTGTAACAGTCTGTGTGGTGAGGGTGAGAGCCTGGCGACCCCCTCCTTCCCCATGGGAATGCTCATTCACGCTTTAAGAGCACAAAGATATTTAGGTATTAGACTGAATTTCGTATCCCTGTCCTTGTCGACTGGCCTTTGCCCTTGCTTATCCCAGAGTGCTTGTTACTGAAGGCGGGTGGGGGACTCTCTCCAAAGACAGAGAGGCAAATATCCAATAACTACCCCCTGGCTTGTGTTAGCTGCCAGGTTGCTCCCCCTATACAGCCAGAGTTAAGTTCAAGGGTCAGTGAGAGGAAGGAGATTTGGTTATCCTTCCCACAGAGCTCAGCTGGAGAACTTGGGTCTAGTTTTTAAGATGCAATAGTTACAAGGAGATCAAATGACTTATGGGAGCAGAGCAAGGTAGGACAAGCCATTCATAGCCTGCTACAAACTTACAAAGATCCATTCTTTAGTAGTGATCTGATCACTGTATGTAGAGCTAGGAAAAAAGTAAACACTTTCCCACTAAAGTGAAAATACCCTCCCTATCCAGAAAGTGTCTCTGGTGTATTGGCCTTCCTGTCCCCTCCCAGCTACAACAGAACTTACAAGAAGCAGCAATATTATTAGCCATTCTGAGCACAGGTTCTGCCTTGTTGCATGCGGCCTGACCCAAGGCTGGAGTGAACTCTGCCTGAAGGATGCATTCATTGTGTGATTGGCTCTTAAATAACTTTTTTTAATACCTTACTCCAAATCCTCTTCTGTCAAGTGTGAGTGATCTGACCGATGTTGGCCTATGGCGATACCCAGGGCAATCCTTGAATGATGCATTCCTTCTTGCCGTTCATTGTCAGCTCTGCAGTTGGTCTGACTTACAGTGGCTCTTGAAGTGAAAGGCTGGTGCAGAACTAGATAATTCTGGACTAGCCAGACCGAGTAATCAGTCTTTAACTTACTTTGTTCTTGAATTTTTTTTTGTCTAGATTAAATCTTCTTCAGTGCAATTAAATTATCTCTTAATTGTCACTTGTTTAAAAGTTCCTGTAACAAGGTAGCAAGGTCTAGGACAGAGCTCTTTTGCTGACTTCCCCAGATGCTAGATTATTGCATGGTTATAAAGTTATTTCTGCTGACTCACTATTTCTGACCAGCTGAGTCCTACTGGTGCCCACAAAGTAGCATAAGGGGGTTTAAGCCTCTTTCGGGGGGGGGGGAGGCGAAGTTGTAGGAACACATAAGTGCAGGAGAAAGCTCAGGCTGAGGATTTTGTTTCCGTGTTCTTTAAATTACTAAAGGCAAATTCCAGGCAAGTGGTAAGGTGTGTTTTGGATCAGCCATGGTACGTATGTTCTGCTAGGAAAAGGCTGAGAATGCCATCTAATTAGCTCCATTGTCCAACCATTCACTATCAATGGGCAGTGACTGTATCAAAACCAGAAATCTGTATGTCAAACCCTAACCCTTTACGAGACTCTGGTCTAGCTAGTGCCAGCCAGAGGGGCTGAAGGAGAAGTTCCTAGGATGTTCCTGAGGGCTGCCATTATCTCTGGGTTCTCGGTCTCATGCTAGGTATCCATGCTGTGCCAAATGGCTGCTGGGGCACATATTGTGGAGTAGCTCTGTGGAGGAGTTGCCCTTAATGATAAAAGAAAATGAAGGTTCCTTCTATCCTCTTTCTTAATCTGATTCAGCAGTTGCTGAATAATGACCAATGCAGTGTAAGCGAAGAGAAGCCTACCTTTTTCTTAATATCACCCCCTAGCTGGTATTGCTGTGATTGCTACCCATAAATTCTTTCAAAAGGAGAGGGTGTGTTTATCCTATGCAAAAAGCTAATATGTATGTTCTCTTTAGCTTGCGTTTAGATGTAGAAATATTTAAAAATTCTACTCCACACATTTTACCATATTATAATATACTGAGAGCTGAAGCAAACATGTTCTGAAATATTATAACTAAGCTGAGAAATTAGGGGGGAAAGCAGTCCGTTTGTTTTATTTTTTTAGAAGGTTTTTGCAGATACTGTCAAAGGAAGATGCATGAGTGGGTGCTTTGTAGAGAGAGAGGTGTATAAAGGACCAGTTTCACAAAATGCAATTTGGCATACCTACCACGTAGTGTTACATCCAGGTACAAAAGCATTCTTGGTACCCCATAAATATATTTCTACATTGATAATGCCACCTGCATGTCCTTTCAAGAAAGGACAGGACAATACATGGGCTATAAATACAAAATTGATAATATGAACAGTACTTCTGTTTAGCCAAACAGCTCTCTTTCTGTCAACTCTGCTGTGTTATCCATTTGATTTAGGAATGATTCTAATTTATCCCCAGCTGCTGTGATCATAGATCATCCTATGATCCTATTACTCTTTAGGCTTCATATTGCCAGTGCTGGAAAAAATAAATATCCTTCTAGGAAAGTAAAATCATCATGATGTCCGGAATTATTCACTAAAACATTGCCGTACTTAAAACCGGGCTGTGTATGTGCAGCCAATATCCTCTTGTAAAACGTCAGTAAGTTTGGATTGTGTTTGTCTATAGAGGGCTGTGTGGGAGGATTCTCTGCTTCTGGGACTTACACACATGCTGCCATGCACATCTATGTGGTGAATCAGCCACTCCGTGTGCGTACACAAAACAGACCTGGAGATGCTCAGTCTTGCTGCAGGGGCCCTTCTGGTTCTTGCTTGTCCCTCGCCCAACCAGCTTTGCTAATGTCTCCCACTTCTTGTGCTCTTTTTCCCTCAGACGATCATGGAACAGTACAATCCCTGCCTCAGGAACTTCATTTCCATGGGGAAGAACTATGAAAAAGCCTTGGCAAGTAAGTGAAGTTGCACTGCAAATGCATTCAGTGCTGAAATCCTTGGTACAGCAGGTCCCGTGGTATTCGGGGTGGAGTGGGAGGATTCTGGGCAGAGGCATGCTGACATACTGGGTGCAGTTGGGCAGCATTGTTCTGGAATTTTGAAATGTTACTGGATGCCTTTTTCCCCCTGGGGCGGGGGGAAATTGCAGAGTGGTTTTTCATATTTAAAAACAAAAAAAAAAAAGTCATGATACGACAGAGGCACAAAGCCTGTCCCAGGCACTCTGAGCCTGAAGAAGCCTGGTCCCCGAAGCACCTTAAGAATGATGAACTTGAAAAGGGCTTGAGCAGTAAAGATTTGGCTGTTAGTAGGGGTGAGAAGCATATATTTGCATTCTTCTTCTTTTTTTTTTAAAGACCATCTTGCCATTTTAAATACGAATAAAATATTGTTTTAAAAATCCTTATTTTAAAATGGAGATTTTAATTTTTGACTCTGATTTTTAAAGACTGCCATTTCATGGCTGGGAGTGCATAGAACTAGGTAGTATAGCTAACCACTTCTTAAAATAGAATCAGAGAATATCAGGGTTGGAAGAGATCTCAGGAGGTCATCTAGTCCAACCGCCTGCTCGTGGCAGGACCAACCCCAACTAAATCATCCCAGCCAGGGCTTTGTCAAGCTTTAAAAACCTCTAAGGATGGAAATCCCACCTCCTCTCCAGGTAACCCATTCCAGAGCTTCACCACCCTCCTAGTGAAATAGTGTTTCCTAATATCCAACCGAGACCTTCCCCACTGCAACTTGAGACCATTGTTCTGTCATCTGCCACTAGTAAGAATAGCCAAGCTCCATTCTCTTTGGACCCCCCCCCACCCCGTTAGGTAGTTGAAGGCTGCTATCAAATCTCCCCTCACTCTTCTCTTCTGCAGACTAAATAACCCCAGTTCCCTCAGACATGAAGTCACTCACTTGGAATGTCAGGTCCTTTTGGAGGTAGTTAAAGAAACAAAGATTTAAATGACCTGTTGGCTTTCATAGATTCGCAGATTTTTAAGGCCAGAAGGGGCCACTACGATCACTTAGTCTGATTTCCTGGATAGCAGTGAACTTCACACAATGCTTCCTGTGTCGCCCCTTTTGTGGCAGGTTGTATGACTATAGATTTCACATTGCTGATCCTACTGGGAGATTGACACATTGGTGTCTGGTAGCTTCTTGATAATGTGCGTTGAGTTATAATAACCCATAAAAGAAGCGTCACTTGATGGTTGTCATCTTCCTCCTGAAAGCCACCAGATATCAATCTCCTGATAGGATTAGCAATGCAAAATTAAGAGTCCTTGACTAGCACAGCACAGGAGACCCATAGGACAGCCGCTGTGTGCACCAACTTGATGTGGAAGGTCTGTCATATGCTAAGTCTGACAATCTTTCCAGAGTGCATAAGGAGGGTGACGTAGCATAACCACGTCAGTAAGAAACTCGTGCTGCAGACTGTGAGCGAGCTGTAAGATGCAGAAGTCATGGCTGCCAACTCATGACCAAATTTGGCCTTGCTGTATACGTCAGGCATAGTCTTAAAGATATCTCAGCCCTGGAAGAATCCAAGATCATAGGCATCTCTATTACTGTGATAAGAATTGGACATCTGACCACAATGAACATCTGTGAACATCTATAAACCTCCAAACCTTGAAGCCTGTATTGCCACCTCATTCCCACCCAGCTTTGTACTTTGGTGTGATTTCGATAGTCACAACTCGCGATGGGGTTATAGCAGAAATGATGTAGCTGGTGAGCAACTTGCAGGTTGGGCTTGGTTCATAACCATACACCTTCTTTTAGACCTCAAACAATTAAGGGATCTTTGCTTGGTCAGAGGAAATACTGAACATAATCTGGGCCTCTGTTGTCTGAGGAAAGACAGTAAATGTTTCTCTGCAAGCTTCACATCTGGTGCTGGGAAACTTTCCTGGCAACCAACACAGCCTGTTATTGTGCATGGCGGCTTTGAAGGTCTGTTGCTTGAATAAATGCTGAAACCATGCCGAAACTTCTGCAAACTGAACTGGTTTGCATATACTGCAGAAGTTGAAGGGCTGCCTCGTGTCCAGCTGATCTGAGAAAACTGAACATAAGAACGGCCATACTGAGTCAGACCAAAGGTCCACCTAGCCCAGTATCCTGTCTTCCTACAGTGGCCAATGCAAAGTGCCCCAGAAGGAATGAACAGAATAGGTAATCAAGTGATCCATCCCTGTTGCCCATTCTCCGCTTCTGGCAAACGGAGGTGAGGGACGCCATCCTTGCCCATCCTGGCTAATAGCCATGGGTGGACCTATCCTCCATGAATCTTAGTTCTTTTTTTGGACCCTGTTATGGTCTTAGCCTTCACAACATCCTCTGGTGAAGAGTTCCATAGGTTGACTGTGCATTGTGTGGAAAAAATACTTCCTTTTGTTTTAAACCTGTTGCCTGTTAATTTCAGTTTGGTGACTGAGCTCTTCGTTCGCCTTCTTATTAAAGCTTCTGCAAAACCCCTTTCTCATGGCTATCGCAAGGTCTGTATTCCTGGCTGGTCCCTGGAGACAGAAGTACCTCTCAAGGAATAGGAGAGGAATGGTGAGCCAGACACTGCAGAAGGGAGGGAATGAGACAGAGCGTAATTCAAGTCTCACAACCTGAAGGCTCCTTTTTAAGGTTGGAGCAGCTGACTCGGTAAAATGCTAGCAACCAAAAATGATGGCCAATGGTGTCACCTTGCACCGAGGACCCAAACAGATGAGCTGGATAGACTGTTCAAAAAGTGCTTTTTCTAAATGTCCAAAGTCCTGCCACTTCACTGCCATCATTGCCACGTACTGCAGAAGAAATGAACAAGAAATAAAAGGGGAAGGGCTGCTCAGGAGGATGGTATTTATCCCAGACTCAGGTGCCAAAGGGACAAGCATGGCTGGCAGACCTGTTAAGTGCTATGCATTCAATGGGGAAGATCCTAAAAAGCTGATGCAGAACAACAATCATTGCTCTCCTCAGACCTGGAAAACCACCCAATGATACCATCAGCTATCTCTAGTTACTGGGGAGGGTTTTACTGGTGTGTCTCGCCCTGTCTTTGAGTCTATCTTGCCAAAGGAGCAGGCTGGTTTCAGACCAGGAGGAAGCTGCTGTGACCAGAAGCTGACTTCCAGCCAATTTTAGAAATCTGAACAACGCTGATAGGTTTATCCACTGCCTGTGACATAGTGTGGAGATACAGGTTCAAGGCATCAAAGGTCATCAAATGCTGTAGCACTGCGTGACTCCTGGACACAATCTTGAGCAAGTAGATGCTGTGTCCTTTCGACTGGGCAGATCAGCAAAGCACACACCCTCAATGAGGGTTTACCTCACAGATCTGTGCTTGTCTCTTCGCTATTAACATTTGTATTAGTGTCTTACCTCTCATAATTTTGTACAGGGTTTTTCTTTTGTTATGCTGGCATTTCTTTTGCAGCAGAAGGCAAAGACCTCATCACCATTAGTGACAGCCTCTCCACCAAGCTCAAGAAAATAGCAAAATATTTCCAGAACTGGAAGCCCCGGCCCAATGCCTCCAAAATCTTGGTGGTAGCCTTTTACCTCATGACAAAGTAGCCATGGAGTAACTTAATGTCACCTTTTGCAGTCAACTGTTCTAACGGTTCTGAAGTACTTGGGTATAAGTTTGCACAGAAGCTTGACTTCTGAAGCTCACGTGGAAAAGATGTGTAAAAAGCTAAAAGCAAGGACTAACCTTCTGCAAAAAGTTTCGTCCATGATACGGGGCATTGATGCTCGCACAATTTGAACTGCCACTCAGGCACAGGTATGCTCAGTTGTTGAATATTGTGCACCAATCTGGATGGGGAGCTTGCATACCAAATCTCTGGACATGCAGCTTAATGCTGTGCTGAGAATTCTAACTGGTTTATTAAAATCAACCCTGTTCAATGGTTGCCCAGTTTGGCATATACACCCTTCTCCAAGATCCAGAGAGACTCCCACACAGCTCATGAGTAGGAGCAAGCCATGGCCAACCTGAACTTACCAATTCACGAGGACCTCCAGAACCTTTCAGAGAAGCTTGAAATCTCATAAGCCTTTTTGGGATTGAACTAACACTCTTTTTAAAGAGCCCTCACTACATCCTGAGGCGCACTGGGAAGACTTCTAGGATAATGTTCCATGTCCCAAACATCTGATTGCTGACCCACAAAAGAACTTTCAGGCTTCAATGTACCCCATAAATAATGATCCATGTTGAACCATTTCACAACATTGCATGGCAGATGCTGTCATCTTACACCTCTGGATGATGAGACAATATGACTGTGTCACAAACTATGGGCCACACTATAAATCCATGCCTGCTTCAATCATTTGCCAGTGGCAACTCGAGTTTACACCAAACCATTTCTGAAGCTACCCATTGGCTTGCTAATCTGGACTTGGCTATTTTAACATTGCTGATTGCCTGTTAGCCAGACTTTTTTTTTTTTAATTGAGCAGTGTGATAGACTTTCCCTTCCTTAGGGACCCCCTCTTCATTTGTGAAGACCCTGTTGTCGTATGTCCCTTTTTCATCTGTCCTTTGATTGAGGGAAAAACATTTCATTAGGTGGTTGCATATATATTTTTTTTAATTTAAAAGAACAAGTTCATACTGTTAAAGGAGCTCCATGAAACATCTTATGGTCCAGTTCTCAAGCGAGTCTGTCCTGAGACATGTTTTTATGGAAAGGGGTGCACAACAAAGTGAAGTCTCTGAGCTTTAAAGTAAAGTATAATGTATCTAATTTGTAGTGTGATAATGTGAAATCAGAGAGCTCCACCTTCATTTTAGTCAGGAGATTCTTTTTCCCCAAAATAATGTTTGGATGGAAACTACTGACTCCTATGTAGTACCACCTTCCCATGTCCCCTTTGGGTCTAAACCCTTCCCTAACCTCCACCATTTTGCTTTTTGCTAGTTCTCATTACTGGTGTCTAAGAAGGTTTTCTAGGTTAGAGGTCTGCAGCCTAGAAAGTGTAGTCCATCCAGCTCAATCATCTGCAACCTTGAAAATATGCAGTAGCACTCATTTTACAAAGCTTTCTGATCTGAATCCAGCTGGGCGCTATTGGCGGTTTCTTCTCAGAACTGAGCTGGTGTGTAGAATTTAATTGCTTCTTACCTTCAGAGAAAGAAGTCCCTAAGGATTCAGCTGAGGTTCTAAGAATCGGTGTTTGAAAACCTCTATTGTAGAGGGCCCTGGGATCCTTAGAGTTCAGTTCCTATCTCTATCTGCCTGTTTAAGTTCTGCATTCAATTACAGCCCTCCCTTTTTTTAATTAAAAAAATAAACAAAAAGCCCCCTGTATCTGGTGACTCAGACTTCTACAGTATCACATCTTTTTGGCTGAGATTTCAGAGACGACTCCTTTGAACAGCCACCCGTAATCCCCACACGTGCACCGGCTGTAGATAACCAATAGGACTCACTTAGCAATCTCCACAAACTAAAGAAAAATATGATTGTTCTTGCGGTAATCTCCTGGGGAACTGGTACTTAATGGTGCCTTATTTGCAGCAGTGACTTCCAGCTATGTTAAACAACCTTAACTAAATTGTGGTTCAGGAATTTGGTGGGTGTTTTCTTATTAATTTCATTTTAAGTCTCTCCTTCTGTGTGGGCTGCATTTAAAAATCAAATTCCTCCTGGGGAGGAAATGCACAAAATCTTGCAGGTGAAAAAGCTGTTTGTATTTGAGAATAAATGTAATTTTATTTAATAATACATCCCTGAATGACCTGGACAGGAAATGGAGGCTCTTATTTAAAATGTTGCTAACTTAATCTGAGTGTGAGTTGTTGGGTGGTTTTTGTTTTTCTTTAAGCCTATGCCTAGAATAAAATCAACATGTTACCCTTGATCTCTGAAAGCACTCTGGGGAAAACCTGCTTTGAGATCCTGCCTGTAGCCTCCCATCCCTATCCAGACTAAACGTTACAGAACAAGGCTTCCTGTAACTTTTTTTTAAATAGCCTTTCTATTATTTTGTAGTTCACAAGGGCTACAATAAAAGGCCACCTAAAGAAATTATCTTAATCCAGTAACGCATGTTGGCACATAACTTAATGGTGTTGACCATGTTCTTGTGATTAGAGAAACCCCCTTTCCACTTATCTGATTAAAAGTGATGTGTGTAGTTGGAATGTCAACAAACTAGCTACAGGAATGAACTGTAATCAAAGTCTGTGATCTGTTGTTTAGCAGTGATTTTTCTGAACAATAAAATGATTAATATAGGCAATGATAGTTGTGCTGGAGCTTTTATGAAAAAGTATCCAGTTCTTACGTGCGCTTTTTTTGTCTGAATAACCCCATAATCTTAATGCTGTCGCCCTTTCCCTGCCTCATCCTGACCCCCTCCTTGCGAATTTGTTCCCCCCATTCATTGTCTCCTACCTCAAATTAAATGGCAAGCTCTGAGGGCCACGGCCCTTGTCTGTTTGTCCTGTACAGTGTCTAGCGTCCTGTTGGGCATTGTAGAAATTATTATAAACCCTGAAGCTAATGAATAACTATTTCCTGATTGTTTTTCAGGTGTAACGTATGCTGCAAAAGGATATTTTGATGCTCTGGTTAAAATGGGGGAGTTGGCCAGTGAAAGCCAAGGATCTAAAGAACTGGGTAAGTCAGGCAGCTTAATCATAAATAGAGTCAAAGTGTTTTTAAGTAATAGGAGTGAAACCAGATTCAGCTCAAGCGGTATGCTGTCAGATCGAATGTGGAGTTCCCCCTATCTACCTCAGATGGGTGGCCTCTGGTAGGGATGTCCCTTTGGATTTGAAATACTAGAGTTAACTAAGAGACAGCCTTCTTGTTGGCCACGTAGTAAGTGACCCAGTGCGGTTCCTGGCGTCCTCAACTGGTGATGCTGTACAAATGAGGAATTACAGCTAACATGAGCTCGGATGGCATGCTCCTCCCTTTTTAAAAAAAAAAAAAAAAAAAAAAAAAAAGGAAGCCATCTGACATTGCCCTTTCATAAGGGAAAAGAAACATCTCAATTGACTGGTTTTTATTTGGTCTTTTTAGAGTGATCATCTAGCATATGGTTGGGCCAACCTGCAGCAGATGGACAGTCTAGGTGGAATATCTGTGATGGTGGAATAAATCCACCTCCAGTCTGTGTATGAGATTCACTGTGTTTGTCTCAGTACGTGGTGTGTTCGTATGCATTGCCAGGAAAATGTCATCACAAGCCTCCAGTTATTTAAAGTTAAAGAACAAAGCATGTTTTTGTCCCACGTTAGGTAAATACGCATCTGTTAAGTCGGATTACTGTGCTGGGGCAGTGACTGTTGAAAAAGTGTAGCTGTTGCTGTCCTGTCCTCGCAGGAGAAGAGACAGTCCCTGCCTTTCATATAACCAAGAGAAGAATGCAGGCTTCGAGGCAGCAAAGACTTCTTGCTGCCTGCTTGCTGATACTACTTCAGCTCTGTCTGAGGGGCCCTGTGGGATAAATAGAGGCTGTGTCAAATGGATATCTCCTTTACCCCTCTTACTTCGGAAGATGGGAATGTGAGTTATTTTCTTAGCACATGAATCATTTTGATTGCTTGGTGCAAACGTGTGGCTGACTCCTCCCCCTCCCCCCTGGTTGCTTCCTGGGGGAAGGGTTCCTGAGCAACTGCCCATGTCTCTTTATCTGGGTTAGAAGGAGATTGATTTGGAAACATCATTCCAGTTATGGGTGTTTGCAGCCACTCCACTGGCAGGCCTGACTCAGCTGAGTTAATGTGAAGATGTTTGACTTGTGGACTCTACTCAGGCTCATATTGATAACCCATTTTTCTATGGGGTTATATAATGGCTGTAACTATTTCTGTGGGTGAAACGGTTGCATAGTCTTGGAGGGAGCAAAAGTGTCCGACTTTTAAAAAAGCTGAACAGCACCAGCCAACTAGCAAGTTCCTGCCCCTTTGAAAGGCAGAAGGGGTCGGATGCAAAGAGAGACGTCGGAGTAAAGCTTTACTCTGGTGCTAGTTTTGGCAGAAATCTCCTACAGCACTGACTTGGCTGTATGCTGCTGGAACTGGATTTGTGAGCTGGGCCCTGCTGACGGCAACAGAGCGGTTGCTGGCTCTGGTACATGCTGTCTGCAGTTTTCCTATTTGGATGCACCCCATGACTTGTATTAGCCCAGCAGATTAGAATTACTCCAATGGCACCATCAGTTCTAACCTCTTCAGTGGCTTTTCCTTTCCCTCCCTTCTATTTACTCTTGAGATAAAGCATTCAGGGAACTGCATTTCCACCTCTTTTTGGTCAGTCTGGTACTGTCAAAGCGGCTCTTGCCTTAACTCTAGAGTTCTCTCGCTCGGGTCCTTTCAGCTCCACATAAATGCGTTCCTTTCTCCCAAGCTCCCCTTTGTAGATGCACCATCTTCCCCTGCTTGGCTTTCAGCTGTCCTAGGGTATGTCTACACTGCAAAAAAGTCTCAAAGCTTGAGGCAACTGACTCAGGATTGCAGGGTTAAAAATAGCCTTGTAGACATTCCTGCTCAGGGTGGACCCTGGGCTCTGAAACCTGGCAAAGGGGGAGGGTCTCTGCTCGGGCTGGAGCCTGGGCTCGGGAACTATTTGTTTTTAGCCCCATAGTCAGTTCTGAGAGTTGCTGCTGAGGGCTTTTTGCCATGTAGACGTACCCTTCGACATCTTGCCTTGTAGTCTTCCAGAATGGAAGAAAACTCTTCTTTCCTACTGACTCCGCCTGCTGGTCTTGCTAGCCAGAGTACCATACTAGGTAACTGCCTTAGTACTCGGTAATATAATCTCTAAGGAGCAGTTGATTATGGACAAAGGCTTCAGATGAGGTGACTTTCAAAGGTTTCCAAAATTAGGGACCATAAACCTCCTGTCTTCAGTTTAGATCAGTCCTGCTTTCAGTAAGTTCCACGCAAAATTCCATAGACCTGACTGCTTTAGTTTACTGTAAATCCTACACTGATTCTGACATTGGACCAACTATATACAATACGCTGGCTTAATCTGAAGCTTTTATGGAGAAACTAGATGTCAATACGACATTTCATGCTTCTCAGATTAAAACTGCCCACAGTAATCTGCTTCTATGTAATAAATGAACACTAAAAAGAAATCTGATCTCCTGATGGATGGTGCATGGAGCAACACCAATAATGAAGGTTGTACAAGTATTTCCATTTGAAAGGTTCATCTTCAGCTTCTCCTAATTCTTCGTTTCTTTACCTTTGCTGAAATAAGTGGCAACCTAGTTTTGATCCCAGAAGTGACCAGTTTTTTGTAAACTTTTTTTTTTTTTAGCAAAAATAGGTTTCAGAGTAGCAGCCGTGTTAGTCTGTATTCGCAAAAAGAAAAGGAGTACTTGTGGCACCTTAGAGACGAACAAATTTATTTGACCATAAGCTTTCATGAGCTACAGCTCAAAAATAGTTCAGCCATATGAGAACATAACTTTCCCATTTATATTAAAAGCCTTTTCCTTCCCTTTTTGAACAGCTTCAGTGGTTTGAGAGAGAAACTTGGAAGTCTGGTATGTGTCATTTGTGATCTGGTCGGAATTCATTGCAGTTTGTGGAAAAATATAAAGGTTTAAAGAAGGGCTTGTGGAACATACATACTGCATACATACAGAATCTGCCAGCATTCTTTTGGTTGGGTGACTTCAATATTTTCAGTGCGTTTGAAAAAGGTTTTGAGTGTTGCATTTTTAATTCTTGTTGCATAGCTCCTTGGTTCAGGGCTTAAAATTTAAAATGAAAATATTTTAACGAACCTTGCAGTTTTGCTCTCTGGTCTGAATAACTAGACCTAAAATAAAAGCCTGTGTTTAGTTATTCATGTTCTAGTGGGTGTGGTCGAATATTTACAGCTTTTGATGCCTGGGGTTTTTAAAAAGTGTAGTTTACTGGAGACTAAAATTGTGGCTAAAATCTGGGAGAGCTGATATGGTCAATGACACACACTGCTTCCTAGCCTGATTCCTAATCAGAGAATTCTTCATCGGGCATGGGAGAGGTGACCTTCTGAAACTGGCTTTCTAAACAGTATCCTTGATTGAAGATATTAGTTTTCCTGGGAAGACCTTGAACTTATCAGTCCTTTTTAACAAGATACAATTCACTTGCTGATAACATCAAATAAGTGCTGTTTGTTTACTTTGATCTAGGTTACCTCATTCATTACTAGAAATTTTAACTGGCAGTTAAATTACTATCTTGCATTAGTGGAGCAAAACTAAGATGATCCTCCCTTTGTGTTTTGTGGGGGGTGGTGGGAATAATCTTCCTCCTTTACTAACATGAAAAGATGTTCCCGGATGTATGCAGTGACTTTGTCCTGTTCTTCTTTTTAGGCCATGTCTACACTTGCAAATTGAATGACACAACTTTTGTCGTTCACAGGTACTTAAACCCCTCTCCCCCGAAAGACACAAGTTTTGCCAGGGCAAGTGCCTGGGTGAATGCCCGCGTTATCGGCAGGAGCGCTCTCCTGTCGACAACAAACCCCAAAAGTGCTGACAAACAGCGTTCACGCTGCCTGATTTTTAGCGACATTGCTGTGTCAACCCGGCCATGTCACTAAAAGCTGTGTATGTAGACATGGCCTTAGCCTAGGATCTTTTTGTCTCATAGGCTCACAGACTTTAAGGTCAGAAGGGACCATCGTGATTAGCTAGTCTGACGTCCTACACATTGCAGGCCCCAAAATCTCACCCACCCATTCCTGAAATAGTCCCCTAAGTGGGCTGAGTTACTGAAGTCCTCAAATCATGGTTTAAAGACTTCAAGCTACAGAGAATTCACCATTGACACTAGTTTAAATCTGCAAATGACCTGTGCCTTATGCTGCAGAGGAAGGCAAACCCCTCCCCCAGGGTCTTGGCCAATCTGACCCAGGGAAAAATTCCTTCCTGACCCCAAATATGGCAATCACTTAGACCAGTGTTTCTCAACGAGGGGTACGAGTACCCTGGACATACGCACAGGTCTTCCAGGGGGTACATCAACTCATCTAGATATTTGCCTAGTTTTACAACAGGCTACATAACAAGCACCAGCAAAGTCTGTACAAACTAAAATTTCATAGACAATGACTTGTTTATACGGCTCCATATACTATACACTGAAATATAAGTACAATAATTATATCCCAATTGATTTATTTTATAATTGGATGGTAAAAATTAGTCAGTAATAGTGTGCTGTGATGCTTTTGTATTATGTCTGATTTTGTACGTTTTTAAGTGGGGTGAAACTTGGGAGTACACAAGACAAATCAGGCTCTAGAAAGGGCACAGTAGTCTGGAAAGGTTGAGAACCACTGAGTTAGACCCTGAGCATGTAGGCAAGACCCACCAGGCAGGCAGTTTGGATATTTTTGTTGTTTTGAAGAAGAATGCCAAGTCTGACACAGCTGGATGCCAAACTCTCTGCTGTCCTACCATCCAGGGGAGAAAGTCCCAGGTAGCTGGCTGCTTAACCTTCCTCTCCAGAATAGAAAAGGAGTACTTGTGGTACCTTAGAGACTAACACATTTATTTGAGCATAAGCTTTCGTGAGCTATAGATCACTTCATCGAATGCATCCAATGAAGTGAGCTGTAGCTCACAAAAGCTTATGCTCAAATAAATTTGTTAGTCTCTAAGGTGCCACAAGTCCTCCTTTTCCTTTTTTGCAAATACAGACTAACACGGCTGCTACTCTGAAACCTCTCCAGAATGTAGACGTTGCTTTCTTGCCATTCTTGGAAGAGGGACTGGTGTCAAATGTGTCTGACCCCTTTATAAAAGTTAATGAGGAATATTATGAGGATAGAGTCCATGTCTCTGATTTCCAGCCTATTGTAAAATTTGTAGAATGAATGTGTGAGTGTAATGGGCTCTTTCCATTTTGACTGAGCCGAAAGTAGAAAAACTGCCATCACAATTTTTATTTAATTCCTTTAGTCCTGTACAACTTTGCAGCCTGTCTTGAGAACCCAGGCTTACTTAATCCTCCTGTTGGTGTTTGTTCACTCCTCTGAGTTGAAATTTTAATGCATGTTGCTTGTTGAGTTTGTTTGAAATCTTTCAGCAGCCTTTCTAATCCCCCTCAGGCCTCCACCCACCGATATTTAATTCTCTGCTCTCTGGTTCCTAGTCTAAAATCTGATTGTGGAGAATGTATAAAAGACAAGTGTGTAGAAAGGATGATCTCATGTAGTAACACATACAGCCAGAATGCTTTATTCTTATTCCTTTAATAGACTCTCTGGTTTGTTGAGCATTTGAGTAGAAGTGTCTCTCTGGTGTTTGCTCCAATCAGAACTCCACTAGGAAGCCTCAAGTTGATAACACTGGACTTCATGTGTAGACAAATGCCATCTCATGGAAGGGGGGGGATGAAAATCACCTCATTCCTCTTGATGCTCAGTAACAAACAGCAACCGATTTTTTGGAATGTTCTGTCTGCATGCCCCAGAGAGGGCCTTAAAAGTGCCTTGTACAGGGGAAAATTGGGTTTTGTACCTTTTGTATTCTTCTCTTCCTGATGCACAAAGAATATGACCAGTATTTCACTGCTTCTCTTTCTATCTTTAAAATATCAGGAAAATAAGGGAAGATCAGACTTGAGCTGGAGCTGGTCGGTCCTCGGGCTGGTTTTGTTTAATATTTTCATAAATGATCTGGAGGATGGTGTGGATTGCGCCCTCAGCAAGTTTGCAGATGACACTAAACTGGGAGGAGAGGTAGATACGCTGGAGGGTATGGATAGGATACCGAGGGCCCTAGACAAATGAGAGGATTGGGCCAAAAGAAATCTGATGAGGTTCAACAAGGACAAGTGCAGAGTCCTGCACTTAGGACGGAAGAATCCCATGCACTGCTACAGACTAGGGACCGAATGGCTCGGCAGCAGTTCTGCAGAAAAGGACCTAGGGGTTACAGTGGACGAGAAGCTGGATATGAGGCAACAATGTGCCCTTGTTGCCAAGAAGGCCAATGGCATTTTGGGATGTATAAGTAGGGGCATTGCAAGCAGAACAAGGGATGTGATCGTTCCCCCTCTATTCGGCATTGGTGAGGCCTCATCTGGAGTACTGTGTCCAGTTTTGGGCCCCACACCACAAGAAGGATGTGGAAAAATTGAAGAGAGTCCAGCGGAGGGCAACAAAAATGATTAGGGGACTGGAACACATGACTTATGAGGAGAGGCTGTGGGAACTGGGTTTGTTTAGTCTGTGGAAGAGAAGAACGAGGGGGGATTTGATAGCTGCTTTCAACTACCTGAAAAGGGGTTCCAAAGAGGATGGATCTAGACTGTTCTCAGTGATGCCAGATGACAGAACAAGGAGTAATGGTCTCAAGTTGCAGTGGGGGAGGTTTAGGTTGGATATTAAGAAAATCTTTTTCACTAGGGGGGTGGTGAAACACTGGAATGGGTTACCTAGGGAGGTGGTGGAATCTCCTTCCTTAGAATTTTTTAAGGTCAGGTTTGACAAAGCCCTGGCTGAGATGATTTAGTTGGGGATTGGCCTTGCTTTGAGCAGGGGGTTGGACTAGATGACCTCTTGAGGTCCCTTCCAACCCTGATATTCTATGGAGGTCTATTTGGAGCTTCCTTTGCCTCTGACCAAAAGGGCCAGAGGTGCTGAAGCTGTGCTGGGATCACGTCTCCCTTCTCTCTGGCAGACATTTGTTTTTAGCTATTAAGCTTTCTGCCGTGATCTCTCCTGGATGTCATCGCCACTGCATGTTTGCGCTAGTGGCACAGGGTGCATATTGTGTTGTCTGTGTCTTAGAGTGGAAGCTTCTAGAGGCAGGGACTGTGCCTTATGTTTGTACGTGTGCTAAGAACAGTGATATATGGAAAGAGACAAGACTCCCTTGGTAGGTAGGTAGGTACTTGGGGAGAGATTGCATGAAGTAAGAAATTTCCTGAATGTTTCTTTCCATTGATGCTGCAGATTAGGTGGGGCACTATCCAGAGAGCACAGGTAGAGCACTTCTGCTCTGACTTGGTGTACTGTGATGCTCTCCAATGATTTGTGTGGATCTTTGCTGGAAAGAAGGGCAACACCTATCATGCACAAAGCTGCTCTAGGAAGTTACTCTGAGCCCTTGTTAATGAGTTGTTGAGTGGGAGCTGAGTATTTGATATTTCACGGTATGCTGCCCTGAAAGGAAAACAACGTGCAGTCAGAAGTATTGTAAATTAAGTGTGTCTGTAGCTGGTGGTTCTGCTAGATTCTGAAGCATTATGACTTTTTGTTGGAGAAGAAAACTTAAGGGAGGGTTTTCGTGGTCTCCCCTAGGCATGGGGGACTGCAAGTGGAGCAAGTATGCCCAGGTTGGGGTGGGGATGGGGTGCAGTCCAGCCAGCCAAGGAACTATAGACTAGGTGCCTGGATGTTCCTGGGAACTGAGGTTACAACTACACTGCCCCCCGCCCCCCAAAAAGGCAGTGAGCCTCCGAGCCTGGGTCAGTGGACTCGGGCCGTGTGGCTAAAAATAGCAGTGGAGACATTCCCACTCGGGCTGGAGCCTGGGCTCTGAGACCCTCCCACCTCGCTGGATTTCAGAGCCTGGGCTCCAGCCCAAGGGGCAAAGTCTGCTGTTGGCTTTAGCCCCGTAGTTTGCCCTGGGCTCTGAGAGTCTCTCTGCAGCATAGACGTGCCCTCTTTCACTTCACTGGGATGTGGCTTTCAAACCCTTTCCCTGCTTGTTTCATTTTAGTGTCTGTTGGCATCTCTTCAGTTCTTGTTCCCTATGCAGAAAAACTAGACCCGCGCCCATGGTGCGAACTCCACCTTTGGGAGAGATTCCTTGTGCTGCTTAATTCAGTGTGTGCAGTGCCTAAGCACAATGGGTCCAGGTCCGTAACTAAGGCTCCTAGGTGCTATGGCAACACAAAGAACAGGGATTCAGAGGAGTCTCGGAGGAGCTGTGTACTGATTTCAGAAGGGGGTTCGACGCTGAGAGCTTGGCAGAAGAGTGACTGGTCACTGTAGAGCCTGGTGGGTTTGGGCTTGGAACTGACACTGTCTTTTTGGAAAGAGCTTCTGAAGAACATCAGTAAAATTTTACTGAGTCACCTAAGTGACTCAGTAACGTAGACACTGGCCAAGGGATCACGCTTTCCAAAGTGCCTCGGGCGTTGTACTTCAATACTAGTTACACAGCGGGTCATGGTCAAGGCACTGCATTTTCTTCCCCCTCCCCCTCCCAACAAGCAGTTGTAGGCAGCTAGTGACTTTCCTCTCAGCCCATTGTGCACTGGCCTGGTGAGACTCCAACTAGACTTCACGGGGAGTTGCAGAGCAAGTTCAGAAAACCCCTGCAGAGCTGGAGGAGGAGTCATGGTTCCTTCCCTACTCACAGGGTTCCTCTCAGATCAGTCAAGGCTGCTGCTGCAGGAACTTTCCCTGAAAGAGGAGGGAGAATAGGTGATTAATCTTCCATTGCTGAGATGAAACTACCCTCTGATGGAGAACAATTTCCTTCCGGGATTTGCATTTGATATACAGTTTGCCCGATCTAATTCTAACCAATGGCACCACCGTGTTAAAGCTCTGTTCTGGAGCTGTTTGTAATGTAAGTGGAGAAGACTCCACTTGTAAGGCAAGATTTAAAATACACCCTTTATCATGCATCCATCCGCAATTTCTAAACACCTCTATTGCAAGGGTACATTCTGCTTTGCTTTTACTGCATCCTGAGAAGGATTTCTGTAGTCTGATCTGCAGGAGAAAAGCCTGGCAAAGCTCCATGGCAGATCGCTTACGGAGAATCCCATCCCAGGACCAGAATACTGCCTGCCTGCATTCTAGCATGGACAACTGGGTGGGTGGGTGAGTGTGCATGCATGCTTATTTAGGAACTGAGCAATGTGGCCTGTTGGGGCTGGAGAAATCTGGATATTACTTGTTAAACCGGTTTTGATAGAATTGTTAACGTGTGAGGTGTGTTCTTTGAGTGTAGAACCAGAGCATGCCCTGCCTCCTGAACATACTGGTGCCTTTGGCCCAGATTGGAAGCTTTGTAGTACTGTGCCAAATCTTCTGGGGCATTGTATTAATCTCTTAATTGGCTTTGCAGTTCTCAGGTAGCAGCTTCCTATGGCAGCAGAGATAGTTATAAACGTTGTGAATGTTAAAGGTCATTTGTCTGGGTAAGGCAGTTAATCTGGAAACAGATGTACGAGGGACCAGGGACTGCTGCTTATGGAGCTGGGTAATTGTGTTTGCCGTGCTCTGTGAACTGTTGGGTGCTGCTCAATTGCTTAACGCATCCGTTTACAGTCTCATCTGCGAGGGATACAAAGGAAAACCCAAGCTGAATGTCCAGTAAAGCTGCCTAATGACCAGGCCTATCGGACTGTGGAATAGCACCCCTCTGGCGAGTCCTATTAGCTGGTGGAGTAACCTCCCTTTGGAAGTCGTGGAAGCCCCATTGCTTGAGCTCTTTAACATGGGACTGGGCAAAGCGCTGAATCACAGATAACCCTGAACTGGCAGGAGAACAGACTCTGCACCTCTCCCATCTGTGATCCTGTTAAGAGCTCATCGGTCAGAGACCTAGACTGTGCCCTGTACACATAGAAAGCCATGCCCTCATTTGGCTTAATCCTAAAATTTCTCAGATTTAAAGTAACTGCCTTTGGGAATGGTGCCAGGGGTTACTCTTGGGGACAGAGTAGGGAAAGTGCATCTTCATAGTGCTGCTGGTGAGTCTGTTTGAAATGCGGGGCGAACGTTCTTCACGGCAGCTCTCTGGCCTCCCTTAAATCTGGTTGGAGATACAGCCTTGCCATTAGCCCTCCATGATTCAGGAAGCAGACTTGCTGACTACCTCTCCTCCCTGCCATTCGTGTCTTCAGCCCCTTGGCAAGAGACCAGCTGTGCATGTGTTCCCGGGATGCAAAGGGATGAATCGCTCAGGATGGAATTTTTAGCCGCTTGACTCTTGACCGTGAAGTCCGAATGAAACCGCAAACCTAGTGAGAGTCTATTTTCGAGGCCTATTGATTTGTTCAGTGTGAAGATGAAGAGCCCACTCCATATAGCAGCATACCCTGCATACAAAAAAAACTGCATGTAGTTCATACCCCCTTCCCTCCTCTTCACACTTCACATAGGTCATCTGTTTCCTTCAGGTACAGAATGTAGCCAGAACGCATATTCTGTACCTGTCACTTCTGTAGCTTTGTTTCACTATCTATAAAGTGTCTGTTGTCTGGGACTTTGACTTTCATAGGCTAGGCTTTCTTTAATGCTTTTCTGTACACTATAACATCGGTCAAAACGATCGCCATTCCCATTTCGCTGGGAAAAGCCGATCATCAACATCATGACTAAGAAGAGTACGAACATCAATTCAGTACAGTCCACTTAAACCCAACATCCACAAAACCTGCAGGAAATGGATTTTCCTCTGTGACATCAAAAGTACCAAAATACAACGAAAACCCTTCTTACATTAATAACTGCCCCAACAATGGATTTTCTGTTTTGGAGCCTGTATTGACTTCAACAGGAAAGCTTTGGAGGCTGTGAAAGTAGGAGCTATTATGCAAATAAACGTTTCCTGTTTACATAACCAAAATAGTTTTGTGAGACCATGGAGTGCTGTTAAATGAACACCTGTTGAAAGAGCACATAGTTTAGTGGTCGTTTCTAGCCAGTCTCTACAGCATGGTAGGAACCTCTTATTTTTAGTTACTCCTCCAATAGTAATGTCTTAAAGAGATATCACCAGCCTGTTGAGGCTCCCAAACTTGCCTATCTTTGAAGGCAGAGGTCTCAGTATCCCTAAATCTCATAGGCTGACTGTCCCTTTAACTGGGAATTGCTACAACCCACAGCCTAACAAATTACTGACTCTCAATTAGCCAATTTTTTAATCCAATTAGTAGCCTTGTTAAGCCTGACAAATTTCAGATGGGGGCTTGTTTTCTTTGTCTCTCCATTTTGGGTGGTGGAAGTGAGGGGGAGTGGGAAGGTTGCACTCTAAAAAAATTCTTATCACCTTCCAAACATCTGCTGGTGTATGTGGAAACAAAAGACCTTGCAAAAAGGAAAGAAGATTTATTGACTCCCATAGAAATAATTCTGGAAATGAAACAGGCTGACTAGGGATTTCTTCACATGGGCTTGGTGGGATCCAGAATGTTTTGTTATAAATGTGTGCATCAGAAAGGTGCATCGTGCATATCAAAGTAACTGTGTGCATAGTTGAATGGCAGGTTTCTCCTTGTCTCTGGACTGAACTAACCTTTTCCAGCTATGCTATTTGACCAGATACCGATAAAGTTAAAATGCTAGTGCATAAATTGTGTGGGGTGTGTTAAGATGGCCTGAGATTATTGGTGATTAACAGGAAAGTCAACTTAACTCTCTCTCTTCTTTGAGCTCTTACCTACCATTCGATAAGACTGTAATGGAAAGTTTAGAGAAAAATGTTTCCCTTCACTTTGCTTACCTCTTGTATTTCTCAGCACTATGCATATAGCTAGAGTCCCCTGTTTCTGTAACTTTCATACCAGAGGTACTTTTTTTTTTTTTAAAGAGGAAAAATGTGATGGCAAAACCACGAAAACAGGCATGACAAACCTGGAGCTACTTGTACTTGATGTTTTACTGTAAACTAGCTTTCAAGATACCATTGTCCCTTCAAATACATGTGATTTGTTCTCACTCTTTCCTGTAATAAAGCTGTTCATTGCCTTAGAGAAGAAAACGCTGTCAGTCTGAGTAACCAGAAGTTTTAAATGGAATGTCTCCCCCACCTGCCTTCTAGGGGAGACCTGCTCTGCAAGAGGCAGGCATAGTCGTTCGAGTTTATGGATATCGCTAACAGATTCTGTGTCCTGTATGAAGGCTACAGCTGCTGTGATGCTAAACCAGCACATATCAACAATTCTTGTTCCTCTGACACATTTGGCCGTTGGAGGCATTTGTTTTCTCTCCCCTCCCCCTTCCCTCTCCCCTTCACTGGGATTACTGGCGCTCAAATGCGGAAGGTTCATGTAATTTCTTGTTGGCTGAGTCTTTGCCATTGTAATGAGGTTTGTATATTGATGACCTCCTATGTCAGCTAATTAGTACTTTACCCTGAATATAGTCAATACCTCTCCCCTGTGTAAACTTCCTGGGTAACTGGACGTTGGAGATTCGCTGATGAATGCCGGGGGGGGGGGGAAGAATGCATGTATCTGGAGGGGAGCAGCTACCTAAAAGAAGAGCTGACCCTTGATGCAGAATCTCCTTAACATACAAGTAGTAAAAATGCAGCTTGATAACTGCTTAGTTTAAAAAAAAAAAAAAAAAAAGTTACAGAAAATTAATAAGCTCTACTTTTGAGTTTGCTTTAAATACAGGGGAAAAGCAGCTGACTTATGGCTTCTCTCTTCTTTAAATAAAGAAACTAGATCCTGTTAAACTTTGCCTAATAGTTGGATCCCAATAAACGATGGGACCAGAATTGATCAACTGCAAAGATTTCTTCTGCTTTCCAGCACAGTCCCATAGGGCTGGTGTGTTGCTAATAGAACTCTGGCAAAAGCTTGCTTGGGTTTTTTTTTTTTTTTGTTGTTTGTTTTTTTTAGCTGCAGGAAATAAATGGAGGCAAACCATTTCAAGAGGAAATGGAGTGTTTGTACCACATTTGTGCCAGGCACTGGGCTGGGTGACCACCCCCTGCCCCAGCTACAGATGTCTGAAGCTTGATCTTGCTCCCTGTTGCTTTTTAGAATGGATGATGGCAAAGTCAAGTCCTCGAATCGTGTTGCTTGGCTGAGGCTTCAGTATTGAAACAAATGTCTCCTTAACCTGGATCCCATCTGTACCATTTGCTGCATTTCATCAGCTTGAAGCCCAGATGTTAACATTGAGAAGAAATAAGATTGTAAAACAAGGATGAAAACATAACCATTGTATTTAACAAATCTCACTGGCGTGGAGAAGTTCAGTTTCACCAAGTGCCTAACGTATCCTTGAGGATGGGCTGCACGAGAGCTATATGCAATTAGAATGGTTCACGGGGGCTATTACATTCCATAAGAGTCCATGGAGTAGCTGTTCCCAAGCCTCTGCAAAACTGAGCTCCAGCTACCATTTCCTGGTATCCAAATGGTACAAGTCTGACTTACTGGTGATCTATCAGCCCCCTGTGTTATACAAACAGATGAAATGGGGCAGGATCTCCTGACAGCCACCACCTCTTTCTCCCCCCCCCCCCCCACATACATTGTCCAAAACTTAAGAGACTGGTTGTACTTCTAGGGTGAAATTCTGCCCTATTGAAGTCCAATGGCAAAACTCCTACTGATGTCAACGGGACCAGGATTTCACCCCTGGTCGTTAAACTTTCCTCAGTCCAGCTCTGTACACAGCATAAGCAATGATTTGTTTCCCCTGAAGATGCCAGAACAGCCTTATTCAACGAATGCCCAAAGTCCCTCCACACAAGCAGGGCTGAAATGAGCTGTTACTTGGCCCCATTGGGTAGAAGAAAAAGCACAACTCTCTTCGTGGGCTTGTCGTCTTTCTCTAAGCACTAAAATTCTGGCTGCATAAGCTGTCCTACTTGTGAGGCACTGCCATTCATTCTCCTTAGATTTGAATGCCTTTTGCTTGACATCAAAGGATTTAGCTAAAGGCATCTAACCAGCCATTGAAAAATCTGATTGATCTTCATCTAGGGTTTCAGGATACACAATCTTGCAATCCATCTGCTTTGCTAGTGTCGCCAGTTTTATTTAACTGTTTAAAATGCCTTTTTGTTTTTTACTCCCCTTGGTAGTATTCTAGCCTCCAGAGCTTTTCCCCGTCCATGTTAACCATAACGAGGGGGTACCTCCTGCACAAATAGGAAAACATGGGCTGTCTTCTGGCCATGTCCCCCCAGCACGCCTTTCTGGTTCAGGTTTCAGAGTAGCAGCCGTGTTAGTCTGTATTCGCAAAAAGAAAAGGAGTACTTGTGGCACCTTAGAGACTAACACATTTATTAGAGCATAAGCTTTGTAGCTCACGAAAGCTTATGCTCTAATAAATTTGTTAGTCTCTAAGGTGCCACAAGTACTCCTTTTCTTTCTGGTTCAGGTTCATCTTTGGGTTTTTACATATTTAAGAGAGCTGAATTTCCCTGACTTCCCGCCATGCTGGCGACATAGAGGAAGGTAAAATTAGTCCAGCGGAGGGCAACAAAAATGATTAGGGGGCTGGGGCACATGACTTAGGAGGAGAGGCTGAGGGAACTGGGGTTATTTAGTCTGCAGAAGAGAAGAGTGAGTGGGGATTTGATAGCAGCCTTCAGTTACCTGAAAGGGAGGGGGGTCCAAAGAGGATGGAGCTAGGTTGTTCTCAGTGGTGGCAGATGCCAGAACAAGAAGCAATGGTCTCAAGTTGCAGTGGGGGAGGTCTAAGTTGGATATTAGTGAAACACTATTTCACTAGGAGGGTGGTGAAGCACTGGAATGGGTTACCTAGGGAGGTGGTGGAATCTCCATTCATAGAGGTTTTTAAGGCCTGGCTTGACAAAGCCCTGGCTGGGATGATTTAATTGGTGTTGGCCCTGCTTTGAGTAGGGGGTTGGACTAGATACCACCTGAGGTCTCTTCCAACCCTGATATTCTATGATTCTAAGATTGGCTGCCCACAGGCAGGCCAAGAATCTCATTCCCCTTGAACTACCACAGCTGAGGTTTCCTTTACTCTATTTGGGGGAGGAGTGAAATAAAACTGCTGCCAAGTTGCTCATAGATGAGGATTACAAATATCCCCATACAGACCTGTTCCCCTAGAATCCTGCTTGGTTTGCAGGTGGCTTTCAGTTGATCAAACTGCTGCCGAAATGCTGGGTTTCAGGCTTGTCTTTGGCCACAGGATGATCGTTTTAGCGGTGGCCTTAAAAACAAGTAGCATTCCTCTCCTGATACCTCTTGCTCCATCGATTGTTCCATTTAAGGTAACGTTGGGTAATGAGGACCTAGTTTTGAAGTGGTACCCAATTTATTTAATTGCAGTCTTTTTAATTTAAAAAAAGTCAACTTTCTTAATCAGTTGCATGTGTCCTGTCTTCTGAACCAAACCGGGAGAGCCCTGGTGTGTAAGTGGAACAGAGAAGGATTGTTTTGTCAGCATTGTTAGTGTTCCACTTTGCTCAAGAGGTACCTCCTCTGTATAGCAAACTTGTAGCTATCTGCCTTCTACTGCATTTAGAATTGCTGTGATGCTTCCAAAAAGGTGAGTTTATAATCGGGGATAAATCTGGAAGTGAGGAGAACACTTTTTTTTTTCAGTGCATCCTGTCTTTTTAGTCTGTAAGCTCTAGGTTAGCTGCTGTTTGTATCTCTGTGTATTCTACACTACAGAGGGCAATTTGTATGTATGGGGTCCTCCAGTGTGGTCTCAGGAGTACCCCGCTAACGCTAACATGTGCATGTTGATATGTTCAGGGTTCCCTGTAGTCAGCAAGCCCTGGACTTGGCTGCTTTATATTTTTTAATGTGGTTTTGTTGTGGGAATAGGGTGACCAGATAGCAAGTGTGAAAAATTGGTTCACTTTTTTTCCAGGGCTGGGGTGGTGTAGTTGCATATGTAAGACACAGCCCCTAATATTGGGATGTCTGGTCACCCTATGTAGGAAGCTTGATTAAAGTGGTTCTTGCATTTTCCTCTGAATGGCAAGAGGTTTGTGGTCAGTTCATTCAAAGTTAAATGAGTCTGACGGGGGGGGGAGGGGGCAGGGGAATTGTGTCCCCTCTTTGGCCTTATCTTCACTGCTAAAAGGGTGGGGGGGGTTGTTTACCTCAGGATAACTAATGCCTGTGCGTGACCCTGAGGTGTGAAGACCAGGCACTTGAGTTTTACTGCGAGGTAAGTTGCCCTAAATGCCCTCCAGAGGTTGCCCTCGGTAACTGCTCTGCAGGGTAAAACCCAAATGCCTCGTCTGCACTGTTTTTTCCTCTGGATAACTCGCGTGCATGAGTTACTCTAAGTTTAAAAATCCTTCTTTAGCAGTGAAGGCAAGGCCTTGGCTACATTGATTGCACTGCAGGGTTGGCTTATCACCGCTTGGCCCTTGCCCCACTCTCGGGGAGGGGGGGCGCGATCCTGGTCAGGCTGAACGTTGTTGGCTTGCCATGCTCAGTCTGGGGCAGGAGCTAATGCTTAGCCCCAGTGCTAGAGGAGATCAGACTTCTAGTGGCAGGAATCTTGCAACTCTAGTGAGTTAGTGGCAAACTGTCTTTAGCCCATTGGCCCTTTGGACATGTTGTTTGATTGCTTCCCCAGCTCCAGCTCGTCTTCTCACTTCCATTACAAGTTGGATTGGTTCGTGGATTTTTAGAACAAGTGGCAGCATGGCTTGAGATTCTCCGTCCGATTGGCGTTACTCTGTGGTCTGATGCACTTAACTGCTTGATTGAAATGCATGGTGGGGCGGGGGGAGAGGAAATGGTGGTGGAGACCATCCCTAGGCCTGAAATACCTCAAGGTGAAACTTTTCTCTGCACAAAGGGAGGTGCAGTCCTGTGTGCGTTGTTCCACCCTCTGTGAGGTTAGCATGCAAACTCTGGCTGATAGCAGCCCCAGAAAGCCATGTGAAACAACCTGTTTAGCTGTTTCTCCTTGGGTGTGGTGGGTTTAGAGCCCAGTGGACTCTAATGGTGCCTATAGTTCTCTTAAAATGTTGTGTGAGTCAGACGTAGACTAAAATAGCAATTCTGGCTTGCTTTGTGTATCCAGTCTTTGTTTACATTCTTTGCAACCATGACATTGTCCCTACCTGACTCCGGACCTGACTTAGAGAGGTGTGTTTGTAGCACATGACAAAGAGCCAGAGTTCAACTCCCATTGCTGCCCCATGGCCCCAGGCAAGTCTGAGCCACTGGTTGCTTTTCCCTGTCAAGTGGGGGGTTGTGTGAGTTAATTAACGTGCGTGTGTAAGTAACTGTGTAACCCATGTGCTTTCGTCACTTGCAAGTTCACTGTAAGGTGATGGTTGCGTTGGCGTTTCCATTACAAACACTGTTCTCTGTGGTGCCGAAACCCTGGACGTGGGAGTGACCTTTGTACATTTGTCATTCCAGTGATCTTGGGAGTAACTCATCCCTTTATACAAAGCCCTGCACAACAGGGTACGCATCTTGGTCGGGGCCTTTGGATGTTAGCAGGGTATAAGCCATAAATCCTCCTCCTGAAATTCATCAAACTCTCCGCAGTGAAAGATGTTGTGCTGTCATGTCCTGGATTAGTATGATGTTGCAGATTCTAATCCATGTCATAGACCCTTTTAAATACTTAAATTTGAATTTCCTTGAGATTTTATTCACGGATTTTAACCCCTTCCTTGATGCCGGGCCCTGTTTATCTTAGCAGCAGCTTTAAGATAAAATGACTTGGGTGATGGCTTTTATAGACTTGTATAGCTCAAGGTGAGCACTCTGAGCATGCCAATACATCCTGCAGTCCAGGAGAGGCTAATTGAGGTTTAGAAGTGCATTTTATCTGCTGCTGGTATCCCTGTGGCCATCCTGGAGGAAGCCTGGATTTGGGGAGCTGCTGGGAATGGCTTGCATTCTGGTATAATAAATCTCTAGTATGTTGCCCAGGTCTGTGGTGCTGCTGCCATTGGGTGGGGAAGAGCTACTCATTTGTGCCACGTGTTTGTGGGTTTTTTTGTTTTTTTTTTGAAGTGGGATTGGTTTCAGCTCTGGTCGCCAGTGCTCTGAGGGCATTGTCTTGCAAGGGGCAAAGGGAGTTTGATGTGGAAAGAAAGCTGTAAACCAAGATTTAAAATTTTTGCCAGGAGGAGTCTCTAGGATTGGGTTTAAAGTGTGCATCTTGAGGGGTCGGGGGAAAGAAGGGGGTGTTACCTCTCCCTCTAGTGCTTGGGATGGGGCCCTTTCATCTTTCTGAATTAGACTCCAAACTTCTTGGAGCAGAGATGGCTCTCACTGGTTCTTTTAAAAGGCTGGGCCCAGATGGTGCTTGACTGAATGTTTGCACACCCTCTTTATGAGAACCTCAGCCCTTGCACAATGCAGTGAAAGATGTGGTGTAAGCCAGACAGTCCCAAGTTCCACTTGTGAGTCTGATGTGAACTCTTCCTTCTGTGATTTTTGGATACATCACTTAACCTGCCTGGCTCCCTATGAAATGGAGGTGGTGGTGTGAGAATTAATGTTAGCAGAGTGCTTGGAAGATAAAAATACATGTATTGATGCATTGTCAGTGGAAGAAATCACAGCTGAGGTTATAACATTACGTCACTTTTCTTGTCCTCACTATAGAGAGAACCATACGCTTCCCACCATTTAACTTTCACCTATCAACCGGAGAGCAATTTCCTGTAGGTTTTGTAGCATTAACCTTTTGCCCAGACCTTCCCTTCCATGCACGAAACTACTCATTGCTGAGATTTGTGATGGTAACAGCTGGCTGTGAGAGCATTAAGGCTGCATAGCTTGTTCTTGAACTTTTCCAGGCTCTGCAAGGAACCTTGTGGTGAGCCTCTGCTGGATCATTGGCTAGACCAGCCCACATGATCCTTGCATCTGCTTTTGGAGAAACTACCTGTGGAGAAGAGTGTGGGCTGAGATCACTCAGAACCAGGTTCTAGACCAGCTTGCTCTCCCCAAAATGCCAGAGTAGCCAGAATCCTGTGAAGTTTCAAATGGGGGAAATCCAAACTGGGCTTCCTCTCTCGCCCACTCCCCCAGTCGAGGTCAGCTGTCCCTGTGGCTTTGCTTAATGCCTGTGGGTGCGTTGGCATTGGATGCATGCTTTGCCAACTTCCAAAGTTGCAGTTTATAACCCTACCCTATCAAGCCATGAGTAGATAAGGTTGTTACCCACCAGCTACTTGATAATAACATAAGGGATTGGCGCTCAGTGGTAATTCTTTTTAATGTTGGGAAAATGTTTTGAGAGAGCATGCAAATAAATTCAGCCCACAAAAGCAAGGCATCCCTTCCCTACCCCATCCCAGTTCATGTTGCTGCACACCATGGTACAATACACAACATGCATGGGTCTCAGCCCCTGTCATGCCTAGACCCACTCCAATGGCTGGGAAGAGTGGTAGCTTTAAATTCCATAACTACAGCCTGTCGTGGGTGGAAGTGAGACCCCTGACTTAAACGCTTATGTGGTTCTTAGCCCTCTTTTAGCCTGTTTAATTTGGGCACCTGTATGTTGCTCGTGAGATGAGATTGTATCTGCTTTTTCCCATCCTGAGGTCGCTTCTTTGGCATTATTTAGCTGTCTGAGGTTGGCCTTGTATAAGGCAAGGCGTGCTGGTGCCAGTCTCCTTGCACTAGGAGCTCAGGGTCTGCTCTGCAGGGACTGACCTTTAGTAAGGTTTCAAGAGTAGCAGCCGTGTTAGTCTGTATTCGCAAAAAGAAAAGGAGTACTTGTGACACCTTAGACTAACAAATTTATTAGACCATAAGCTTTCGTGAGCTACAGCTCACTTCATCGGATGCATTTTTCCACCAAATGCATCCGATGAAGTGAGCTGTAGCTCACGAAAGCTTATGCTCTAATAAATTCGTTAGTCTCTAAGGTGCCACAAGTACTCCTTTCCTTTAGTAAGGACTCTCTGTTTCTGTTGCATTCCCTTTAATAGACAGACGCTTGCAGCCTGGCTGGTAGGTGCAGAGCACTCCCGAGAACACAGCAGAATTAGCCAACACTGTGTAAGAGACTCAGTCGGCCTGCAAGGTTACTTAGGACATCAGTTGTTGCCATGTGCAGTTCCTAGCACAGTGTATGGGGGGGAGGGGGTTATAATCCAGAAAGAGCCGTTTGGCAGCCCTGACTGTCAGCAGCGTGTTGTCCTGGCCACAGCACTACCCAAGACAAGCTCAGCGGGATGCTGAAGAAGAGCAAAATAGAAGAGGCTGGAAGTGCAGAGCACTCCTGTCAGAGGAGGGAGGCTCAATTCAGGCCCGCACTGAGCTGCCACTGCCAAGCTATGGGAGGGTCCAGAGTGGCCATCCTGTTGTCAGAAGCCGGAAGGAGCTGGAGAAGGGTGAGAGCGCTGAGGGCAATTAGAGTAAAATAGTTCCTAACTGCATCGTCCCTCTGGTTCAGAACAGCTGTGCTTGATGTGAGACACATCAGCAGGGCTGAGCTGGGATTAGCGGCTGTAACTATGGCTACTGTTCCTGCACTCGGGGCCTTTCCCCCGCATGTTTTCCCTTGATGGTAGCTGCACCACCTTTGCAGTGTGGGGCCATGAGCAGCCTCTCTGGGCCCCTTACATAGGCTCTTACTTGCTGCTGCTGGATTTCTGTGAATTGGTGTTTTTGTTCCCATATGGTATGTTCCTCTGACGAGACCTCATCTGCTTCTAGGACTGAAGAAACTCCCCTCCTCCAATACCTCTGCTCCATATTTTTGTTATAGCAGAGACTGGCTCTTGCAGGTGTTCCTTTTATTCTGTCGCAAAGGCATCCATGGGGGGCTGACACATTGCCTCCTGTCCTGAGATCTCCAAGTACTTCAAAAAACCACGCCTGGCTATAGAAAGAAGGGAGTGGATTACTCCACACTGAAAAAAGAAAAGGAGTACTTGTGGCGCCTTAGAGACTAATACATTTATTTGAGCATAAGCTTTTGTGAGCTACAGCTCACTTCATCAGATGCATTTGATGAAGTGAGCTGTAGCTCACAAAAGCTTATGCTCAAATAAATGTATTAGTCTCTAAGGTGCCCCAAGTACTCCTTTTCTTTTTGTGAATAGAGACTAACACGGCTGCTACTCTGATCCCCACTGAAATGCATTCTCCGCTGGGGGAGAATGCAGCAGCAATTCTATGTCACCACTACTATAGGCTCCAGTCTTTGAATGTGAGGAAGAACTTCCCTGTTGAGCTACACTTGGTGGGGGAAAGGTATGTGGAATAGAATTATCCAGTCTGGACTTTGGCCAGGACACCAGGGCTAATGACCACACTGGAGTAAGTGTCGAGGGGATCCCTTAATGACCATAGGTGGTGGGGGATCTCTGTATCATGACTTGTCCAAAAGCTGGAACCTTCAGCTTCACAGCACTCTCTAGTGCCATGCTGGGGGAACAGGTTCAGTGCTGACTCAAGCATGGGACTGTAGTCGCATGCTTGTGCTTCTCGGGCTGGTTGAAGCAAGCAGAACTATGCTTCCAGTGTGGTGAGACCGTTCTGGTACGGGCAGTTCACACTTTTGCAGGGTTCCAGGGTGCTCTGCTCATGCTGCTGCTTGTTCCTTATAATCAGAAAGGGGCAGCATGTAGGTTTCCAACCCTCCTAGCTAGATATCTGCATGCTTGAGATTTAAATGAGCATCTGATGTAAACACACTCCATGGATGCCCAAGAGCCCTGAGCTTATTCTGTAAACTCAAACTGTAAAGCACTTAGTCTGATCTCTCATTCCTTCAATCTTGTTGATACTAATGCCCCCCTCCTTCCCAGCTGCATCGATGTATGTGATGTCTACAGAGAGTGGAGGGTCTTTAAAACCCTCTCCTTTTGTTTCTTGTCTTTCTAGGGGATGTTCTCTTCCAGATGGCAGAAGTTCACAGGCAGATTCAAAATCAGTTGGAAGAGATGGTAAGTACTGTACAGCTTGCAAATGTGTTCTCTAGAGGAGTCTGGGTGGGCCAAATACATAGGGGGACCAGCAGGAAGCTTTGGGACCAGCAGGGGTGTCAGCAATTTGTTGGCCTTTAGCTGCATTTCAGTGTGGAACTGCACAGAGGGGATGCATGAAATAATTGCCAAGCGTTTAGCTATGAGTAGTAACCTCACTTGGTAAACTGACTGAAGAAAAGAATAAATTGTTCGGGGAGGATCAAAAAAACACTAGGATGTCTAGAGAGCACTTGTAAAAATGATATTGTCTGGGCAAAAGAGTCAGCTACTCAACAAATCTACTTCACGCAGAGCCAGTTAGCACTGGAGGACTTCGATGCTGTGACCAGGGAACACAATGGGCTTCAGTTTCTTATCCACAGAGACCGACTTTATCTAAAACTTGGTTGTTAGCCTGCTGATGTCCAGCCTCTCCATATGGGCTTCCATCTGTTTCTCTCAGACCGTCAAGCCTCTCTTCCTTTATGTAGCCAATTATACACCTGTTTTTCCGTATCCAATTGACTGCCCTAATGTTAATGTGCCTCTTTCTGTGGCGTATTCGCTGTGTCTGTCTGTCTTCACGCTCTGTCTTGTTTAATCTACTGCTCTCCATTAGCCCCTTATCTCTTCGTCCCAAAACTATCCTCTGCATCGCACACTCATGGTTGCTCTTTGTATTTGAATTCAAGGCCAGGGCAGCATTTGCTAGAATATGTACTTTGTTTTTTGTCTTCAAGCTGAAGTCTTTTCACAATGAGCTACTGACACAACTGGAGCAGAAAGTAGAACTGGATTCCAGGTATCTAAGTGTAAGTCAATCAGAACTTTATTTTAATATATTAAACAACACGAGCATGTTCCCAGCTCTTCTTCTGACTTTTTTTGCTGCTGCCTTCTCCACCAGCATTCCAAGCTTGTCCTAGTCAATATGGGGGTGCGAGTGTTCCACCTTGACTCGGCTCGTTTGGGATCCGAGTACCTTCATATAATCCTGAATACAGTTGCAGGAGTTAGACTGGCCTCTCAGCATGTTGCAGATTTTTAGAAAAAAATATGCTATTGATGCTCTAAAACCTGTGGGCTCTAACCATCTCAACCCTGTGATGGCCGCACTTAACCTTTTAATGTTTAATTCTGGCCCCCACATGCGTTGGTTCAGCGTACTGTAAGAAGCAGAATTTCCTGTTTAATCTGCATGAACTGATACTAATTATGAATGACTATTTATTTGCATTGTGGTAGTGTCCAGAATGTGCTAGGTGCTTTCCGATCATCCTGCGCTCCCGGCTCTAAAGAGCATGCCGATTAACTTTTCATTTCTGGTAGTGACTGCTGTTTTTAAAGAGGAGAGCAATCCTTTTTCTTAATTTGGTGGTTTCATGGTGCGCTACCAACAAGCTGATATTTCTGCTTTCTGGGTCATTGGGAATCTGGTATCCCCTCATCTCCCAGAGGAGGATGGCTGCACCGTTGCCTTTTAAACATGCAAGTGTTCTAAAACATGCCTCTTGCATCAGGAACGAGGTTGTGGAGGCCTTAGCTACAAGGAGAACGTAAACCATGCTCATTAGGAGCAGAAAATCTCAGCTGATCTGCTGAGCCATTGTTTCAGCTGTTCAGAGCTTCCCCCTGTTTTATATTCAGGCTGCGTTGAAGAAATACCAGACTGAGCAAAGGAGCAAAGGGGATGCACTAGAGAAGTGCCAGGCAGAGCTGAAAAAACTTCGGAAGAAGAGCCAAGGGAGCAAAAACCCTCAGAAGTACTCGGACAAGGAGCTGCAGGTAGGACTCTTGACTGGAAGTCTGCTGTTAATACCCTCAGTGGTACTGACTGAAATGGGCCTTACTGAGTACTTTGGTTGCTAAGTTCATAGGATCATAGAAATGTGGGGCTGGAAGGAACCTCGAGAAGTCACCTAGTCCTGTTGTCTGTATACAAAGTATGGTATACCTAGACCATATCTGACAGGTGTTTGTCCAACTTGTTCTTAAAGTGATGGGGATTCCGCAACCTCCCTTGGAAACCTGTTCCAGAGCTTCGCTTTCTTTGTCTTTAGTCATCTTTTCTCAAGATGAAACATGCCCAGTTTTGTAACCTGGCCTCATAAACCAGGTTATTCTAAACCTTTTATCACTTTTGTTGCTGTCTTCTGGACTATCTCCACTTTGTCCATCTTTCATAAAGCGTGGTACCCTGAACTAGACACAGCACTCCAGCTGAGGCCTCACCAGTGCCGAGTACAGCAGGACTGTTACCTCTTGTGTCTTACAAACGACACTCTGGTTAATACATCCTAGAAGATACGCCTTTTCCACAACTCCATCACATTGCTGACTCCTATTCAATTTGTAATCCACTATCACACCCAGATCCTTTTTGCTGTACTATCACCGAGCCAGTTATTCCCCATTTTGTAGTTGTGCGTTTGATTTTTTTTCTTAAGTATAGTACTTTGTACTTTATTGAATGTCATCTTGTTAATTTCAGATCAATTCTCCAATTTGTCAAGGTTGTTTTGAATGCTATTCCTGTCCTCCAAGTTGCTTGCATCCCCTCCCAGCTGAGTGTCATCCACAAATTTTATAAGCATATGTGCCACTCCATTATCCAAGTCATTAATGAAAATATTGAATAATACTGGACCTAGGTCAGACCCCTGTGGGATGCCACTAAATATGGCCTCCTGGCTGGACAGTGAACCATTGAAAACTGCTCTTTGAGGTTGGTCTGTTAACCAGTTGTGCACCCACCTTATCGTAATTTCAGTTAGACACATTTCCCTAGCTTGCTCATTAGAGTGTTATGTGGGACTGTGTCAGAAGCCTTACTAAAATCAAGGTATAGCACGTCTACTGCTCTCTTTCCCCCCCCGGGTAGGTCAGTAACTGATTCAAAGAAGAAAATTAGGTTGGTTTGGCATGATTTATTCTTGACAGTTCTATGTTGGCTACTCCTTCTAACCCTGTTGTTCTCTAGGGGTTCACAAATTGATTGTTGTTAATTTTGTTCCAGTATCTTTCCAGGTATGGAAGTTGGGCTGACTGGTCTGTAATTCCCCAGATCCTCTTCGTTCCCCTTTTTTTAAAGATATACTGTGCTTGCCCTTCTCCAGTCCTCTGGGACCTCACTCATCTTCCAAGAGTTCTCAAAGATAGTTGCTAATGGTTTCATGATCGCTTCAGCTAATTCCTTAAGTACTGTAGGGTGGATTACATCAAGCCCTGCCAACTTGAATGCATCTTTCACCTGTCCTTTCCCTATTTTGGCTTGTGTTCCTCCCTTGTTGTTGTTAATACTTGTGCTGAGTATTTGATCACAATTAACTCTGAAGCAAATCGGACATTAAATACTTCAGCCTCCTTGATGTCATCCATGTGTAGCTCTTCTTCCTCGCTACATATAGGACCAGCAATCCCCTTTGGCTTTCTCTTGCTCCTAACATATTTGTAGACCCTCTTCATATTGATTTTTGTGTGCCTTGCTAGGTGTAACTCCTCTTGTACCTTAGCTTTTCTGCTTTTATCCCTATATGCTTGTGCTATTCTTTTTGTACTCCTCCTTAGCAATTGGTCTGTTTCCATTTATAGGATTCCGTTTTGATTTTTCAGGCCATTTAAAGAGCTCCTGCTGGAACCATACTGGCCTCTTACTATTCTTACCCTAGATAGGCAGTTATTTTGCCCTTCACGCATCACTCCCCAGAGGCAGCCCAAACGAGGAAGCCCCTTAGATAATGGCACCCTGTTTTCCTATCACAAATGAGCTGAGCACCCTCAAGGAGAGAAGAAGGGACCCTGGTCCAGACGATAGAACATGGGATGGGAAATTGGGAGACCTGGCTCTTCAGTTGGCCATTAGACCCTGGGCAAATCACTTCACCTTTCTCTGCTCTTTCTAAACTGGCGAGTGATGTTCAGTTTTGCAAGCCAGTTTCACAGCAAACAATGGAATCATTTGGCCAGCATCCCATCCAGCTGCCTTTGACTGCTCTAACCTGATGGGATCAGATACCCATTCTGCAGCTGGGTGAATTGGAAGTAGCCTTTCAGAGTGAGATTGAGCAAAACATGAACCCATGGCCTTCAGTACTATATAGTCAAGTACCCTAACCACTCAGCCAGTACATTAATTAATTCTGTCTCCTTGAATTGACTGAGATTGACTCTTCTCTTATCATTGAAAGACCCAAGAAATAAAACTTTCATCCTAGTGAATTTCCATTGTCGGACACATCTCCCTTTAGATGTCATTCTGATTGAAATATTTTCTGTAGCTCCTGGCTTTAAATTCCTATCCATTTCTTCCCCCTCCACTCCCTCGGTACGACAGCTCGTACATGCTGGAGGCGTTTTTTTCATTAGACAGCAAATAACTTATCTAAATAGTGACTTTTGAGTCGAGCATATTTGAAAACTGCATACCGTTTTCTAATCAGATTTTGATTGCACCCTCCTGAGACTGCTGCATTTGAGTCCCTAGGCAGAGAGAGACTCACTCTTCTCTCAAGAACAGCCGTGTACAGCAGTTTGTGTCTTGGGGAGAGGGGTTTCTTTTTTTTTTTTTTTTTTTTTTTTTTCTTTTTTAAATATGTACATTTTAAGAGGCTAAAGCTTCAGGATTTCCAGGCAGGGATAAATGGGGGATAATATTTCATTTCAATGTATCCCACAAAGCGTTCTGAGAAGGCATTACTGACATATGCAGATCATCAGGAATTACTCTCCTGCCTATATCCTACACTGCACTAAAAGGCCTGCAGCATGCCTGTGGCTGACCCAGGTCAGCAGACTCCAGTTTGGGCTGGAGGAGGATAGGCTAAACAGTGCAGTGTAGACACTTGGGCTGGAGCCTGGGCTCTGAGACCCACCCTCCTCGCAGGGTTTCGGAGCTGAGGCTCTAGCTCAAGCCCAAACATCTACGCTGCAATTTTCAGTCCCACCGCCTGAGCCCCAGGAGCCCAGTCAGTCAACCCAGGCTCTGAGACTTGGTGCTGTGAGGTTTTTATTGTGCCTTCTATTGGCAGCAATGGACATGAAATCTGGATGGTGGCACAGGGTGTATTGGGTTTGAGAGGGGGGTGCTTGGGGGTTAATGACTATATTCATAACATGAGTTAATCTCTTGTGGAAGTGACTGACCTCCAATTCAAGCCTCACCGGCAACACATCTGGGAGCAGTGCAAGTTTAAGCAAGCAATTAATACATGGATTTGTAAACACCTTCTGGCGTGAAATGCTCTTTCTGCTTGTCTGTCTCTGTTAGTTCTAGCCACGGCTATGGAGCAAATACAGTGTCAATGGCACATTCCTGTTAGGCAAAATTAACCTACCAGCCAGATGACTTGCTAGCTCCTGTCTCTAATGCAAAACTTTCAGCAGCCATGTTGCCCCTGGGATCCAAGTTAACCAAAGGTTATTTGAATGAGGTCATACTTCCTGAATGTTCTCTTTTTATCTAAGCTGACCCAAACATAGGTGACAGCTCCTCAGCCTGGATCTATTGAAGTTTTCTGTATGGAACAGCAGATGTGAATTACTCCCCAGCTAATTAGAATGAAGATTCTAAAGGGGAGACTACCTTTTTTTAATTGTACTAAAAGTCAGTGAATGAGTTATTCTGTTAGCAGCATGGAGCAGAAAGATCACGGAAAGGAAAAACTGGACGTGTTTATCAGCATTCTTATCTCAAGCTTAATTCTTGTGCTTATTTAAATGAAATAATTCTTGTGCTTGTTTAAAATGCTGCATATTGAATTCTTACTGATCTGTCACTCCTAACTCTGTCCTGAGGCATCATTTATCCAGTGGCGTTTTTATAGTTTTCAGAGTAGCAGCCGTGTTAGTCTGTATTCGCAAAAAGAAAAGGAGTACTTGTGGCACCTTAGACTAACAAATTTATTAGAGCATAAGCTTTCGTGAGCTACAGCTCACTTCAAGTGAGCTGTAGCTCACGAAAGCTTATGCTCTAATAAATTTGTTAGTCTCTAAGGTGCCACAAGTACTCCTTTTGTTTTTATAGTGGGAGTGCTGAGAGCCATTTAACAAAACTGTGAACCCTTTATATGGTGGAAACCATTTCAAGCCCAGGGGTGCTGCCGCACCTCCAGCACCCTGAGTTCTAGCACACATGCTTCTATCCACCTGAGGTTGTTTAGATTGGCTTTTAAAAGCCAGCTTCTTAAAGTATATTGGTATAGTAAAACATGCAGAGAAGTCCTATTTGTTAGCTTATCCCACCTGAAGACTTGATGAGCACATGAACTCTAAATTAAGATTTTTAAATCACTTCTGAATATCTGCTTCCTTGCAACCTATTCTCTTAATTGCCAGCTGAAAGAGAAGGAATGGTAGACCAGTGGGCAAGGATATCTTTAGATGCAGGAAAACACAAGGCATCAAGATTGGTAATTAGCTATCTCTTGCTCACGAATGTTGCCCATATGGACAAAGAGAACTAAAATCCTGCCATGGCTCCTTTATCTCCTATGAGTCCTCTAAGCACCTAGGGACTGCATTGTCCTTATTTTTGCAGGGATTCCTCCACCTCTGAAGTATACTCCTCCAAGTTAGCTAAAATGAATTCTCCTCCTCCATCTGTACCTCACAGCCATGCTGCAGAGAGAGGGTGACTATTCAGAAATGCTCAGTTAACTGAGCCTTTGATGCTCTTGACACAGAGTAGCAGAGTTAGTTCTATTAGCCTAGCTTGTTTTGGATAAAGGGAAAGAAACTGGATTAATCTTTCAAGCGCTTAATCTTTCTACAGTAGGAATTTAGGAAGAGCTTGTCTCTTTGGAAAAACCTTGCAATGGTTTTTAAGCTTAAAAAGAGCTGCGAAAACTGCTGGATTGCTGGGCTTTTCGGGATTAAAATAAAAAGTTGGCATTGCTGAATTTGACCGAGTGATGTTGATTCATCTCTGTGCTGTGCTGTTCAGTGTGGGGGGCTTCATGTCCTAAAAAGAGCAAACCCTTCTAGGCCACTCTTAAAACTATTTCCCCTTTTTCTTTATGGTGGATTTGAAAGCACGATTTTCATAGAATATCCGGGTTGGAAGGGACCTCAGGAAGTCATCTAGTCCAACCCCCTGCTCAAAGCAGGACCAGTTTTTGCCCCAGATCCCTAAATGGCCCCCTCAAGGATTGAACTCGCAATCCTGGGTTTAGCAGGCCAATGCTCAAACCACTGAGCTATCCCTCTCCCCCAAAACCTGCTAATCCCCTTTGCTGGCCCTGGATGCCCGAACTTCCATAGGCTCTAGTGGACTCTTGCCATAAATGCTCGCTGGAAAACTTGGATAAATGTTTAAATCCAGTGAGCCCTGTGAGAACAACATACAGCCCCTTGTGGAGAATTGCATGTGGAGGAATGGAAATCTATTATTCCTAGGATAGCCGAGGTCTGGTGTGAGGATGTGGCTTGACGATAGGAAGTGGCATCGCTTTTGATTTAGTGTGTGGAGTTGAACCATGGGCATTGTGCGTAACATGGCACTACAGCAGGCTGCATGCTAGCTGTAGTCATCCTGGATCTGGGCCTTATCCCCACCCATAACACGTCCACTCTGGTTTCTTGTGTTGGCTTAGCACAAGGGCTTGCCATGCTCAGGACTGGAGCTCCTCCACCATCGTCTGTTTTTTCTTTTGCCTCTTCAGCTGATCTCGACTGATGTCCTGTATCTAAAGAGCAGCTGGTTTGAGGAGGAAACCTCTTGCCTGGGGTACGGAGGATGGAAAAACTTGCCAGCATTGGAAACGAAGAATTCCAGCTTTATTGGCCGCTCTGAATTCAGTGCTGAACAGCTGCTGATGTCACACAGACATCTAGTCTTGTTCCACAAATATCTGATCTCTTTGACAATTCTGCTTATTTAAACTAGAGAACCACATGCTTCTTGGCAGAGGAATTGGCATTTGGCTCAGATGCTGCCAACTTTTGAGTCTTTGGGGTGTTTTATACCCTGGAACAACACTGTCTGTGTGGTGGTTGTCTTATAAAACCAACCAACTTGGGGCTTTAAGGGGGATGCACTTCTAGAGACTCTAGTAAATTTGGAGCCATGCTTCACTGAGCCAGAGTCTGCAAGGACGTGTCGCAGATGAGTTTGTTTTGTAGTGAGATAAGTTGCTGTTGGCAGAAATATCCTGGCAGTTACAGAAAAGTGGTTCTGTTCCGTTTTAAAAACAAACAAAAACACAACAAAAAACTTGAGGACTCCTAGATTTAGGTTAATGCAGCAGTTAAACGCAAGTGACTGTTAAACAGCCAGGATTCAGAAACTATGCAGTGCTCTGTTTTCATATTTAGAACTGCAGGAAGTGTAATTGCTCTTCTGTGCCATTCCATTGTTTGCTGAATTACAGCAGTTTGTCATTGTCCTGAAATAAAATTGAAGCTAAAAATTGGTGCCCCAGGAGGATAGGACGAGTGGCTGCTCTGTGAATAGTCTCAAAATGTGTTTGACTTCTCCCCGTTCCTTTCCCTCCACCTCACTCTCATTATCTCAGCCTTCCAAGACCCTCCAGCACATCCTTTCCTGGTCTAACTAGGATGTGTCCAGGACTAGACAAATAAGACTCCTGAAGTTGTTCAGTTTCTGGCCTGCGGTGTGGCAGAGCAAGGCCATGATGAATCTAATCTTTGAAAGGGCCATGGTTTACGAGTTGCCTGCTATATCAGATTGGCCAATGGAATTGAGGCCAAACAAGTATCATTCATCTCACTTGTGATTCTTCGGGTGAACTCCTGCTTTTATTCTCCCTTTCACAAAGGGAAAGATGAGTGGCTAATCCTGATCAGGCATTCAGACTTTGTTTTGCTGTATATCTTGTATGTGGGAAGTTGTCTACCTCTGGGAAGAATAGGGATTTGAGGTGAGGCTTGATCAAGCCGACACAGACCGGCTTGCTAGCAGGACTCCACTAAAGAGGAAGCATCAGTGTTCACTTCCAAATGAGCCCAAAGCAGAGCTGGTAAAGTCCCTTCTCTCTGAACAGTTTGGGTGCCAGGACAGAGCTAATCCTTACCTGAGCTATCACCTGCCTATCTGAATGTTCCAGCTGAAGTGTGAGCTCTCTTCCATGCTTGCTTCCTTCACCAGAGTGCTCAGTGGGTGAGGGGGACTCTGAAGATTAACATAGCTGAGTGGTTGAAGCATCATATGATTTCCAGTGGGAAAAGCTCTGCTTGCAGGTTATGGTGTTAACCCCTACAAGTAGCTCCTAGTGTGACTATTTGTTGACTTGTGTATTGATGATCTTCTGTCCTGGTTGTTATCGCTACTTAATACACTGCATTAGCTGATGGCCCAATGTCTGTGTCTGGTTTTGAAGCACAGTCACTTTGAGTAACAAATCTTAGAAACTGAGTTTCGGACAGTTGAGTCTGAAAACGCAATCCGTTTCTCTGAGTCTGGGATCACTTTTATTGACTTGCTGAATATCAATGCTCCTCCCTAAGTCAGCACTCCCCAAACTGTGAGGAGCACCCCCCTCCAGAAAAACCCGGAGAAATGTTCAGGGGGGCATGGCCGTGCCCGGGTTATGTCCCACGGAGCTTGGGGAGGAAGTGCTGCCCTGCTCTGGCCTCTGCTCCCAGCTGTGGCCCAGCACCATAGCCTCAGGCTGCAGATGGATTCCATTATGCGTAATGGGAGGTGAGGGGGCACATGACAGGAAAAATGTAGGGACCACAGCCTGCAGTTGATTCTCCTCCGCCCCTCCCCGTGTTGGTTCAGCCAGGGAGGCTTTTGTGTGATTTGCACCATCAGAAAAAGCAGGAATCAAAGTGAATTAATTTTGAAAGCTCCTTTTTAGTTGTGCTAAATATTCTGACCTCTTCCCTGTAAAGCAGCCAACAATCCTACCATCCTAATGGCTTTGAAATAGAAGTTCAGACTAAAACAATACAGGTATCTAATCCTTTGAAGGTCTCAGCAGGTGGGCTGATAAGTAGGGGGAGAGGAGAATCTGAGAGTGTTGTTCAATGTTGCTGCATTTACTACTGTTTGCAGCTCCTAGAAGAAACCCAATTGGACCTGCTGAGGAAACAAGGATGCTGTAACCTGGAGACCAGTCTAAAAGTGGGGGAATGGCAGGTTTCAACTCTTGAGAGAAGTGTGGGTGCTGGGCCTGCCTCTTGGAAGGGTGCCTCCAGAGACTGGCTAAGGGGTCAAAGGCACAGCTCATCCTGGAACTGTGACGCTTGCTCTTTCTTAGCAACTTCACCTATCCTCTTTCTATTGCATTGGCAAGAACAGTATAGGAGTACAACAGACTTCCTCCAGCCAGGAGACTTGCATCCGATGAAGTGAGCTGTAGCTCACGAAAGCTTATGCTCAAATAAATTTGTTAGTCTCTAAGGTGCCACAAGTCCTCCTGTTCTTTTAATGTTGCAAGGTTTTCATTCTTATTTAGGTTGTTCCTGCTATTCTGTATGGGGGGAGGGGACACAGGCTAGCAGCAGCCTTGTGTAAAGGGTAGGTTAGGCTACACTGATACTTGACTGGAGTAAAGTATCTGGCCAAGTATCTTAGTGCCTTCAGGTGCATATGCATACTCTTCTCCTTTCTGAACACCTGAAATGCCATTGCGTCAAATAGCTTGTAGTTTTCATAAAGGTTTTGTAATTGAAGTCTCACTTTGATATTCCCATAAGGAGAAATAATTTTAGTTATAGGTCAGGCAATGCTAATTGATAAGGACTTTGCTGTAACGAGGCCACCAGCTTTTATATAAAGACCATAAAAAGAATCCTGTCAAAGCTCAGAGGAGGCTCTGATAATTGACATTAAGTTTAAAACACTAAAAATGAATCCAGCTAGATTTCCTGAAGTGCTGAGTACAGAGCGAGAGAGTATAAAGGTAGCCCAATTAAAATCTCTCTAGTGCAGGTTCCAAGCATTTTGCTTGTGGGTTGTGGTGCTCTGGCCTTCTCATTGGCCAGACTTGTTTCTCCTCTTCTGGGCCTATTCAAATTAAGGCTGGGAGATGCGGTTTGAATTTAATAAATATCAGCCTTTAGCTTCACCTAAAACTCTCTCCCCACCTCTTGTACTGAATTTTTTCCTGAGTTTTTTGCAGCCACCTCTGCAGTTCCTAGTTCTAGCCAGCTCCTGAAGCAGAAAAACATGCCATTGGGTGGGAGCACTGACCAGAAGCAAAGGATACTGGAAACCTCATGAGAGCCTGGTCTAAAACTTCCCGCCCAGTTCTTGATGTTCTGGGGCCTCGGAGAAACCCCTGACTCTATGCCTGTTTCTGGTAGTGAGCCTGTGATTCAGTGCTGGAGGAACCGTGACCAATCAAGGTATTTGGTGCACTTGTTTCAAGGTCTCTAATTGGTGAGTAGCTCGTAAAAGGCGGGACAGTGAGAGGAGGAACCGGTTTGACTCTCCTTTTGAGTCAGTTACCCAGCCGCTCCAGCCATAGACTTCGTCTTTCATCACTCAGGTCTAGGCCTCGGCAAGCACCGGTCTCTGAGCTTGGCCGTGTAGTTTAGCAAAGCTGTAAGCCACTGATATAAACGCTCCCAGCACTGAGGTTTTGTTTTTTGTTTTTGTTTTATTTTTTTTTCTCCTCTGAGCTGAGATGCCCCAAATTAGTCTCCTGGAAACTGCCCTTACAGGTCACTTCTGCTCAGGTTTGGGATAACTTTTTGAAATGTGTCCTTCAGTAGAGAAACGGCTCTGCATGCTGCTAGGTCACAAAGACCGATCTTAGATGCTCTCTGTTGAGGAGTTGTTTTAAGTGGCTGATCTCAAAATGCCCACACAAAATGCCCACACAGTCAACCAAAGAGAGCAACTGGTTGCTGTTCTTTGCATTTTATTTATTGTCGTGTGTGTGGCACTTTACAGAGAAGTAAGAAGACAAGGTTTCTACCGAGAAGAACAGTCCTGTGAGAGAGGAGACACAATGAGAGAAGACCTAGATCACGGAGAAACGAAATGGGAGGCCTCACTCTTTTAGCAATGATTGATTTATTAGCTGTGTGTTTAGAATTGGCTGTTCACATTTCACATTGGATACGCCTCAGCTAGTGCAATAACCAGCCACGTGTCTCTGCTCTCTCTGCAGTGTGCGTCATGCAGAGAGAATGTCACTTGTGTCTTGCCTTGGGGTGGGTCTGTTGGGCCTTTACAGCAAATGAACAGTTTGTTTAAAAGGAGATTTGTGGCCTGAAATGGGGGCGTGAGGGGCTGGGAACCTGGCTGAGCACATTGAGAGAGAAGAACAAAGCAAGGGGAAGGGCATTCTCAAGCGGTGGCGAGGCTCCTGTGGCGGTGTGCTGGCCATGGTGTGAAGCAAGAGGCGGGCAGAGCGCAGACTAATAAGATAGTGGTGAAGCGGGCTGGACAAACTGGAAATGTCACCAGTACCTCTTTGTTGTTTCCCTGAGCACAGGTTCAAGGCATGGTGCGACCCAAGGAGGCAGTCTGGCAGTGGATAGAATAAGGCAGTGTGCATTACCTCTGGAGTAAAAATAAACAGGTTGCACCTTAGAGAGGAAAGATGGCTGAGAGATTTGGGCACTATCCAAGACTTGGGAGATTGGGATTCGGTTCCCTGTTCTGCCTGAGAGAGCCTGTTCTGTGAGACCTTGGACAAAGTCCCTTAGCCTCTCTTCCCATCAGGACAATGGGGTAACAGCCCTGCCCTGCCGTCACAGGATAAATACACAAAGATTGTGAAAGGCTTTGAGATCTACTGATGCGAAGCCCCTTTCTCTCAATCTTGTTTTGTCCCTGTTATCTAGCCTCCTGAGATGCAGTGAGTGCTTCATGGTCCCTGCCTGAAAACGCTTACAATCTAAATGCCAGTTGGGGGGGGGGTCACGAGCAGTAGGCTGGTGAGGGGGAAGTTCTCAGAGAGAGAGAGAGAGAACATGGCTAGCTCAGTGCAGGGATGCACTCTGGTTTTAAATGCAGGTGTGCACTGCTAGGCATCGCTTCTTGAGGACAAGTGTGTAAGAGAGGAGTTTTCAAGGCATTTAAATGAAGCGACGACACAGTGAATCAGAATGGGGGGGTTGGACCCAGTGCAGAGGGGTGGATGGCAGGAAGAAACGTGCAGAGACTTCTGCTAACTTGCATTAGCTTTGAATGCTGCTTGGTGAATAAAGGCATTTAGGAATAATCCCCAAATACTGTGATATTTGCAGATTCTCTCTCTCTCTCTCTGTCAAATGCACAAATGAGGAAAAACTGACAGTTAAGTTGAATATTATTGCAGAACTCAGTGCGTAAAATGACTACGATTATTTTCCATCTCCATTTCTGAGCCCCACCTGAACAGTGCTGTGCTGTATTTCTCACAACTACTTATCCCAGTGCCCTCCCAAAGAGTAGGGGGATGACTACTAAGGGAAGTACCGTGCCAGGAGCATTCTGAGTGGATTTCCTCTTATGGATTTAAGTGTGCTAATGTGCTAGGACATAGTGTTGTGTATGAAATGAGGTGTTTGCATATTCATATGTCCATGTTCAGAACCTTGTGGTTTTCTAGAGCAGGGGTTCTCAAACTGGGGATTGGGACCCCTCAGGAGGTTGCAAGGTTATTTCATGGGGGGTCGTGAGCTGTCCGTCTTCACCCCAAACCCTACTTTGCCTCCAGCATTTATAATGGTGTTAAATGTACAAAAAAGTGTGTTTTTAATTTATAAGGGGGGGTCGCACTCAGAGGCTTGCTAGGTGAAAGGGGTCACAATCAAAAGTTTGAGAGCCGCTGCGCTAGAGGGATTGTTTCTTTGCAAAAGAAAATGAAATGTGGTGTGGCTTCCATGGAAACCCACTTGCAGAGATTCTCCAATCCAGGAGGAAGATTGTTTTGTTTTCCATACAAAGGAGAGGGTTAAGAGCAACTTTTTGGCTCATTTCACAGCCTGAGGTCTGCTAGCTGCTTGTGTGTCTTGGAGAGAGGCATGTTAGTATCTCCAGATCATTCTTCCAAACAAAACACACAAGCCCCCTAAAATGTCATATGTTAAAAATAATGATGATGGACTCAACAGCATGCTAGTAGATTTGCAGGAACTCTGCATGTATCACTGAGTGCCAGCACCTTTCTCTGAAGTCTTGACTTCAGTGAAACTACTCCCGTGCTTTGGTGGCTTGCGGCTGGTGTGCGGAGAGTCTTGCAGGGCTGAGCCTCAAATGCGGATGTGTGTGTTACTGAATAGCTGAGTGCTTTCTATACGATCGCCAGTAAGTAGCCTGTTGCCCCTTGTCACTCAGCTGATGCATCGATTTAATTGTGACTCTGAATCGGAAGAACGCCCCCTACAGAATCTTCCAGAATACTTTCTGCAGCTCCTGGATTCTCCTTGGTCTTCTATTCAAGTAGAGACCTAACCTAACTCTCCTTAGTGTGTGTGAGATCCCTGCTCCAGGCAGTACAGCTGCAGGTGGCTAAGTGTTGTTTCTGTTATATCCGTGAGAGATTGTTTGTTTGTCCAAGTAGTTGTACAATATAACCTAGGAAGAGCAAAACCTTTCCTTTCCCCTTTGTGTGTCTAGCCTAAACAAGCCAGACCATAAAATACCACAAATCTGTGGTTCAGAATAATTGCTGATGCCAGATGAAGCACATATAGTTCACTCTCATTCATAAATTGTATGGGGCTCAGAGTAGCAAACTTGTTTTAAGTAATGATAGCAAGACATGAATTTGTCACCCTGCCAAGTGTTCAAATTAAGTGTGATTTTAACAATAGCATACCATGTTTCCTTTCTTTCACCCTTGTTACAGAGTAGAGTGTAAAGCCGTTCGTGGACATAACATTGGGGAGTGGGAGGGGAGTGCACAACAGGGCCTGTCTTGACTTAATTGCCACTTAACTTCCCAGATGTCAGTCTTGTGCCAGAACTTCCCATCTGCCTTAGTGGTGGCAGCTACTAGTAAAGTCTGGCTCTCAAAACATGCATCATGTTTGCTCAGCACTTTCTTCAGAAAAGAAAGAGCTGAGCTCCTTGGGGGCACTGAATTAATCTGCTAGTTTAGGATAGACTAATGGAAGCTAGAGCTGAAGCCATGTCCTTCCTGGCGCTGCTGCAGGGTTGTGATCCCTAAACATCATTCTAATATTCTGTCTAGTTTTAAATATACTCAGCGCTATGGATTTCATCACTCTCCTTGAGAGGCTGTTCTGCAACCTAATGGGTCTCACTAACAGGAAGCTTTCCCTGATAATCAGCCTTGCTTTTCCGTTTCTTAATTTTTATCTCATTACTTCTGATTATTCCCCCTTGTGCCACCTTAAATAAATCCTCTGCTTTTGGAGCCTACACTTTTTAAAATCTTGTAGGCTGTTTTCATGATCTCTCACATCATGGTAGTCCCTTGGCTCTCTTAATCCTTCCAATTCCTTCATCTGTCCCTCTGATCTCCCCTGGTTGGTCTTTAGATTCTGTTTCCAAAAAGCTAGTGTTCCGGGTGTGTTCCCACCAGAGCTATAGATTGACTGACTGTTCCCTCCCTACTCACGATGTGATGCATTTGTGTACGCAGATCAGAATTGCATTAGCCATTTCTGCTGCCACAGCCCATTGTAAACCCGTCCATCTAGCAGTCTCCTGCAGTGTTACTGACTTCCCTCTGCTGAGGAGTGTTGTTGTTGTTTTCCCCAAAATGTATTCAGGCTTGTCTACACTGGCATTTCACAGTGCTGCAACTTTCTCGCTCAGGGGTGTGAAAAAACACCCCCTGAGCGCTGCAAGTTTCAGTGCTGTAAACCACCAGTGTAAACAGTGCCCCAGCGCTGGGAGCCATGCCTTTCAGAGGTAGGCTTTTTGAGAGCACTGGGAGAGCTCTCTCCAGCACTCTGCCGCAACTACACAAGCCACATTAAAGCTCTGCCAGTGTAGACTAGCCCTTAGCTTGAGATTTTCCAAGCCAAATTGTTTTGTTTGCCAGGTCCCCTTTAGTCCTCGTGAGCATTTGCAACTCCTCCCAACTTCCATCCCTGGGAGATTTCATTAACGTGCACTTCATTCTCTCCTTTCAGTCATTTATTAAAGAGGATCCCTGATGTGGATTCCTGCAGTACAATTCAATACATTGCTGATTAGCGCTGTCCTTGGTTTTCACTCCCTAGCTAGTTTTTCATGGAATTGTTTCTATCCAACACCTTTTGAATTAATTTACGCAGTAATAACACATGATGATTGATGAATGCTTTAGTGAAATCCAAATATGACCTGCTGTTTTGCCTGCACTGACTATAAATCAGTCTCTGCTTGGAATTAGTATTTGTCTCAAGTTTCAGAGTAGCAGCCGTGTTAGTCTGTATTCGCAAATAGAAAAGGAGTACCCGTGGCACCTTAGAGACTAACAAATTTATTAGAGCATAAGCTTTCGTGAGCTACAGCTCACTTCATCGGATGCATTTGGTGGAAAAAGCTCACGAAAGCTTATGCTCTAATAAATTTGTTAGTCTCTAAGGTGCCACGGGTACTCCTTTTCTATTTGTCTCAAGGATTTTTTTTTTTTTTTTTTTTTTGGATCCTTGTTAACATTCTTGTATTTTTTTTTTTTTATATATACCTCTAGCCTTAATTTTGTTAACTTTTGTGCCAGCATCTGGGATGAATTTATTGGTCTAAAATCCGAAAGTACTTTACAATCTCCAGTTGTCTTGTTAGTGATCATGGTAGCCTCCAGCGTGCACGTCTGTGTGTTTTCTTCCTCTGTTGCATAATCTCCCACCAGAATATGTGTCCTTATTCCTCCTAGTTATGAGCTGCTTACAGGAGGGGAAAACCTGGTCAGTCCACTCAAAGCCCTATACAAGAGTTAGTTGTTTGTTGTTATAAATATTCAGTAAGCTTTACTGAGGGTACTTATCTAGATTTGCTAAATAGACCTTGCTTATGTTACTAAACTATGTTTCTAGCAGAATCTCTTACAGGTGTCACCTTGTAACAGATTCCAGCAGCCCAAGAGTTAAAGCTGTAGGCTGGAAGAATGGCTGCTGTTCCCGGAATGATTCATGTGGGCAGTGCCCCCTTTTTAGGGCAGCCTTCTGTGCTTTCTACATAGATGACGGCTTTCACCTTGCTGGCTTGGCTGTGAGTGCCTCCCCCCCACCTGGAGAACAATGGAGGCAGTTTGCAGTGCTTTACGAGCTCTCTCCACTTAGGCAGACTCTTCTCGCTTGGGATTAGTCACCAATTTCCAGGGATAATACTGTGTCTTGCAAGGCTGTCCAGTTTTTGTGACTTGCAAGATTTTACTCTTCCTTACTTCAGAGATTCATCCCCTCCCTCCCTCACCCTGAGAGCAAAGCTGCAGCTTCCTTCAACACAAGTTCTGGTCTCCGTGACTCCAGGCCTTAAGTGAAAGCTATTTTAAAACACAATTCCTCTCCCATCTAATATTCTTGGCTCCCTTGGTGCAGCGATGAAGTGCTGACATTGCTAATTAGGTCATCTTTGTTCCTGGTGCATATTATAGCTGGTGCCTATACCCGAGTGAGGGGAAAGTTATTTGAAGGCTCTCCATCAACCTAGAAACCCAGAAACACTTTCCAAAGTTGTAAGTCAGTTTTCTTTTTTCAGAGGTGGAGGAACATGACTCTATTACAGAGGGCTTCTGTGCCCCTTCTCTCCATAAATTCCTCCCCTGATGCCCAGTCAGCCCCTGCAGGGTTTGGGAGGCACGGCAGTAATTCACAAAAACTTGAGATTGTGTCTTGCATGTTCCCTCTGGGCCCATTCACAGCGAGAACAATCTTCTGGCATGAGCCCCATGAAACCCCTCCTGCACTAAGCCAATACAATCGTAAGACGCTTCTCCTTCTTAAGCGATCTAGAGTGTCCCCCCGCTGCTGCCTGTTCCTATCCGTGCACTGTTTCGTGGGAACACGTGGTGGGCCCTGTGTTTCTGTGGTCACTGCTGAGCACATGCTAACCCCTAGAGTGTTTGTTTGTGTTAATGCAGATTGTTACACTGCTGCCCCAGCATAGCCCCACCTTCCTTTACCCACCCATCTGATGCTGACAGTCTTTTCCGATCAATTGGAGCCTACCTGCTGCATTCTGCAAACACACTGAATGTACTTGTTCCATAGTGTGCAGAGAGTACTGTTACATCACTTACTGGGGTTTACGTTGGTTTCAGAACACACAAGCTGGCACCCAGTAGTGGGGAAGACTGGAAATTGTTTTTGAAGTGGTTTTTTTTTTAATAAATGCAGTTTCTAGGTGCAGAACAGAGGGGTTTTTTTCTTCCTTTTCACTGCTGTCTGCTTTGTGCCTATGGGGGAGATCCAGGAGCAAACTAGCCAGAAGACTCTCCTGTGTGCAAAAAGCAGACGTTCCCCAAGGGTGTGGTCTTGAGGAGGAGGCATGATCCAAACACAGGACTGAGAGCCAGGAATTTCCTAATGCTAATCCCAGCTCTGACATGAGCTTGCTCTGTGGCTTTGGGCAAATCACTTCATCTTGCTGTCTGTTTTTATTTTCCTTGAGTTTCATCCCATATTTGTTCAGAGGGCTGATACCTACGTGCTCTGAAGATATAACTGCCATGACTTGCTCCATATTAAGTGAGAAAGAGGCAGAAAATGGTGGGATTTTGGAAAAATTCCATATTTGGTTCTCTTCCAGTGAAACTTTTAGTTAGTCTACAAACAGCATTTAATTTGAGCTGGACTGTAAAGCTGGTCATGACAAGTCTGAGATTGCCTTGCAGGGAAGGTAGAAATGGAGCTGTCAGGGTTCCCTCCCCACTCTGAACTCTAGGGTACAGATGTGGGGACCCGCATGAAAGACTCCCTAAGATTATTTCTACCAGCTTAAGTTAAAACTTCCCCAAGGCACAAATTCTTTGCCGTTGAAGGGTACGCTGCCACCATCAAGTGATTTAACAAAGAATCAGGGAAAGGACCACTTGGAGTTCCTATTCCCCCAAGCCCTTACACCCCCTTTCCTGGGGAGGCTTGAGAATAATATCCTAACCAGTTGGTTACAAAGTGATCACAGACCGAAACTCCTGGGTCTTAGGACAATAGAGAAATCAGTCAGGTTCTTAAAAGGATTTTTTTTTTTTTTTAAAAAGGTAAAAATCACCTCTGTAAAATCAGATGGAAAATAACTTTACAGCGTAACAAAAGATTCAAAAATACAGCAGAACTTCCTCTAGGCTTAGTTTCAAAGTTACAAAAACAGGAATAAACCTCCCTCCAGCAAAGGAAAAATTCACAAGCAAAAATATAATCTATTAATATAATCAAAAGATAATCTAACACGCCTTGCCTGGCTTTTACTTACAATTTTTGTAATATAAGAGACTTTTAGGATGGTTTATAGAAGGAGTTGTCTGACCTGATGCTTCTCTGCTTCCCAAGAGAACACACACAACAAAGCCTTTTCCCCCACCCCCAAGATTTGAAAGCATCTTCTTTCCCCATTGGTCCTTTTGGTCAGGTGTCAACCAGGTTATTTGAGCTTCTTAACCCCTTACAGGTAAGGAGGAATTCTAGGCTACCCTTAGCTGTATGGTTATGACAGGAGCATATTTAGGATTGGGTTAAAATGGAACCCTCCCTATATATGGAGCATTAGCGCACAAAACTGATGAGGGGTATGGAATGATTTCCATATGAGGAGAGATTAATAAGACGGGGACTTCAGCTTGGAAAAGACAACTGAGGGAGGATATGACATAGGTCTATAAAATCATGACTGGTCTGGAGAAAGTAAATAAGGAAGTGTTTACTCTTCCTCATAACACAAGAACTAGGGGTCTCCAAAGGAAATTAATAGGCAGCAGGTTTAAAACAAAAGGAAGTATTTTTTCACACAACGCACAGTCAACCTGTGGAACTCCTTGCCAGAGGATATTGTGAAGGCCAAGACAATAACAGGGTTAAAAAAAGAATTAGGTAAGTTCATGGAGGATAGGTCCATCAATGGTTATAGCCAAGATGCACAGGGATGGTGTCCCTAGCCTCTGTTTGCCAGAAGCTGGGAATGGGCGACAGGGGATGGATCACTTGATGATTCCCTGTTCTGTTCATTCCCTCTGGGGCATGTGGCACGGGGCACTGTCGGAAGACAGAATACTGGGCTAGACAGACCTTTGATCTGACCCAGTGTGCCCATTCTTATGTTGTCAAAGTTACAAGTATACAATGTTATAGCCACGTCAGTCCCAACATAGTGAAGAGACGAGGTGGGGAAGATAATATCACTTCAGTTGGGGGGAGAGACCAGCTTTGGAACTTGCCCAGAGCTCTTCTTCAGGTCTGGGTGTTCACTGGCCACTTCACCTTGAGTGGTTCCTTGCAATGTGTTAACTACTTATGCTAACCAATCTGTTCCATCTTGGATTTAGCTGGGACACCCTGAGGGATTGTGTACACTTAATGCTTCAGTGATGCAGCTGCCCTGCTAACAATACTGATGGGAGAGGTTCTCTCGTTGGCATAAGTATCCACCTCCCCAAGACGTGGTAGCTAGGTCGATGGGAGAATTGTCCCGTTGATCTAGCATTGTCTACACCAGGGATTAGATTATTTTAACTGTATTACTCAGGGGTGTGGATTTTCCTAGTGTAGACCAGGCCTGAGTACCTTTCCCAGACCTGAAGAAGAGCTCTGTGTAAAGCTTGTGTCTCTCACCAGCAGCAGTGGGCCCCAGAAAGGATATTATCTCCCCCACCTTGTCTCTCTAAAGCTACAAGTGTTCTTCAGAGGGGGAGAAGTGTTTCTCTTGGATGTGATTTGAATGATACGAGGCTGGGGATGCATAGACGTGGTGCGATGCTTTGTAGGGCTGATGCTCCAACATGACATGTACAGAAACATTCTGAATGACAAATGAATCCTGAAATGGGGCATTGGCACAAACTGCGTGAGAGGCGAATAGCAGGTTCATAAATGTGTCTGTAGTGGCTAAGGAGAAGGCTCAGGGAACTGGTGAAGGAATTCAGAACCTCTCCAGTCTAGCTTGTTTGTTTGAATTCAGCCCGAATTGACAGATGGTCCCACTGCTTGAGGCCCTGTGGGAAGAGAATTTGTGGCCTGAGCCTAGCCTCAAAGTCAGTTACCAGCATCTGTCTCCGAATCCTCCATAACAATTGTTACTAAGAGGCACCCACACTGGGCTTGCTGAAGATGGAAGCCATCAATGGGCATGGCTTGCGCAACTCTTCTCTATCCCGGAGGTCATCCCGCCTGTTTTGATCAGGAAACTTCAGTTGTCATTGCAGGTGGAGAACTTGGTTGCTATTGTCTTGGTGGCTTCTTCCCCCAGCACAAAACCTACCCAGTTAAAGAGGAACAGGTGAAGGTAAAAGTCTGAGCTACATGTGGTGCTGGGCCAGGGTGGACGTGACTGATTATTGTGTCGCTTGCGTGCAGTTCACATGCAGAAGCTACGTACATGAGAGCTAAGTAGCAAAAGCAAATTGGAACGATTGCAGAATATTCTGACCATTTGCTCAAGGTTTGTGTGTGTGTTAGATGCAAATAGAGGAGTGAGTGTTGGCATCTGTCTTTCCATAGGGAATCCTGCACAAGGGCTGCTGACTCAGCTGCCCCACTGCTGATCTTATGAGGCACTGGGCAGTTTCATGTTTGGTGAACTCTTGCTACTAGTCTGTCCAGTGACAGATCAGCTGACCTGGCAGGACACGTTATGAGAGCCGTTCAGGACAGATTATGGAGAGTCAGTGCTTGGACACTGATGGAGAGAAAAGTGACCAGAAATGATTCTGTGCTCATGGGTTTCGTTTAGTGTTTTTTCAATGCATTTTCTAGATATGGCCCCAGAGAAAGGGAGTGTCAGATTCCTGCCTCTGGGGCTGTGGCAAGGGTGAGCACGAGAGGGATTTGGAGAGGGGCAGGTGAGGCATAAGGTGAAGGGAACAGTTCTTATCTTGCTCACCAACCTCTCCCCTGCTCTCTTCAGTAACTTCTTGTGTTGATCACTCTGAGGGGATGTGTGGGTATGTCCATGTGCAAGATAACAATACTGCCCGTGGTTTGCCTGGAAGGAGAGCACTCTCTCAGATGCTGTTGCAAATGGAAGTATCATGATTCGTATCAGCGTAAAGCCAGCAGGGTTTAAGCAGCAGAGCCAGCTTGTACAGTTCGAGAGCACTAGCTCTACCCTGGTGGGGGTGTTTGAGAGGGCAGCTGCAAGGCAGTTCGGCTCTTCCCTCCCACCCACACAACTTTCGAAGCCCGCGTTTCTGAGTCAGTAGCTTTGTGTGGGGGAGTTCGGATGAGTAAAGGATGTTTGGTGAGGGATGTGTGCGCACACACGTGGATGTGCACACATACCCCATGTGCGTGCATCCCCCTCCCCCCAACGTGTGTGTGTGTGTGCATATAAATGTTCTGTGCTTGCAGGCAAATTTTAAATCAAACAAAATGGTAACAGTTGTGTGTGGAATATTTCAGTAATGTTCTCTCTAGTGGGAGAAGTGAAGAGACATGCAGGCTAATGCTGCATTTATTTCTTGGAGCAAATATCCAGGCATTGGCAAGGCACAGGATTTGTACCCAAAAACTTCTGTTTTGTTACGGGTTTGCAGGTGACTTTTTTTTTTTTTCCCCCAAACCTCCATTGAGGTGCAGGTAATCGCACAGTGCTGGGTGTGCAGAGATTAAACACATGCCCCTTCCAATAATCTGTTTGCTTGTCTTCTTTCCCTAGTACATCGACGCTATCGGCAACAAACAAGGTGAGCTAGAAAACCACGTCTGTGATGGCTATAAGACAGCACTCACAGAGGAGAGGAGACGGTTCTGCTTCCTAGTAGAGAAGCAGTGTGCTGTGGCTAAGAACACCATCTCCTACCACACCAAGGTGAGCAACCACAGTGTTAATCAGCCTGTGAAACAGCCTCTGGATAGGAGACCCTCAAAAGAGGTCCAAGTGCTCCCATGAGTGTAGGCAGTGATCACACTAGGACAGTCAGTTGTTTTGGTTGGGTGCTCTCTGATGGCTACTGTTTGACTGGTGCTGGGTTGGAACCGGGGACCTTCAAACAGACCGTGTGAATCTCTACAGCTTGAGCTAATGAGCCAGGCTGTCTAACTGGGCATGGTACCAGACCGGTCCCCTGTGGCTCGGGCAGATAGAGGACAGGGACACACGCTGATCAGGGCACTGCACTCCGGTGGGAGTGTGTTTTCCTGGGCTGCATAAGCCACAACCTCATCTCTGTGAGCTGGTGGTGTTTTACTTTGCAGCCACTCCTTGCAGATTGTGCCCTCGGAGGCGGGTGTCCCGTCGAAAGATTTACGGGATGGCAGGGCACATGCTGTTTATCTGCAGGGCCCTGTGGGTGCTGCTTTTGCTGGGCTATGGAAGGAGGCCCCCACTTCATAGCTCTCCTGGAGAGGCTGCCAAAGACCAGCTCTCACCCAGCCAGAGGAAGCCGATTGATTCACTGTCAGAACGACAGTGACTGGCGAGGGCACAGCAGCAGCACATTATGGCCCAGCTTTCCTCTAAAGGTGCCAGCCCTTTCTCTGGCACCTCTGCCTAGCGCAGCCCAGCTGAGGAAGAACGCACCTCTCCGGTGGTATGCTCCTGTAGTCCTTGAGCTGTCATTAGTCATTGTGGGATGGAGTACAAAGGCTTAAAGATGGGGGTCACATCCCTGTTTGATCAGCTAATGAGTCACAAAACCAGACCAAAACCTGGTGCAGTGACTTTCCTCCTGAAGGGAGGTAAGAAAATTCCTGCTTCTCGTTTGCTCTGTCTCCGAGCAGCAGCGAGCAAGCGGCAGGGAACATGGTGAGCTGTCTCTCTTTGTGAGCCATTGTGATTGCTACCTTACAGCTCATCGTGAACAAAGGAGAGGATTACATAGGAAGGCTGTTGTTCCACGCTCCCACGTGCCCATTTAGCGCTGCCTACGTCTCTTACGAACTGCTCTGCAGGGGGAGGACAGCCCAGAGCACTCCCCTGTCAGCTGGGACCTTGGGACAGAGTTCTCTTGCCCCCTTGTGGTGCTCTGTTCGCTAACTCGGGTTGATACTGCGTATTGGCGAGCATGCTGCTCCCTTAACGCAACAGCCGGCTGCCTGCATGCGCTCACACTTCCACTTATTCCTGTTTTTTCCTACGTCTCACTTCTAAGATCCATCTGTCAAGAGTGAGCTTTGAATAAGGGAGTAACATAAGAGTCCCAGTGAGTCGTCGCTATCCTTACACTAGAATATATGCTGAGTCAAAACCCGACGCATGTTACAATGGGGTGAAGTGGGGGTTGGGGTGGGGGTAACTCTCTCCTGTTCAAAGATGTCAGTTCCAGAGCAGTCTCCAAGAGTCGTAAGTGACCTAGAACATCACTGCAGCCTCACACTTTAAAAATGGCCCGTTTGTGGAACCCAGGCTTCATTGCGGTTTTACACTGTGACTTATCGCAGCAAAGTACGTGGAAGACTTTGTCAGAGGGAATTTTGCAGGTGGGACATCCACAACGCAGGTGGATGGGTGTGTAACATGCAGGCCAATTTCCAAGGCTGGCTAAATTAACAAACAGCCATTTCCACCGAAGGCAGCGCTACTTCTCCCCTGACGTGGTATGGCCTATGACAGTCAAGTTTGCAACAAGGTCACTGTCTCTTTTCTGAAGTCAATTGGCTTTGATGACCTACACAGTGGAAATGAGACTAGGCGTAAATCAATCAGGGCTTTTCCTTAAGCCGATGGAAATGGTTTAGGGACTGACTTAAATTTGCCCAAAGATAATAGTAAAGCTTGAAGCAAACGGGTAAATTTTCACCCTGCAATAATGCTGCTTTATCTGTTAATGGAGAATGAGTTAATTTGCCTTCTGGGAGTGGCAGCTTGTCTGCTTCTGCTTCAAAATCAGTTACAGCTCATTCGTAGTGGTGGTGTATTGTTCTCTGGTGCGTGTCCCTATCAGGGAAGCCATTAGGTGGGTGTGCTCTTGAGAGCTACGTGAGATGTGGCACCTACTCCTTCCGTGTTTGGATGTGGGAGCAATTCCTGTAGTATTGTCTGGGTTTTGCCTCCTTGGGAAGCTAAACTACCAATTCCCCTGGTTCAACAGAAGCTACAGGTGTTAATTTAGGCAAGAAAACCTAGAAACGGAGTTCAGCCCCAGACCTTTGGGCTGGAGCATTGCCGTGGCCTCTGAAGATGGGGGACCCCTATAGCATCTGGCCCCAATGCCTAATCGCAGCCAGCTCAAAACCCTTGAGATTGGAAACTGCCGAGGTTGGACAGCCCTGTCGGGCTAAGTGAGTCTTCTGCCTGCGCGGCCATCCCGTTCCCAGAGAATTCATTGCATGTCTCCCCTCCCTGCGCGCAACAGAAGGCGAACGCTAACGCTGCGTCTGCATCTGTTGTTTTAATATGCCATGGCTGTGGTCAGCGCTGTTCTGCTGGATGCTTCTGTCTATCCCCGGGATTTCATCTCTGCAGTTCGTTTTTTATTGGTGAGGCATGCACGTCTTCCAGCACGGATGCGATGTGCTGCAGGGACTCTCCCCTCTGCCTGCAGTCTGTCTCAGAATAACACTCCTTCATTAGCCAGCCACGGGAATACAGCTACCTGCTGAGCCCCAACCCCCGCTGCTTAGCAATTTCCAGATTTCGGGGTGGGGGGGTACTTCTGAGGATTGAATAGTACAATATTGCCTCTAGCCACCCCCTTCTACAATATGCCCCAAACCTGTCTGCTCTGGCTGGCCCTGGGGGATGGCACAGCCTTGTCAGCATCACAAAGCAGCAAGCTAGTACAGCCAAATATCAGAACAGTAACTTTGGACTTTCCGCTCGCTCACCCAGCGAGAGCAGCGGCGTCCCCCGTGCTTTGTGGTCCTAGGAATAGCAATGGATGCCAAGCGATGAAGGCTGCACTAACACAATTTATGAGCTAGCAAGTCACATACCACACATGTTCTTCCCCAGCAAGGCTGGCTAGGAGCTGTCGCTGGGTGGCTGCTGCTGCATATCGGATAATGAACTGGTGTGGCTTCCAGTGCACGCTTCTCAACTGAGCCTTTGATCAGAATATATTTTAGTGTACAGGAGAGTTCAGATAAACTGAATAGCCCAACTCTTTCCCTTTCTGTTTTGGCTGGTCCATTCTTCAAGCTGCCACGCAGATTGTCTCAAAGTAAGCTAGGGAAATGAAACACCCTTACATTTTTCATGAGACTATACTGGCTCATCTGCCTTTCTACACCCTATATTTATTGTAAGCTGCCGCACTCTGTCCTGTTTATTACACACCTGGGTAGATAAATCTCACTTACTGCTCTCATTAGATGGCAGAGAGGAAATCTGGGCCAGTGGCACTTTGTGTTCCAAGCTGGCTCTGGAGGCATGATCGTCGTGGTCTGCTTTCCATGCCTCCTGGAATCCAGTCTGAGGAACGTGTTCTTGGGGGGCTTGGTTTGAGATGGGAGCTGTACTGTGATCATTCTCTGCCCCTTATCCTGAGAGGTGAGTGGATTTGTCTGCAGGCCTCTTGTATTCTCACTCTTCCCCCTTTGTGATTCTAGGGAAAGGAGATCTTGACACAAAAGCTCCCGATTTGGCAGCAGTCTTGCTCAGACCCCAACAAGATCCCAGACCGGGCTATCCAACTGATGCAGCAGATGTCCACCAGCAGCAATGGCACAATCATCCCCAGTTCCCTGTCTACGTCCAAATCGAACCTAATCATCTCGGACCCTATCCCCGGGGCCAAACCGCTCCCTGTCCCACCAGAGTTGGCGCCCTTCGTGGGGGTAAGTATGCAAGGCATCAATGGTGCTGCCCTTGCTGAGTAACGTTATGGGTGTAGTGAGCCTAGCACAGTCCTGTTAGCTTCCACTAGTCAGGCAAGTCACCTGCCAATAACCTTTAGACCACGTTCAGCGGTGGGGCTTTCAGGGAATCCCCTAGTGTACACTTCTGACGGAGGCCGATGCGGGCCAGTGTGAAATGGACCCATCCTGCTTTATCATGTCCTCGAGGTTTGGGTGACATTCAGTGCCTCCCCGTGAAGACAGCCAGGATTTGCAAAGCTCCAGGGGACAACCGGGACCACAGTTTGAACCCTGTGAGGGGGGCTGCAAAAGATAGAATTACCTGGCCTTGCAGAAAGAGTTAAGTAGGGAACCTCAGAGGTAACTGCATGATCCAGTGAAAACTGCTTATCAATGTAAATCAAAGGATGTTCCACTTGATGCATCCGATGAAGTGAGCTGTAGCTCACGAAAGCTTATGCTCTAATAAATTTGTGTCTCTAAGGTGCCACAAGTACTGCTTTTCTTTTTGCGAATACAGACTAACACGGCTGCTACTCTGAAACCACTTGATGTAATCAGTCTTTGGGACTTGCTGCTGGAGGGGATTGAACTGAAATCCTCTGGGTGGGCTTAGAAATGGGCTGTCTGAATGCTAGTATGTCTCACTTCACATCCTGTTGAGAGAATTATTTATATCTCAGCCTGCTTGGCCCACACTGATCACGGCAGAAGTCGGGAAGGGATCTGATCCCTCATGCCACCCTGGATGGCTTTACCTCTCCTCCTGAAGCATTAAGATCAGGCCATGACTGGAGACAGGATACCAGATGTAATAGATGGAGGCCTGATCCTGTATGGCAAACCGTATTCTCCTAAAGTGTGTGGGTCCCTTACAGAAATGTGATGTCTTTGACTCGACATCCCTGATGCCGAAATCTCCCATTGCCCTTTCTTCCTTCAGCGCATGTCCGCACAAGAGACCATTCCCGTGATGAATGGCGTCTCGGGCCCTGAGAGCGAGGACTACAGCCGCTGGTCCGAGATGAAGCCAGCCCAGCCGAAATCCCTATCTCCTCCCCAGCATCAGAAGCAACTGAGTGACTCGTACTCCAACACGCTTCCTGTGCGCAAGAGTGTCGCACCGAAAAGCAGTTACGCAACCAGTAAGGATTTAGCCTCATAGCCGCTTCTCCCAGGGGGTTATGGGTCAGCTGCTGACCGGAGCTAGGAGTAGCAGCAATTAAGGGTCTCTGCACCTTAATGCAGTGGGAGGAGGCAAGGTGGGTTTAGGTGGAACAAAAGGCTAAGTGGGGACAATGGCTTCCTCAGTTAGTGACCGTGAAGTGTCACATGGTGACTGTAACAGCATGGTTGACTTCCTTAGTAACTATGCAATAATGCATGGCCTCTCCCAACAATCATGTGAGGTAGTGTCTCCGTTTTCATGCATCTTTGGGCAAAGGATTAGAAAATAAAGGGGGTAGATTTGGGTTGTGGGTTCCTTTTGGAAGGAAAAACTTTCAGCCCTATGGCGGCATTCCTGATGAGAAAATCTGAAGGAATCTGGGAGTGGGAGGAGGGATTGCTCTTCAAGGCTGCAGCCATCTCTTTAGGGTGTGTTTGTACAACATTGGCACAATGGGGCCCTGACCTTGATTGGGCCGCTAGGCACCACATCATGATGATGATGATTGTCTCTTTGCATAATGGGATAGGGTCACTGGATTAGGCCAAAGATAGTGGGACCTTGCCTGCTGAATCTTGATTCTGAATCTTTATGCTGTAGCTCCACGAAAGCTTATGCTCAAATAAATTCATTGGTCTCTAAGGTGCCACAAGTCCTCCCTTTCTTTATTCCTCTTATGCATCTGCATATGACTGCAGCCATATCTCAATGCAAAGAGACAGTACCTCACACCTGCTTTAGTTCACTTATCTGCTTCTCTGTGGGCATGTTTCCAGGAGGGTCACGCAACTCTTTCCTCTGGGTTTTTCCCTTTGTTAATGTTAACATCTCAGAGCAAAATGTCTGGAATAACAAATGAAACCTGGGTGTAAACTATTACAAATAGACCTATTTGCATAATAATCCAAGTAATATCTTAGCATAGAAATGCATCCATTGCATCGAAGGTGTGAAATGAGGAACCTCAAATGGGGGGTAGTCATTAAGTTAATGTTCTGACCGTTTGCCTAAATGCTCTCCATTGGGGGGAGAGTCGGAGGAACTGCACAAATCAGACTGGGTCCGCTGAGTACGTTCACTTAAGGTCTTTATAACAGACAGCTTAAAAAAAAGAATAGCCAAGAATTTGGGGGGATCTGAGCTGTACTGTTTAAAAGGGGGTTCGTTTTCCTTAATGGCAATGCTGGATGACCCCTGGGTAGATTAATGACTCTAAATGCCACAGTAGAAACTGCCTACGACCTGGTCAGCCACATGGTCTGAGCTCTTGGGGCTTTCTTTGTGTCTCGCCAGCTGAAAACAAGACCTTGCCACGCTCCAGTTCCATGGCTGCTGGGCTCGAGAGGAATGGCAGGACAAGAGTACAAGCCATTTTCTCTCATGCTGCTGGTGATAACACCACCCTCCTGAGCTTCAAGGATGGAGACCTCATCACGCTCCTGGTGCCAGAGGCCCGAGATGGATGGCACTACGGGGAGAGTGAGAAAACAAAAATGTGAGTGTCTGTGAACTCCCTAGAACTACAGATGCCATCAGCACCTAGCTCTTAAAATTAGAGTGGCTGGTGCACTGAAATTGCTTAGCTGCCAGCCAGTTTTTCCTGGCATCCCATCATGCCACTTGGTTACTCTGGGAGGTTGATGATTCCGAGCAAGACGAAATACCAGCTTTGCTGGCTGGTGTTTGGCAAAGCACCAACCTGAGGAGCAAGGTCAGGCTTTTGAGTGCTGGGATAACTGGGCTTCTTGTCTTGACTCTGGATTCCAATTTCACTACAGTGTCACACATGGGGGGGCTTAGCGTGGGGCCATTGCTACTGGCAGAATCATGGATTACTTGTGCAGCACTATCCGTAACACCAGCAACCTTAAATAACCTCCTTCCAGCGCCACAGAGCCTCCCAATAAAGCAAACGCTCCAGATGGTCTTGGCAGGGATCTGACCTGGCTGGGACTGCTGCTGGGGCCAGCAGCCTGCTCCTAATGGCTCAGAAATGAGAAGCAATTTTAGTCCAGCATACAAAACCTGGAATCTTACATTTTTAAAAAAAAACTCAATCCTGTTGCCTGCAAAAGTCCTCCCACATTTACACCGGGGGCGGAAAGGAGGGAGAATCTGAGAGGGGGTGTTCTAAGCAGGGAATGGGCTTATTGAATAGTATGCCTAAGATCCAGAGTTTTTACCACTTGACCTATTGGTTTGCACCCCTAGAAAGCCATGATCCAAATGATGGTCTCCTCTGTCACAGTATAGTGTGGCGTGTAGCCGGAGAGTAATGTTCATAGATTCCTCCCTCCACATCTCCACATGAGAGGCTAGGTTTGACTCTGTCTTGTGGCTTTGCCTTACAGGAGAGGCTGGTTCCCTTTCTCCTACACACGGGTTCTTGACAGCGATGGAAGTGACAGGTTACATATGAGGTAAAAACACCCCTTTAAAAAACTTGCTGTCCCAGCTGCTGGTGCTGCATGGTACCTGGTGACGTTCCTTTGCATCTGGGGAAAAGCTCCCAGCGCTGACCAGCATGCGTACGGGGCCCAAGGCAGTGATGAACTGTGCTTTTCTCAGCTGTCGAGCCAGTCTTGTTATAGAAAGGTTGTGAGATTTTCAGATGTCTGTAGTTGAGGAACCCAGAGAAATGCACAGGGAAGTGAGACTCCTCACATGCATTGCATGAAACCTGGTCGTATGACGCCAGAACAACCAAGGAAAAGGCTCTGGATGTCCTAGGAGGCACCGGGGATGGGGGGGGGGGCTGTCTCTCCCTTAGGGGAATTGGGAGGCTTTCAGGTGATTGGCATAAAAGGGGCTTATGAGTTGGGTTCCATTATAGTGGTGCAGGGAGCTAAGGGGCAAATATAGACCAGGCGGGCTGAGCCAAAACACGTGGCATCTTCCTCTGCCGGCTGTCCGACATAAGGGGAGTCTTTCCTGTGTTGTGCATTGCAACCTGAGTGAAACGGGGAGATTTATTTTCCACTGGGCAGCAGGGTGGCGGTCAGGGCTTAATACCGGCTATGTGGGGAAATACAAAAGTCTTCATGAAATTCTCTCCAAGCGGGTCTCCATGTCCCAGTGGGGTTTAGCTCTGGATTCGGAGTGGTATTGGTGGTGTCGGCTGCATTAGAGATGCCTTTTAAATGGATTACAGTGTGGGAGGTTGTGATTTCCCTGCCCATTGCTGCTAAACGGAAGGGGAGCCCTGATGCAGGGAAGGCTGAGAACCACTGGATTAGTGTTATCTGCTGGAGAAGTGACTGACTGTAGAGGAGAAAGCAGCTCTCCCAGAAGAGCTTGGTGTACCCTCCAAAGCTTGTCTCTCTCTCACCAACGGAAGTGGGTTTAATAAAAGAGATTATCTCCCCTACCGTGTCTCTCTCATGCCCTGGGACCAACACGGCTACAGCAGCCCTGCATGTCTGCACAGAACTTGGTCACAATTGTGAATGATAAATAATTGCCACTGGTTAATGAGCGTCTAGGATAAAATGTGCCCCATGATTTTGCTGTGCTCCCAGCTTGAGGCCCCTTGTGACACCTGGGCTGCTGCGCTAGATACATGGCTAGCACCAGCGCCGCTGAGCAGGGTCCCGGGGGAGCCCAGCAATGGCAGGGCAAGCATGTGTGGGTGGCGGGTGATGGATTATTTTCCTGTTTTGTAGCTTGCAACAGGGGAAAAGCAGTAGCACAGGCAACCTGCTGGATAAGGATGACATTGCCATCCCGCCACCAGACTACGCCGTGTCCTCATCACGGGTCTTCCCACCACAACCCATTGGCGCTTTCAAACAGAGACCATACAGCGTGGCGGTGCCTGCCTTCTCCCAGGTGAGGTGCTGGGAGCCCAGGGGGATTGGTAGCCCGTGGCTGCCAGAGCACATGCACGTTTATCACTTGGCCATTGCTGGCAGCTGGAGAGCAGCTCGCTCCAGGGGGAGAGCTGCATGGACAGCAGGCATTCTGGAGTGGGGCGGGGCGGGGCAGGGCGGGAGGAGAGTTAAACTGAACAGCCCTTGAGTGCAGTGAGAAATGGCTTTAACAGCAGCAGTGTGACTTGTGGAGGTAGGGGGCGAAGCTGTCAGGTTAGCGCGTGTTGCTGTAGATCAGTCGTTTCTTTCCCTTGGGGATGTGGGAGTTGTGTATAATGGTTTCCGTTCACAATAGACACCCTTGGGTGCTTTTGAAAATTTCACCCAAGTCCCATTTTCATACATGACTTGGGAGCCTAAATACTACTGAGTTTTGATGAGCCTTTGGCTCCCATGGGCCAGATTTTTAAAGGTATTTAGGTGCTGAACTTCTATTGAAATAATGGGAGTTAGGCACCTAAATACCATTAAAAATCTGGCCCCAAGTCACTTTTCAAAATGGGGCCTAGGCTCCTAACTAATTTAGGCCCTCTTGGACATTGTTGTTTTTCTGGTCTTAACTAAATAAGGGGCATGGTTGCATTTGGGGAAAACGCTTGGGGAAGGGTTTAAAAAAACAAACCCCAAAAGCATCAACACAGCCTCTCTCCTACTCCCATCTTGGGCAGCTTCAGGCTGTTGAATCCCCATTTAATGTAGCAAATCAGACAATGATTTCCAGACGCCTTCCTGCAGCCGCTGTGGGTCACTGTATTAAACCAGGACAGTGTTCCTGCATGCCTTTAGCTCTGCTCTAGGTATGGGCATCTGCCTCAACCTGTTGGCACAACTGAACAGCCAATGAGAGCGAGCCAACAAAGGATGGGCATGTGGAATGCCGGTCAGCTGGGAAGAGCTTGTGGGAATGCACTAAACCAGGGAACGTAGGGAGTGCACCCCCAAGGAGACAACCCGTGCCAGTATTCTCCCCATACTGAACAGAGTGGCCTTCCCTGGGTTCTGTAATGTGCAGCAGTGAGTGGGATGAGAGTTTTACTTACTGGTGTCTGTGGCCCTCGTACTGGTGGGAGCCCTGGCTGTTGCACCGTGAAGAGTAGTTTTTATAGTGGAGGTAAATGTGCTGAATTCTGGGAGGGTTTTAATTTTATTTTAAATGTTTTACTTTGATGTTGGCCTATTGCAAGTGAATGAGGGTTACTCTCCAACAGGCCTGTGTTCATTATTTATAGGACTACCTTATGCCCTATGGTTGTGCAATTAAAGAATACTCCCGTGGCCTGTGCCAACTGCCATCTGCTCACTACAAGCCTTACACTAGGTCAACTGTAAGTTCAAACGAAAGCGATGTTTCCATTGGGGTTTACCAACCTTGGCTGTTTTTGCCAGATGATTCTTCGTAGCTTACTCAGGGCTCCATGATCTTTCTCCCTCCAGTCCCTCTCTGAGGGGAACTAAAAAACTCTCCCTTCAAAACTTACAATGGGAGAGGAAAGCCAAAGTGACTGGAGAAGATGAGCCAATTGGCTGACTTGGAGAAGATGGGTGAGATGCACAGAATGGCACAAAATGGCAGCATAAACTCCCAATTGACAACACTCGCTGCTTCCATGAGAGCCTCCCACCAGAAATGAGTTCTTCACGAGTCATATCCATAGATTTTTTTTTTTTGAGGTGAAGAAAACCCCTGGGGCTCCAGCCCAGCCCCACCCAAGACCAGCAATTACATTAGCAAGGGGTTCTGACAAGAGCTTTAAAGAACTCCTGAGATGAATAAGTTGATCCTTTGTCCTTGCTGGACAGAGCAGTATGAGACCACGTAGGGTTGTGAGGCGGGAAATTCTGGGCGGGGAGTTGGGGTTGGTATTGGTAGACAAGAGGTAACAGAATGGCCGCCTCAGGCCAGGGACGCGGAGCAGGGTTTTGACTTGAAGAAAACCAAGCTCTCCGTTCAGAACCACCCTTCCCCAGCTTCCTGGGCCATGTCTGAATTACCGTGGGTCCTGAGCACTGATGTGCCCAGCAGGCCCTGCAAACCGATTAAAAAATAATCATTCTGTTACTTGGCTGGAACGGATGAGAAGCAAGCGTTGACGTTCAATAGATCTGAGACTGGCTCCAGCATGGGCCACGCAGCGCCAGCTGCCACAGCCAGACTGCAAGTCCCAGGATAGGCTGAGGTTCCCAAGTCTGAAATCTGCCCCTTCTTGAGGCAGTGAGCAGGGGACTGGCATGTTTGCTCCTGGGCCACTCCAAAAGGAGCTTGTGAAAGGCTATGCCCAAGCTGGGAAACAGAGCCCTACTTCTGTGCCTGCAGCTGAAGCAGAGTGGGGGAACAGTCTCACATCTTGCTAGTTGGAGCCAGATGAGCTGAACGAGGAACTGGCTCTTTGCAGGGGTGTTTGGCGAGGAGAGAGATTTGTATCAAAAATCTGTTCCTGGACTTGCCAGAGCCTGCTTCTCAGATCCCAGGGACCTGGGTAGCAGGTGCAGGACTCATTGGTCTTGACTCATTGCTCACCAAGAAGAAAGCTACTGCAGTCTCCTCTGCCAGCCCCCCTTCTCCCTCTGCACGGATCCTGGCACGGGGGTGGAATGGCCAGGGTGCCCTGCATTAGTGTCACATCCATCTGTTCCACAGAAGGCTGTAGGCAGCCACTTTCTGTCCTCCCCGGCCACCCACAGCATAATGCTATTCAGTACCAGTCCACGCAGCCGACAGCGCTGCAATTTCTGGTGGGATTCGGTTACGAGAGAAACACATTTTTCACAGACCATTTCACCAGTGTATGCCTAACTTCTTCTTGTCGCTTTCAAAATGTGTGTGAAGCTCCTTGGTAGTTACAGGATCTCTGCAGCAAGGTGGAGCTGGACAGCAAGAGCTAGATTCCCTTTCCCTTTGCTGTAACTCGCCTTGTTGTGTAAAGTTACACGCTCTGCAGAGAAGAGTCACTTCACTCCATGCTGCATTAAACCTCATTTAAATCACCTTCATCACTATCCACTTTCTAATACCCAGATGCTTTGGCTCTTAGCCTGAAAGCCATCGGGGCCCAGTGCATTTGCTTCTGTTCTTGTGTCCTTCCAGTGCCATCTAATGGCAAATGTCTCTCTGCCGTCTCATGGTTGGTTTCTCTTTTTCTCCCTTAGGGTCTTGAGGACTATGGGACGAGAGCTGGAAGCAGGTAAGCCTCTCTATTTCACATTGTGTTCAATAAAGTGAATCATCATGTTCAGAGCGCTGGATACAATAAACAACGCTGCAGTATCCCTTGGCAGGATGCATTCTGGGCTCTCAGGCTGTGCAAGTAGGTGATGCTAGATGTGGCAGTTTAGAAGTATACAGAGTTAATGATGGGGTTAGATAATTTAGGCGTTAATAAATCTGAATTTGTCATCTCTGAGTGTGGGGTGACCAAGAGTCTACTAGAAGAGTCCAAATGTATCTAGCTTGTCAGCCTGTTCCAAGGACAGCTTTGGTCTCTCCCAGGGTCACTACTTGGCTCAGAGACTCTGGATCGGATGAGGAGTTCTCACTTCTCAAAAGCAGGCTAATCTGAAGGGAACATCAGAACAGCCAATTTATCACATTCCACCGGTTCAAACTGGGGCAGCCTTACTCTAGGAATGTCCAGTATCTTCTCTTGGTACTTTCCCCTCTTGAAACTCACTCTGCCCTCTCTTACCCCGAGGGGGATTCGGCCCAAAGTATAACAGAATGGGAAGGTCTGTCTCCAAAATGCAGGCCCTCCTGCCTGCGTTCGGAACGCTCTCGTTGCTAGAGGAAAAGCAGCCTCTTGCCCTGGGATTGGGGTTCATTAGTTTGAGCCCTGCATTGGTGGGAGGAGTTGAAATATTTGTAAATAAAAATAGAAGAAACCTCCCACTTTTTTGCTATGTTGTGAGTGAAATGGCAACCAGTTGTGATGAGTAGGATCTGAACCCGAACACCAGGGCTGCATGTGGTTCCTCTCCCTCACTGGGGAACAACAAGAGAAGTCAAGCATGGAGCAGCTGCAGGAGTTGCGCCAAGAGCTCTCGAGATGGTTCGCTTAAAGCAAAAGCATAATGTGCTCTGTGTTCTCAGCCAGCTGTTTTAGGGAAGTTGTAGGGTAAAGTGAGGGCACAGAGGACTAACCTGAGCTCCATAAAAGGGATACTGCATTGCAATAAGTTTGTTGTTGTCCATCTGATGCTCTTTGCAGTGAAGTGCGGTCTGGCAGTCTTCCTGTGCTTTCTATTCCACAGTGGCAATGGCACTTTGGTATCAACTGTCTGAGGACACCTGACTAGAAATGGCAACTGCTGCTTTGAAGAGCTTTCTGCTTCTTTCCCTCCTTTACTTTTCTCCTTTTATACTTCTTCTTAGTTTTGGATTTTTAACTCTTGTGATCATCCAAGGAAACCATGGTGCTGCTACCTTCCCCTCCCTGATGTTTACAATGCCCTTGTTTTGTGAAGCCTTTCAGAGCAGAAACTGCCAAACTGTGTGTGCTAATTTTTGGAGCAGCCTGGATGCAGTTTACAGTTATGGGGCAGAACCAGTTTTTGTACTTTGTGAATGTTCAAAGATGCACTATCCCTTTTCTGAGGCTTAACATGAGCCACACTGTACTAACAAAATGGAAGAAACCATTTCCAACACTGAACAAATATGCATGGCCTATGGTATACGTACTGTTACTTTAACTATCTTTTCACTTAATTCAGATGCCAATTTCCTGTTTCTAAGGGGAAGGCAGGTGTAGATGCCAGACAGGTTTGGTCATTTCCCTTTCTGGGTGGCATCGACTTTAATTCAACCAAACTTTACAAGGTTGCTTTAAGAAAAGTGGATAGTGCCGAGGTTTAGGCCTCGGAGAGAAATAGTTGGTTCTTGGTGGGGGTTGGACAGTTACTCTGCTCCATCTAATTAAACCACCAGGGCTGACTCAACCAGCATTGTTGGAAGGTTCATTCTTTCTTTTGTTGTATATTTTGCAGTGAGGTATTGTTACCTCATGTTCGTGCTCTGAGGGATAAATCATGGTATTATGCAGCTTACCAGAGCAATCCAAAGACTTTTGCATTTTGAAATTGGACTTCAAAAAACAACTGCTTTTTGGTTTGGTTTTTCTTGGGGTGGGGTGGAGGGGAGAAGAATTCCAGTGTTTAACTTCCTAAATCCTGTCAATCTTCTTTGTGTGTCTTAATAACTTTAGAGACAAACACGGTAGGATTGGAATTAATGGCTACTGGTATTGCTTCTTCAACCACTGAGTGCGGAGAAGTCAGTAAGTGGCTGACACCCAGAGTACAGACTTAACCCTTTCAGTTCCGGTGAAAGTCTTCTTCATTGTAAAGCTGTACACACTTCCTCTTTCTGATGTGATTTTTAAAACCTCTTTACATGCCTGTTTACTAGGACATTGCTGGCAACACACACACACACACACACATGGTTTTTTTTGTTTGTTTTTCTATAATAGACTATGGGCATATGTAATAAGAACCTCCTGTGTTGATGTCATAATTTTGCTAAAGATTTTTAATCCAGGATATTCCGTGCTGAATGGATGAATGTAGAAAATTAGCAAAACTTGTATGAAGATTGTAAAGTGCTGAAAACCTTTTTTAAAAGCTGAAGAGAAATGTGCCCTGTACTGAGTTATTGTTTGAATAAAAGTTTTATTTATTGCATTGAGTTGGGCCTTGGTGGTTTTTTCAGCTTTCCTGCCTATATCACTGACCAATCACTAGACTGCCTCTGCCATATTTTTTTTTCCCCATTCCCCATGATATTGGAGGGCCAGAAAATGACCTTTCTCCTTGCCCAGTTTCTCTGGTCAGTTTTCAGGTCTGGCAACTTGCATTAAAGTCAATTGCTGAATGAAAGCAGCTGCAATAGTGTTTAAATGCATAGTCCCTACGCTAAGCCAGTGTCTTGATTTGTCTTGAAAGGCTCGCTGTTGGAGGTGAATGATTTGCTGGTCTCCAGTACAGGATAAACCTAGAATTAATTGCTTTGCAATATGGCTTGTGTGTAATACCACAAAACCAGACTGCATTTGGGTGTCACTCAGGAGGTTTGAATGCTGTTAACAGAAAGTAAATGGGTCTTATTTGTTTTTCCTCTGCAAACTTAAATGAAGGGGAAAGTCTGAGTTCTGAGAGGAGTCCGGTGCAGGGTGGGAATGCTGCAGGGTATCTTTCCCATGGCTGGCATATAGAAGATCTAACTTAATTGCAGTCTTCACGAGGGGGTTGTCATGAGGAAGAGTTTGTGTGTTAAGTGCTGTATCAGTGATGATAACTAATAACAAATACAACTTTTTTCTTTTTTGCATCCTGTGTCTGAAGAAGTATGTTAACCCAGCCAGTGACATCTCCTGGGAGTGGAGCAAATCCCAGGGGAGCATACGGCTCCTAGCCTAGCTTCTCTCTCCTTAACCAATACCCTTTTTATTTCTCACTAAGGCTGCTGTGTGCGTATTAAACACATCCTACAAACTGCCTTTTGTTTCCATTACAGCCCCGATGTTGAAGTGGCCAGGTTTTGATGTCCCTGACTAGTTAGTAAGTTCACAGTTTTATGTGCCAAACCCCTCACTCTTGCAGTGCTATGTACTGACTGGCCCGAAGCCAGGGGCTCAGCACCATACTAATGAACGGGTGAGGGAGGGAGAAAAATGGGTCATTGATCTGCTCACTGTGACCATCAATCAGTGCAAACACTGGATGGGCACTGACCTGTCCTTCACCAATGTCCATGGTCAGGCAATGCCAGTCAGTTCAGAGCACAGTTCCTCACTTGCACCTGAACCCATTGGTGGAAGCTTCTCTGCCTTCCTGGGACTCCTGAAATGGATTCCTCTTCCTACACTGTCATTCTGTATAAACCTCCATGTGCCCGTCTCTCTAGCCACACCTATATCTGCACGGCTCGATGCATAGTGCCTACGCCATCTCCACCCCCTCCCTCCCGCACTGCTGGGGCAGAGCAGGTGCAGCATTCTGGTTTCATGCTTCCATGTCTGGGCAATGAGCATCATTGGCCTATTCCTGCTTTTTAGAATTCTCCCCTTTAAATAACAACCCACCTTGGTTTTAGGTTTTCAGTGAGTCCCAGCATCTGCTGCTGTCACTGGGTCACGTTGACGTTCGCTGCGTTGGACGCACCTCCGGTGATTGGCACTTCATTGCCGTTTTGCACAGCTTTTTCTCAGGCGTCTGACATGTAGGGATAGAAAACCTACATTATCAGTATTTTAAATAACAGGTAGTTTTGGGGTGGTCATAGCGTGAATGTTCATTGCCCTCCACTCCGCAGAGCCGCGGGTCAGCATTGGCTTTGGTACAGTGACGGTTATTTTGGTAGCCTCCATCTAGTCCCGTATGACTGATTGGTGGCCTCTGTTCAGCAGTTGCCAAGGTCTGTAGTATTGGTGGGTCCTGGAGGCTAGCAGTGAGCAGCATCAGCTGGAGGGGAGGGGAGGTTTCCTTTCATAGCACCTGCTGGTTTTAGCCTCTTCCATGCGCTCCAGTCTCACCACAGGTAACTTTTTGCACTTCCCCCCCCAATCCTGAAGTTGCTTTTTGAGTCCGAGATTTGGGGAGTGTGGGGGGGGGGGCGGTGGGTGCTGCAGGCTTTGATCTACCTCTCTGCTTTGCCAGAACAAAGATAGTTAAATAATCCCTGCTGAGTCATTAAGTCACCTTTTTCATTTCTTTCATGCGAAATCAATTCTCCAGGCATCCTAGGGAAAAAATAACCTGAGAATCTGCATAAATTAGGTGGGAAACTAATAGCTTTGGCTTGAAAACAGGGAGTTAATCTTCTTGCTGGAAACCAAGCCACGATTTAAAGAGGAGAGCTGGTGCTGCACCAGGGAGCTGGGCCTTGGGGAGAGGAGCGATTATCCTTCCCGTAGCACTGCTGGAAGGCTGAGCCACTGTTCCTGGGTTAGTGTTGGGGGCTGAAGCTCTGGATTTTAAAGAGAGACATCATACTAGTAGTTTGTTGGCCAGCAAGGCCTATACCCTGCTCTCGGGCCCAGGGAGCGGTACGGCAGCTGCTGACTTGTGTGTTTGCTTGGTGAGTGTGGGGATAACCCAGAGAATCACAGTGAGAAAAGGAGGACCAGATCCCTGCTCCTATAGCCTCCCCCCCACCCCCCTGTATTTCTCAGCCTTAATCAAACTGCTCTGTCCCTGGTTTCCTGAACCCCACCCCCCTACACACAAGCACGTGCACGCTCTCCAGCCCACCTGATCCCTACGGGGACCATTCAGGATGCTTCTCCTTAGGTTACATTTTGCTAGACCGAGTATTTCGAGCCACTGGGCTGCGGAAGCTGCTGAGGGCATGTAGGGAGCGGCAGTGAAACACTGGAGCACCGGCTTTAAAAGTGGGGGGGGAGCAGAGAAACAGCACCACAAAAAGGCTCCAGCTCTTGCTTTGCAGCCAGGCTGGGAGTGTTACTGAGCAAGACCTTGAGGGGACCCTTCAAGGCTCCTAGTCTGCCGCCAGGGCCTCTGGGCATGGAAGTGGGGCCCTCAGAGCTGAGAGGGGTTGCAGTTCAGAGGAAGCAACTCAACATTCAGGTACTCCAAAAATAAGCTCCTTAAAGAGCCCTCTCTCGTGGCTTCGTGCTGAGCGGTCTCTGTGCCCCAATGAGACATGCTGCTCCTGGGTGCCTCACCATGTCACCCTTCCAGTAGTGCTATGAGATTGAAGGCAGCATTTGCTCTTTAGCAAGTAACTGTTGAGCCTAAAATTGTTGAACTGTGCCAAGTTTTAACCTCACTTGTGCTTTTCCCCCATGTTTGCCTCACCCAGCCTGAGTGTCAAACAAGAATAGGATCTCTGGTCAACACCCTCAGCAGTGTGTATGGGTATATCTACACCACGGGGGGGAAACCGCATAGCAGCCTATCTTAGCACCCAGGTGTACAGCTGCGAGCTCCCGTTACGGCCCTAAAACTAGTTGAGGAGATGTTCCAGCTCGGGCTCTGAAGCCTGTGGGGAAGGGTGGGGGGAGACCACATTGGCCCATGGGCTCAGCGGGGGGGGACTAGTCAATGTGCATGGTGGAAGGGATGGCAGGAGCTAGCTAGTGGAAAGAAGAGCCCTGGTCTGGAATGGGGAATGAGCAGCAGGACAGAGCTGGTTAGAGGAGTGGTGGGGGGTGCAGCTGCATGCAAACAGATCCTTGGAGCTGCCCTAGCATTTACATCCTAAAGTGCATCCCAAACCTGCCAGCCTCTGGTAGCACTGCACATACCTAAGGAGTGCTGCCACCAGGTGTGGGAAGCAGCCCAAGGGTGTCTGTGCACTGCAATATCTTCTCTTCATCCCCCCAGAGCTGTACATTGTCCTCCACCCAGGCACGCTTCAGTGGGAGTTGTGTCCTGACCTTCTTTGATTTTTCTCCCCGCCCACACTGGTGCCAAAAGGGTTGGAAGCCAAAGGGTGTAATAAAGTAGGGGAGTGGCCTGTCCTCTTGTGGGAGGGTCTCTTGGATTAGCCTGAGTGGCCTTGCCTTTAGGAGTGCAAGAGGAGGGATGACGGAAGGCAGAGGGGTCAGTTGAGGTCAGCATCTCCTGAGCAAGCGGGCAGGAAGTTTGTCTGTTCTCTCCGCTCCTTGGGTGGTGATCAGCTAGGTGCATTCCTGACGGATCCTACCCAGCCATGACTCGGGTCTCCTCCTCTAAGCCTGGCAGGAGAATGTGTTTGAGGCTGTGTCTGTCTGCAGAGCTGTTGTCGGTAATGTAGTGTGGTGTAGGAAACCCGCTGGGTTGTCGGCAAATACTGACTGGCTCCAGAGCAGAAGACAAAGGCCCTGGGATGGGGCACCTGGGGCCTCAAGGACTCTTCCTTTTTCCTTGAGGGTATTTTTGCACTGCTGTTTTCAGAGCCAATCTGTATTTTGCTTTATTAATCTCCTGTGCTCTTTCCTAGTGCTGGCCAGGCTGAGGAGCCATCCAGGGGGAAAATGGCCCAGGCTAAGGGCCCCCTCCCCAGTGCTCTGGCTGACTCCTCTCCTCCACCTGGTTCTCTGCACAGACTCCTCAACCTGTTCAGGGGCTGCCCAGAGCTGATGCAGTTGGCGGAGTGAGCTAAAAGTTCCAGGTGGGGGGTCTCCAGCTTCTGCTGACTCAGCAAGGGGAGGCCTGCTGAGGGCATGAGCACCCTGCTTGTCTATCAAGTAGTTGCAAGGCCAGTACAAGTGCCAGGGGTTAATAAATCAGGATCGTGAATATGCATTGGCCAGCCAGCTGTGCGTATGAGATGTAATACACAGCATGTGTGTCTTTGAAGCGTTAACTAAGCTGCGTTTCTTTCGTGGGGTGAAAGGACTGTAACTGGAATGTCTTTGTTTAAATATCTGGTCTGACCAAATTCAAGTGTCTCCTTTCATGCCACCTCCCCTTGCAAATCTGAGCCCAGCTGCATGCTCAGCTCAGCTGATGTGAAAATCCCTCAGATCATGTGCCAAGATAAATCCGTGAGCTTCCTCCATCTGGCTTGTCTGGGTGGAAACCACCATCCTTCCTCCTGCAATGAGGCTTAGTTGAGCTCTGACCACCCTCCAAGAGTCTGTCCTGTACGCAGTGATAACTAACTGCAGTACAGCTGGACTCAATCTCCTAAATTTCCTCTCTGCCATCTCAACTGTCACACTCCTGGGGGCTGAGATCAGGTAGACTGTCACTGTCATCCCTCAGCTTCTCTGCTAAAGGAACACGGGTCTGTACTTCCAGGAGTCCTGATCCTAATGCAGATCCATGGAAGAGGTCATTGGTTGGTGTTTGAAACCACCTCTCCTTCAGATTCCAGGGAGCTGGGGGAAGCCCCAGCTTTAAAAATAGCCCAGACAAGTAGAAGGAGCATCTGCACTCCCCAGATCATCTCAAAACTTTTCTCTCTCTAAATTCTGAAAGGAGCTTCCCTCTCCGAAGTACAAACCCTCAATGCTAGAAATCTCTGTGACAATCCAGCGCTGTAGCATTGGCACCAAGGGGTTTTTCTCGTTTGAGGAAGCAGAATAAGTCCATTCACCCATTTCTTAAAGAAGTGCCACCCACTGGGTGAGTGAGGTGAGGAAGAAAGGACCTACTATTCTGGGACTTGGTATGATCTGCTCGCACACTGTGTGCGGTTAGGTCTCAAATGCACTAAAAGCAAAGCCAGCCTAGCAGGGGAGCGCCCAGCCTGTCACCTGATGCAGTGTTTGCTGCTCTCAAAGCCAACGCAGCCTAGGGAAAGCTGTCTCTCTCTCACCAGGTTGTCTCTTGCTGTCCTGTTGTCCCACTGTACTAGCTGTGCTGCTCAGTGGATACACTCCTCCCCCCACTGACCTGTGCCTTCCTTTCTCTCTGCAGAAATCCTTTTGCCAACATCCAGCTGAAACCAACAGTGACCAACGACAGGTCAGCTCCCTTCATCAGCTGATCCCTGGGATTGCTGGAGCCAGCAAGCACCTCCTGCCTGCATTGTTGTATCTGACCCATTGTAGCCTCCTTGTTTGCAAGTCTGTCTTTCCAGAACTTTGTTTAGGCTGCATTTGTTTAAACCTGCTACTGCTGTGTGAAAGCTAAGGGCTAAAGCTGGTGTTTTGATGGACTCTCCTCTAGAGCCTGTGTATTCAGCGCAAGGGGGTTAAACTGTTACCATTCGTTCACTGTGGTCATGGCAGGTGTGGAAGTAACAGCAGTCCCGGCCCTGGATTCCCAGCCTGTACCTTCCAGCCCTGTTCAGCTTTCCTGAGGTTTAATGATGGACTGTCTCCTACATGGAGCAAGATGCAGGGCAGTGTAACTCTCACCCCAGCCTTCTAAAAGGATGTCAGCAGGGCACCTGGGACCGAGATGCCTGGCCTAGGTCCACAGACTTATACACTACCCACAGTGGTGTGGATGGTGTGGGTCAGGTCTACACAGCTTGTGCTAGCATAAGCCCTATTAACACCCATCTGTGGAGCCGGGCTGACAGGCTCCTGTCTCCCTGCCGTGTAGACACAGCCAAGGTTTGCAGAACCCCCCCTGATGCTGTTTAGAGACAATGAGTGGCCAAGCCTTGGCCCATTCCCTTCTTCAGGCCTGCAACAATTCTTGGCCAGTGGAACAGCGGAGCCATACAAAGCGCCCGTGTCCTCCCTCACCCTGCTACTTAGGCCTAAGGGCTGGCTAGCATGGCTCAGCTGCTCCTAGGCAGACCTGCTGAACTTCAAACAGTTGCAACCGTTTTTACACTCAACCCACATGGTGCAGAGTCTATATTTTATTTAGCTCTGTCAGGTATTATTAAACCCAGAACACCCCCTGTGCAGAGGCAACCAGTGATACTCACCCTCTTACCTGTAATCGGGTGTAGTGAAACCATGGGGAAGAAAAAAGAGGTGCAGGAGGGTGCACCATGCCCCAGTAAGCCTGTCCTAACCAAATGTCACTTGCCAGAGACCTGCAAGATCCAAGCAGCAGCTTTCGGGGCTGAAGGGGGGAGGGTCTGGGTGACTTGAAAGGTTCTGGGCTGGAAACATTCCACGTCCCTGAGCCCACCCTCGATGCTAGTAGCTACGTCCCTGTGTCTCACTAGTGTCTGCCTTCCAGGCCCCTTTAAGTGACTGGCTGAGAACTTGGGACCAGAACCAGGCCTGGTCCACAGCTGCCCCAAGCCCAGGCTCCTGTTGCAAGTGCTCGGTGTGTGTTTTAGAAGAGCAGGTGTCAGGCTCTTTATTGATAAACCTCTGAATTAGCTGAGCTCTCTTCCCCCTTGTTTGTTACCAAGATCACAGCTGCTCAGGTACTGCCTCTCTGCCCTCATCTCAGTGTAGATGTCTCCACTCCACCCCAGAGCAGGCACCAAGGGTCCAGCAGGAGCTCTGTGCAGCAGCAGCCTTGTGTCCTTCCAAAAAGATGAGGGGGGGGGGGAAGATCCACCACCTGCATAAGCAGGACCTGCATCAGGCCTGGGTCATTCCCTGCCTTGCTTTATCACAAGCTAGATTAGAAATCAGGGCAAGAAGCCCAGACAGTGGCTGTGGAAGGGGTTGCCCTCTTCAGTGTTTGTCCATTTCCACTTTTTTTAAAATTGCTAGATCGCAGAGCACTAGTGCTGCCGGTGCTTTACTGCGCTGTACGGTTAGCCCCTAATAAGCTTATGCCGCATAGCAAACGAAACCAAATGCAGAGTCCAGTGTTTGTATTTTTATATAAAGGAAAGTATATTGGACCACTATAATCGATGGCTGCTTGCCGCAGCTGCTCTGCGCTGTCATGGCGTGCCCCTGGGAGGTGAGGGACTGAGACCTTCGCCCCACCTAGGGACGCTGGCTTAGTTCTCCGCTGTTGGCCGTAGCTTCTCTGCGAGAAGCTGGAGGAGACATCTCCTTGAAGGCAGGGGGAGCTCCTGGGCCCTGCAGTGGGCACCAAGCTGCAGTTACTCCCCGGGCTGCCTTGTACGGCTGTGAGTGAAGCTGGATGGCACGGCCCCGTAAATCTGTCCGACGGTGTTATCTCAAACTCTCCCATCTGCTCTTCGCACCTCTACGCACTGCGCCTTCCCCTGCTTTTCAGCAGCATCAGTGAGGGCTCGGGTGGGCTCCTCTCCCTGAGGTGACACGAGGCCATAACTCTGTTGCTCAGAGGTATGAAAACTCCCTGGTGCCCGAGGGCTGCTGTTAAACCAGCCTAACCCCTCAAGGCGGTGGCGCTAGGGAACAGCCTCAGCAAAGCGCTACAGCTGCCCCCCTGCGGCAGGTTGAGCATAGACAAGCCCTGAGACTGCACTGCTCTGAACTAGGCGCCCGTGTCGTGCCAAGCACTAATAAAACACCGTGGAAACTACAAGGGGCAGCACAAGTGAACGGCCTCTGTTTTCTGCTGTACTAGTCCTCTCTGGGCCTGGTCCCTTCACCCAGTCCTTGCTCACTTGGTCATTTTCCTGCTCCATGAGTGAAGTTCTGCCAAGCTGCAGCCCTGCAGATGCAGTAACTGGCTCATGTGGCCCAGGGCCAGATAAAGGCATAAGCAATATTGTCCCCGGTTTAGGGCTACAACTGCTAGACGCCTAGGATGAGCCCAGCGTCTTGTCCGTGAGCACTGAAAATGTAAAGGAGTGGCGCTGATGCTTGCCTGAGTGTGCAGGCAGCCTGAACCAATAGCTGCCAGAGATGTGAGCTGTCCACTCCAGCTTAACTCTGCCACCCCCTGGAGACAGCTCCAGCTGTGGTGTGCCTGAGGCCCCTTATTGCCTTAATTCCTCCCTGTGTGGACTAAAGACTCAGAACCGCTGCACAAATGGGCCCTGAGTGAACTTGAATCTGGCCTCCCAGAAACCATGGAGCCAAGGAGCTTGGCGCAGCTACAGGGCTCTGCTGGGACAAGCCCCATCCTAACGGTGCTGGGCGTGAGTCTTTTGTCCTGGAGCTTTCCATATGGTGCCCACCATCACGCTGTGCCTTCCTGTGGTGTGAGCGAGAGGGTTTGTACCCAGCATCCGGCACTGTAGTCACTGGCCCACAGGCTTGGAGAGGCAGGGCGTAAGGAGGGAGCCTAGCCAAATCGTGATGTCATTACACAGGACTGGTCACTGCTCCCCTCCCAACAGTGCGAGTGCACTGGATCCCGTGCACATGGGTGAACCCACGTGCCAGGGAGGGCTGTTCCCAATGGTGGTTCATCACAGCAGTGCCTGGCCTACTCCCAGCACTTGTTCAAACCCTCCCAGAAGAGCTGTCTCACCTGGAGGAGCCTGCTTAGCCTGAGCGCTTTGAACTTGGGCAGCCAAGCTTTGCTTCCCAACCAGCATGGCCCGGTAGAGGTGCTGTGCCACCGCTCTGGCTGCTTCCCTGTGCTTTCTAGTCAGGATGCATGATGTACCCTGAAATTACTATTTTTTGAAAAGTAATTTATGAACAATAAACCCCACAAATCCTTGGCCTTAGTGCATGACTTTTCTTTTCCGTGTGAAATTGGTGTCTCTCTTGCAGCTGGTAAGGAGCAGGGCTTCAGGGGCTGTAGTTCCCCTCCTTCAGGCGCATCTGTTCATTGCCAGGGTCACAGCACATTAGCAGCAGCTGGAGGATGCAGCAAACCCCCTTCTGCAAGCTCTGCTCTACTTCAAAGCAAGGAGGATTTTTTTTGGTTCTAGTGTTAATGAGCAAAATTGCTTCCTTACCAGCATGCTTTGAAAATGTTACTTAACTCTAGAGCTGGGGCTCTGCCAAATCCCCTCCAACTCCCACAGGGGAGGCCAGGCCAGGTTGCAGACAATTTGGGTTAGAAAATGTAATGCCTCCTCCCAGCCCAGCTCCCCTAAGCCATGTTAATAAGCACAAGTGGCTCTGCTCCAAGACGGCTGCCCTAGCCCCCAGCCCGCCCAGGGGAATGATGGGAGGAGCAGTCTGGTTCTGCTATTTTAAAAACTTTATTATTGGCCCAATGATATTTGACACACATGCTGGGAGCTGTATGGAAATCAGCACTGATAAAAAATACAGCAATTATGACCCGTATTGATAAAATATACAATGTAATAGCCTTTTGATTTAAAAAAATAAATAAATAAATAGCCAAGATGCAGCTCTGGCCTCATGCTGCCCTAGAGAGGCAGATACTTTTGACTCTATAGACCAAACCCTGGAGGTCTGCCCCAAGCTTTCCCCATAGCCGGAAGGAAGGAACGAAGGGGAGATGAAAAGGGATTAAACGTTCCTGCTCCCAGCACAGTTACTAGCTAACCTCCCACCACCTGCCCTGGGGGCACCTTTCAGGCCTAGAAAGCCATTGTTGTTTTGCTCTACAGAGCAGGGTCGTGGCTAACACCTACCGTAGTGCAAAACTTACCTCATGCTGAAAGAAACCCTCCTGTGCCCAGCCTGGCCGGGGCAGAGAGCATGGGAGGCTGGTTACTGTGGGAGGAGTAACACTGCTTCTTCCAAGCTCCCCTGCGGCTGGTCTTTGTGGCCCCTGTCCTGGGCCATGGGGCTCCCTCACCCCAAACCAGCTGCTTCAACACATCCCCCATTGCTTTGCCTCACACAGCTCCCACTGGCTGTGAGCTGTGTTGTAGGTCTTGAGAGTACAGGGGCCATGGCTTTTAAAAAAAAACAAAAAACCTCCCAGGTGGTGGGAAGGGGCCACTAATTCAAAATATTTACTCCTCCAAGGGAAGCGAAGCAGCAGGCAGTTTGCAGCTAAAGCAGCTCCCTGGTCTAGGCAATAACTAGCCAGCTGTGGTTGCACCTGAAGGGCCTAGCCAGGATCACATGGCAGGAGGGAATTTTAGCTCATCTTCAGTTTGCCTCTACTCTGTGCTAGCAGGGAGGAGATGTGTGCACATGGGAAGCAAGGCACCATGCTCGCCCCACCCCACCCGGGGCACCGTGGAGGAAGGTGAGTGTGAGAAGGCGGCAACTGCTCACACACACAGGAGGTCAGTGCTCCAGGTGCAGCCTTGAGCAGGTGAGCAAACAAGTGAACCAGGAAAGAAGTTTTAAAAAAGGGTTAAATTACAAATGCCTCATGGAGTAGACTCAGGATTAAAGCCCCAAAGAGTCATGCTGCAGCCAGGGGAGGACAGGCACGCTAGGCCCAAGACCCAGCTCCCTGCTTGTCTGCAATGGTAGGATGAGCTGGTGCCAAGACACTGGGCTGAGTCAGCTTCAGCTGGGGCAGCAGAAGATGCCTTGGCCCATCACCCTGGCGAGGAGGCGAGGCCGTGTTAATTAAATACCACACCAAGCTGATGGTGCAAGGAAGCACCTGCTTAGTGCTCATCCTTGCTTTAATCCACACACCTCCCCGCCGTGCTCAGTCTTTGGAGCCACCTTAGCTGCTCCAGCCCTGATGAATATTTAAGAGCAGCACAAGGCAAGACCATGTGCTGAAATAAAGGGGCCTCAGGCAAAGCTAAATCCTGATGTGTCTTTTCACTGTCATTCCGCCTATGTCTTCCCACATGCAAGGCAGCCAGTGGCTCTTGCACCAATTCGTGCCCACATGGGGCACTGAAGGGCGGTAAGCTGCTTGAATGGCAAAGGGCTGCTGGCACTGGAGTCAATATTGCTAGACAATAAATGCAGCTGCTAACTCAGGGCTAGGCTGCTGGTGCTCCAGCCAGGGGTTTCTGACCATCATGGGGCAGGGAATAAGTCAAGGGCCAGGAGCAACCCAGCTGCTCAGGGCTTTGAGGCTGCAATTAGCTCTAGAATTCACTGAACATGTCCAGAGGTGACCGTTTATTTCCACTTTCAAATGGCCTTTGACAAGGTCCTACACAAGAGGCTGCTAAAGACGCTTGGGGGCAGGGTCCTGATGTGTGAGCAGCAAAGTGTTGTCATGGCCCAAAACCTGGCTCGGCACCTGCCCGCATAGACCAGGCGTGCTTGGCTTCTTTGCATCACTGCACAAGGCTAAGAGCAGGGGGCCTCTCGGCAACATCCTAAGGCCTGTGATGTTTAATAAGCTGGCAAGGGGGTGGGTGTGAGCAGGGAGGTAGCAAACTATGCAGCTGACGGGAAGTTATTTAGTCAGGATAGGACAGGAGCGGGAGGAACGTGAGCGAGCGTGAGCCCAACACAAACCAGGGGAACACGCTAACAAATGCAATGAACTGGAATGCGCATGGGAAGAAAAAAAATGAAATGCCTTGTGCAGGTTGCTGGGTGGCAGAGTAACTGGATCAACTGAGCCTGCAGCGCCGGGCATCGGCGTCCACAGCACAAGTGCCAGCGCTGCTCCATGCGCAGCTGCAGTCAGGCGCTAACACACTGGTGGGCTGCATAAGGCCTAGGCTACGGCAGCAGGGATGATACTCTAATGCAGCGGTTATTAACTATGGGTCGCAATCCCATTTTAATGGGGTCGCCAGGGCTGGCATTGGACTTGCTGGGGCTCGGGGCTGAAGTCAAAGGCCGAGCCCCAACGCCCAGGGCTGAAGCCCTCAAGCTTTGCCCCCGTACCACTCCCCCCGCCCCGGGTGGCAGGGCTCGAGCTTCAGTTCCCTCTTCCCAGTGTCGTGTAGTAATTTTTGTTGTCAGTGGGGTGCGGGGGCGTCACGGTGCAGGACGTTTGAGAACTCCTGCTCTAATCGAAGTCACTGGGGTGGCTCCATCTGGAGCCTGTGGACTGTGCTAGTTACACTCCCAGCCAAAGGATACTGCAGACCATGGCGGGGGGAAGGAGCTAGAGGAGGGCAAGGAGAATGAGGCAGGGCCGGGAGCGGTCTCAGCAGACGCGCAGTGCAATTTGGGCCCTTCCTTAGCATGAAGACAAATAAGAGGGGGCCAATGCTAAGTTTCTACAATACTGAAGGGTCTAGCGACGTGAGGGTTGGAGCAAGGGCCCATTCCTTGGTGGAGAAGTCAAGCACGCTAACAGGAAATATTTTCTGCACACAGTGTGAGTAGCCGGTGGCCCTGGGAAGTTGGGCAGCCCACAAACGTACCAGTCAAGAAAGGCTTGGGCATGGCTAGGGAGCCAGACAAGCCAGCGTTGTCATTTATGCTGCCAGAAATGTTGGCAGGGATCTGACATCAGCAGCTTCAGGGCTGAAGCTGCTCTCTAGTTTTGAGAGCCCCAACGTGGGGGCAGAGTAGCCAACAGCTGTTGCTCCAGGGTTCTTACACCTTCCTCTCAGACAGCTGGCACTGGCCATGGTCAACGTCAGAACACAGGGCTCAAGTCCCGCACCCATGGAGGTTGCACCAAGCTCAGGCTGGGGACAGAGAGCACCGCTTCTTGCTCCAAGCCCTGGCTGTTTGCTCAGCTGCCTCCCATCACTCCAGCCCCAGGGCCAGCAAAGCACTCGGCCTCGCATCCCTGCAGTGTAGACCAATCTGTCATGCTGCAAAAGCACCAAGGAGCCAGCGGCTCCCTTTGTGCACTGGGACACTGACATTCCCCTGTGGCAGTGACAGGGTGAGCCAGCGAGCACCCAGCACTCTCCATGCAATGCTGCTGGAGACTGTGTCACAGGTTTAAATGGGGTTAGCCTGTTCCTAACGTCTGCAAGTGTTGAGCCAAACCCCCACCAACAGCACTTGGTCTTTCCATAAAAGGGAGGCAGGCAAGTGCGAAGGGCCAGCCTTGGTCTCCAGCAAACAAGGGCAGCTGCCCAGTGGAGCCCCAAATGCTATGGGCAGTGCAGACAACACGTGTTCTGTGGTAAGTGAGCTCCCCCGGGGGGTGCAGGCTGCAAGAGCAACATGGCAAGAATCAAACTGGCTGTCCCTGGCAGTGGAGGACACGTCCCCTGGGACTCTGGGGAGAGGGTGCTGTAGCAGACCATGGAGCAGGGCTTCGCCATCGCTATGGGTGCAGTCACCACTAGTGCAGAGGGATGGTGGCAGGGCCTCTGCCCCATCTGAGCCCCACACAGCGGGGAGTGTGTTCTGTGCAGAGCCGTACCTGCACTCTCCCAGCCAAAGCCAAGGGCCTGGTCTCTGGGCTGGCCCATACAGGGCCCGAAGGAACAGTCACCGGGACAGAGGCTGCACATCCACATGTACGTGCATCCAGCAACCCCAGTGCCCTATGGAACAGGAGGGGCTGGGGCTGCTAGTCCAACCCACGGGCTGGCAGAGGATGCTGGGCTGGTGGGGAGGCTGAGGTGAGCTGCGATCAGGGCGGGGGCAAGGCACAGCATCTTACTTCCCAGTGGCACGTGCAAGCTCCCACCACCCATCCGAACGGTGACTGTGCAAATGGCAGTCCCTGGCATCCCTCACACCAGCGCGAAGCAGGGCCCGGGTCATCAACCTGACATCGCCTGCTCTAGTGGCCACATGAAGCTCCCTGCAGGCAACACTGCAGCGCTGCCTTCCTACACTGGCAAGCCCACTGACCTCGCTGCACAGGGGCCAGGCCATGCAGATAGCCAGGCCAATGCAAGGGGAAACAACCCAGCCAGGAGCAGCGGGAAGCAAGCAGAGCTAGGGACCCGGGGAAGGAGCAGATGGAGGGAGAGATTAAAGTGCTTTTCATGCCCCACAGTCACAATCCAAGAGTGAAATGCACATGGAAGCCAGCGCCATTGCACATGGGGGGGGGGGCGCGAAGCACGGCGCCCGGTTTGCTGCCTCTGCCAAACAAACAGCACTCCCTAGGCACGCAGGATCGAAAACAAAGCAAATTCAAACAGCGATGCCACACACCCCTGCCCTCCCCAGAGACTGCAAGCGGGCAAGGCCAGTGATGGGGGTGGGGGGAGCTGATTTCTCACCTCCGCGTTTGGTCTATAGGCCCAAAAGGAAACAAACCCCTGATTTCGAGGCTGCTCTCTGCTCCATTTAGTCTCTTTTCCTTCGGGAAGTCAGAATTGCACAATTATCCTAAGCCTCGAACAAATAAAAATAAAAAACAACAGAGACCTCGCCCCTCGATAAACTCTTTGGCAACAATAACTTACATCACATTGGAGTTCGTTCAGTCGACAGCAGCTTTGTTCGGTTTTACAAAAATAGTACAGATGGCAGTTCCCCCGCTTAGCTACACACGTGATGCCTCCCAGGAGCATACGGCTACCAGCTCTCCGGACACGCACCACCTGCTGGGATGTCTGGCACAAAACTGCCCCGAAGGCCATGCCCATTGGTGCCAGGCACCGTGCTGCCAGCCCCATTCCCAAGGAGAGCACTGGGCTCCCGCACCCTGGCCTTGCCCTCCACTGCACAGGGTGCGATGCCAAGAGGGCTCCACTTACAGGTGCGATATGAGCAAAACCCTGCTGTGTAGCAATCACAAACAGCTTAGAGTACAGCACTCCCTCAGGGAGGAAACATGGCCAGATAATAATACTTAACAGAGCACTTGCTAGACATTAAGGCTGCCATCACCTCCTGCAAGGCAGGGCAAGCAAGTATTATTATCCCCATTTTCCAGATGGGGAAACTGAGGCAGGGAGGCTCAGTGACTTACCTAAGGCCACAGAGGAGTCAAGGGAGTGCGTCTCCAAGCTGGGAATGCCTGGCTCCCAGCCCAACCCTGTCCTTGGGCCTGTACCATTCTACTCAGCTATAATTCTGGGGCAGGCGGGTGTCAGACCTGGGCTTCAGTGACACTAGAAGAATGGCCGGGACCCACCCAGGGAGGACACAACTGGGAGAAAAGCAGGTGGGGGGACACGCCAGCCTAAAGCAAGGAGGACTGGTCAAACAAACTGTCCTTACTATGCGGCTCCTAGGGGGCTCTTACCAGATGCCCTGCGGGGGAGCCGGAGATCAGAGGCAAGGGGCAAGCGCTGTTAGCAAGAGAATTCTGGAAAAGTAAATCACAGAAAAATAAATGTCAAGAGCTTCCTCTAATCACCAGTGATCAGCCTAGAGCGTGGGTGGCACTCAGGGGGTTTGGACTCCACCCAGGCCTTCTCCCCGGCTTTTCCACAGCTCTTTCCCAAGCCAAGGCACGTGGGCTGCCTGTGCTAGGACCGCGCTGCCACTGCTGTAGCTACGGCTCCTTCCTGACCTCAGCAACAACACCAAGCCCTGCTATAACCTCCCTGGGCCCTCCTGGCCCAACAGCTCCAGGAGCAGGAGGCAGAACAGAGCTCAGAGGAGGGGGCCAGTGAAAGATTACAAACACCCAGCAGGGAGGTGGAAGACCATAACCAAAGACGGGCAGTGCCCTGTGACCAAAAAGCCAAGTGCCAATGCAGCAGAGAGCATGGGCAGAGTGCCCCACCCGTCTGCTGACGTGAAAGCGCAGGAATACCAAGCTCCTTACATGTCGGGCACAGGAACAGGGTGAGTCTGGACTCGTCTCAGGAAGCCAGGGAAGAGGGCGGGCAAGAAGCTACGAGGTGTGAGCTGCTGGGTTGCAAAATGGCCAAGGTGGCAATTCGGTGATGTTAGCAAGGTCACAGCGCTACCCTTTAAATGCTATAATTTATATATGTATATTTATACACGCACACACCCACCCACCCACGCACACGCACAGTCATCACCAACCACCTCGCTGCAGTGCCACCGGGAGCGAGTCCGGCTAGCAGCAAACAAAATCCTTCCGATAAAATCTGCCTAGAAAAATAGAGCAAGGTCCCAGGAGCCCGGGTGCTGTGCCTGGCTCCCGTCCTTCAGCCTCTCTCCTTCGCCCTGAGGCCGACACCGAGACCAGGAGACCTCCACGCAGCCATGTGGGCAGGCTCAGTCTCTGTCACCGTCTTCTCTGCTGCCTGGAACAGAGACAGAACAGGCTGCGGTAGGGATGGCCCGGGGGCCTGGTTCGCAGAACTTTAGGAGCCAGCCTACAGGAATGGACGTCACCTCGACAGAACCAGCCCACCCTAGCTGGTAGGGCTGGCTGCCTACACTGAGTACAACACGGAGGTGTCAAGTCCACCACTCCCAGCCAACAAGGGGCAGGGCTTTGCAGTGGTATGGGGCACCAACATGGCCCAGCCACGTTCATGCCAGGCAGCCTCCCTAGGGGGCTGAGGGCCTGGGGAGGAGAGACTGATGTCACAGGGACAACATTTCAGCTCCAGTTCCCAAGCTCAGCAGAACAGGTCGTTTAGACAAGTAGGAGAGCTGGGCCACCCTGCTACTTGCTGAGCAGCGTGCACCCTGCACAAGGGCCCCACAGGCGCAGTAAGGACTAACAGTACTCGTGAGTTCATCCATCAGCTCACTGAGCCACGCAGCACGGTGGGCACACCATGTCATACATGGGGAAACTGAGGCACGGGGGGAGTGCTGTGACTTACCCAAGGTCACTCAGCAAGTCAGTGACAGAGATGACTGTAGAACTCAGCCAGGAGTCCTGGCTCCCAGTTCTGTGTATTCCCTCCCTAAGCCTGCAGTATGTCTACAGGCGACGAGCTGCCTGATTTGATGTATGGGGCCCCCTAGGGGAGAGGGACTTGCCAGTATGAGAGTTTGAGTGGACCTCAGGAGTTCGTGGCTCCCATTCTGGGTCCAAACCACCCCACTCTGCTTCCTATAACAGATCCCAAGGCAACAAGACATGTCCCGGGCTGCAGGCAGACCCAGCCACGCATGGCACGCTAGCCAAAACAGCTCAAAGAGAAATGGCTCCAAGTCTCATCATCAGCTCCCTACTGGGCTGAGCACCCAGCCCCAGACCTCACCTCCTACGGACTCTATATCCGAGTCAGAGACTTGTGTGATGGAGAACCTGGACACCGGCGCAGCAGACACGGTGAACCGGGAGAACTGGATCGGCAGCACCTGCTTCTGCACTGGGACCAGCGAGGGAAGGCTGGGGACGGCCGAGACTGGCATCACCGGCGTCACCGTCAGTGAGGACATTAACGACGACTTCACGGGCATGAGCGGAAAGTCGTCATCCCACTCGAATCCACTGCCTGGAGAAGACAATGACCACAGTGACACATCAGGGAGCAGCCTATTGCTGCTGTGCCCCATGTGCCCACTCCACAGCCTGCCGGCCCTCGGCCGGGGCCACCGCTCCCGCGCCCGCCGCCCCCCTCAGCCTGCCGGCCCTCTGCCGGGCCTATTGCTACTACCCTGCCCACTGCCCCCCTCAGCCTGCCATCCCTTGGCTGGGCTCATCATTACGGCTGTGCCCACTCCCCCCTCAGCCTGTGGACTCTCAATTCGAGCTCCACCCTTGCACAGTGCTCCCACTGTAGTCCATGTGGATTCGCCTCCAGATTCTCTGGGGCCTTGTGCTAGTGCCACCTGATGCCTGCCATGCCCAGGGGAAGCAGGCTTGGAGGTGGTGGGACAAGGGCCCATGCCCAGAGCCATTGGCAATTATACAGATGCGTCCCTCCCCAGCTCTGGGCGCTCTGCCCACCACAAGCCCTCACTCTCTTCAGAGGCGTTGCCATCCGAGGAGTCATCAGATGCGCTCAGTCTGTCCACCGGGCCTGTGGGGCTGGTGCTGTTGCTCTGTACGGGCTGCGGCGAAGGGGCCGTGACCTCTGGGAACGTCTGATCACTGAGCTCCCGAGTGGGACTTTCCTGGATATTAAAAGACACCTTGGAAAATCACCCCATAAAGACACATGCCTGAGAGCCAGGCAGTGATGGTGCTGCCACCCCAGATATTCCAGTGTGTGCCCTCAGGGACCTGGCACCCACTGACTGGAAAATGGATGGAGGCCCCTTGTCACAAAGGCCTCCCCAGTCTTCCCAGCTCAACTGGGCTGGGATGTGGAGGGAGCTGGGGACAGAGCCCTGGGATGCCCTCCTGGCTGGTGCCAGGCTGGTGCCAGTCTGCTGCCCTCCTGAGCTCACTGTGCGGAAAGGCAGCAAGTAGGCCCCAGGGCTGCTCACCTGGTCAAAGAGGTAGACAGTGACGTCGTCGTAGAAGGACACGGCCTTCTTCTTCCGCTCCAGGTCCTCGCAGAAGGCCTGGGACAGCAGGTTGGGCATCTTGAGCAGGCTGCGCAGGTTGCTGGCACTGTGGCTCTCAGCCACCACAATGGGCACAGCAGCCGGCTCGTCCTCGCTCTCCTCACTCTGCTCCTGGATGTTGTAGCAGCGCAGCTCCTCATCCGACTCGTCGCTGTCCTCGGTGTCCTCCTCCTCATCCTCGGGCTCCTCCCGCCGCTCAGGGCCGGATGGCCGCAGCTCCGCGTGGGCCTGCCGCAGGGAGAGGTCGAGGGACAACTGCTGGCCCTGAACTAGTGACAGCTCTTCTGCCAGGGCCCTGCCAGGACCCTCCTGCGCTTCCCCTTCTGGGGCCACTCGCACCCCTGGCTCCTCTAACGGGTGCTCTGGCCCCTCAGGCTCGGAGCTAGGAGCCACAACCTCACCCAGCAGGCCTGAGAGCCCCTCCTGCATGAGTTCTTCTCCACCAGCTTTGGCCAGGACCAGCAGGACTGAGCCCTCCGGGCTCATTACCACGGGTGACAGGAAGAAGGACTTGCATGGCACAGACCCTGCTGGGATGCTGGGGATGGCAGGGCACTCGTCCCAGGTCGTATCTCTGGAGCAGTCTGAGTCTGGTCTGTGACCTGCAGCTGTCTCCTCAGCCCTGGTGGCACCTTCTGGCTCCAGCTCTGGCTCTGGGTGGGCAGCCTGGTCACTCCCTTCCCTGGGGCTCACCCCTTCACCTGCCATTGAGAAGCCTACACCAGAAGCTTCAGTCCCCATGGTGCAAGCAGCTCTCTGAGGGCTGTCAGGGGTGTGGCGGGGCTGGGGTGGCTCCTCCCCATCATTGTTTTGGCTCAAGGCTCTTCCCAGGTCTTGTTCATCCAGTTGCGAGCACCCCGCCTCCCTGACCTGTGCTTCAGACCCATCGCTGTCCTCATCTTCTTTGAGGTACCTCTCGGCGTCGGTGTCATAGTCTGAGAAGTAGGCTGAGTCGCGGTACGGGTTCTTCTCGCTCAGGCCGTGAAGCTCAGCGCTGAAGGATGAGGAGAGGTGCATCTCTGAGGCCACAACATCCCCTTCACCCGCCACCAGGCCTACGGGCGACTTCCCCAGGTGGGTGAAAGTCTCTGGCTCCCTGGGCTCATGCGGCTCCTTTAGGATAAACTCCGGGGACTCATAGTTCTCGGTATCATAGCCGCTGTCCAGGGCCTTGGGCTGGCTAGAGGGGATGTAGCTGATGGGGCTGAAGACTTCGCAAGAGCTGGCTGTGGATGGGATGTCAAGGGATTCCAGGGAGTCCGGCGTCCCCACCTGCTTCTGGAGAGACTTGAAGGATGGGATCACATCCCCTCGTTCCACGTAGTCTCCGGAGAAGTCAGTGAAAACACCAGACGTGAGCTCCATCGTATCTTCGTCGCTACAGTCATCCATGTCAGGGAAGCTGGTGCTGGAGAAGGTCTTGTCTGGGGTCCGGTCCAGGTCACTTGTGATGCTCTTCCCACTCTCCACTGCAATGTCTCCGGGCACTTGGCCAGCTGCCTCAGAAGCCTCTGAAGGGATCTGGGTGCAGTCTGCACAAGGGTTGCCCTCTGTGTGGGCATACGGGACAGCCCACTCCCCAGGACTTAGCAGAAGGGCTGCCCCCTCAGCTGGCATGGTGGTGCTCTCAGATAGCTGGCAAGCTGCCCCTTTCTCGGCGTGTTCCATATCAACAGGCCCTGGTGGATCCATACCCCTTGGCTGTGGCATTTGGGCATGGTGATTCCCCTCCCCTCTCTCGGCTTGTCTTGATGCTGTGCTGGCATCATCCAGGCATGTCTGGGCTGCAGCTCTGGCCGAGGAGTCTGTAGGGAGCGCTGCACTGGAGACATGTCGTGAACCGGAAACGCCAGCCAGCGCTGTGTCTTCCAAAAGGTCGAAAGCGGATGAGTCATGGCTCTCCCAGTCTCCCAGGCCGTGTGGGGAGGAAGAGGAGGAAGAGGAGGAGTCCTCTTTGTTGCTCGGGGTCCTGCGCTGCCCAGGATCCAAGCAGAAGCTATGGTTCTCGGTGAGGGGCTGGTCCTGCAGCGCTAGCTGCAAGTCCTTGACCAACGAGCTCCTCCTCTCCTGCAAGGCATCCCTGAGCTGGGCCTCGTCAGTTGGCACCGAGTCCAGGGGCTCGGCCATGAGTCCCCGGAAGGTGATCATGTGGCGGTAACACCAGCTGTCGTTGGCAGGGGGCTCACAGGGCGGAGGGGGGCAGTTGCTGCTGTTGTTGTTGGCCGAGCTGTTGGACGTCCAGTGCTGCCTCTGCACCTCTGCGTTCACATCCTCCGGGACCAGCCCGCTCACGTGCTCTCTGCTCCCGCACTGGGGGCTGCCGCACGGGCTCTCCTCACCCAGCTCCAGGGTGATGCAGTCCAGCCTGGAGCCCTGAGTCCTGCTGGCCACCTTCTGCCCCACACACTCCAGCAGCCTCCCTGCCAAGGGGGCTGGGTGGGGCTCCTCATAACCCGGGGGGCCGTAGGCACGGTTCACTGATGGGGAGATGCCCAGAGGGTCCTGAAAGATGTTCCGGAAGCTGGGGACCTGCCACTCCTTGCTGCCAGCCTCCAAGGGCTCCTCCTCCAGGAGGTAGTGGTCGGCGCCATTGCCTGGGGATGGCTGGTAGTATGAGGGCTCCTTGCTGTGGCATTGGTAGGGGTAATAATCGGGATGCTCCCAAGAGCCCTCGCTGGGCGGGGCGGGGCCCAGCAGGGGTTCCATGGTCAGGGAGCCAGTGGGGCTGTTATCTGAGTCATATGTGCCACTGTCCTGGCCCCGCTTGGCTTGCCAGTGGGACCCCTTGGCCGGGGAGCCGTACTCACAGTTGGGGCTATAGGAGCACATGGCATAGTCCAGCTCGGTGCGACCCTCTGAGGGTCCTTCAATGCGGATGTAGTACTCACTGCTGAGCGAGGGGCTGTGGGCGCCCAGGATGGGCACCACGCTGGGTGCGTGCAGGCTCGGGCAGCCCTGCTGCTTGCACTCGTAGCAGGACGGCGAGACGCCAAGACTCAGCCGCCCCATGGAGCTGGTGGGGTAGTACAAGTCCTGGTACTGGACGGCACCGCTCGGGCTCAGGGCCCCCGCAGGCACCTGGAAGCACTCAGCCTTGCTGGGCTCCCACTTGTACTCAAAGTTGAGGCCCTGGCTGGTCTCCATGACAGTCAGGACGTCGTCCCCGTCCGAGTGGAAGCCTTCGGCAGAGAACTGCTCCAGCAGCGGGAAGGAGGAGACCTCAGTGCCGCGGCGGCTGCTGCTGGAGCTGCTGTTGGGCTTCATGGAGTTCCAGCGCCTCTCGAACTCCTCCTCTGCCTCGGTTGCTCCCTTGGCACACAAGTAGGAGAGCAGCAGGTGCACCTCTTCCGCGGTCGGTCTCTGCTCAGGCTGCAGCCAGCAGAACTGCATCACCTCATACCTGCGACACAGAAGGACACTGGCGTCCGTCCCTGCACAGCGCCCCCGCCTGCCTGCGGCCGCTCCAGCAGGAGCCTATGGCTCCACGCTCCCCAGCCCTCCTCTCCCTGCCAGCCCCAGCTGGAAGGCGACCTTCCACCAGCCGGTGAGAGGGTGGCTGGGCACGGGCACACTCCCCCCCTTCGCCTGCACACAGCGCCGTCACGCGCATTCTGACTCACTGCTCAGCAGGACTGTCCCCGCTCGGCAGCTGGCACCGGGCCCCTCAATGCACCCCTGCCCAGAGCCAGCCCGGGAGAGAGGAACCGGAGAGGAAGGGAGGATAGGAGGATAGGACAAATAGGAGAGTGTTCGGCAAACAAGTTGCTAGCATGCGGGTCGGAGGCTCAGGCAGGCAAAAATCTGCCACCCTCCGGCAGCAGCTGGCAACTCCACCCCGGTGCCCGCAGGGCGCTCCTCACCAGCGCTCAGACAGCAACAGCTTCAGCTGGGGTTTGGGCAATTTGAGCTGCTGCTCCTTGATGGCGTAGGTGAGCACCTGCCGGTCGGAGTAGCAGTAGTAGGGCTGGTTGCCCAGCTCAAACAGCTCCCAGATGGTCACGCCCAGAGACCTGCAGAGACAGGGATGAGTGTGTATCCTGGCAGCACAGCAGGGTGGGGGACAACCACCAGCAGAGAGGAAAGGCCAAGGGAGGTACATGCCCCAGCTGGCCCCACTGACCTGGGCAAGACTCAGGCCTCTGGGTTACACATGGGCAAGGCTGTCTGGAGATGGAGAAAAGAGGCCAGCTCCCCAGCTGGCATGAATGGGCCCCATTCCACTGGAGTCCATGGGCCAGATCCACCGTGATGTGAACAGGCCCTGCTCCATGGGGGTCATCCGGCCAGATCCCCACCTGGCGTGAACAGGCCCCGCTTCACTGGGCTTGTCTTATCAGGCAGCTGGGGATCCATCTCGGATTTTAAGGGCAGGTGGCGCCATTCAGATGACCCATGCTGACCTCCTGCAAAGCCCTGGTGTGACAAAGCGGGACTGTTCTTAATGTATCCTCTGAATATTGTGGGTGTGCCTCAGTTTCCCCTATGCAGTTCTTAAGTATCTAGGGGGTGGGATAAGGGTGGATGATCGTTGCAGAGCCCTACAGGGCAGGTGTGTGCAGGGGTCTGGACACAGAGAATGGCCGACACCCTGTTTCCTGGCAACTGATGGCCTGGGCCCTTCACCCCTGCAAGGTGAGAGCTAAGGGGTTGGAGAACAAAGGAATTAGGTGACCTCCTGGCCTGGGAAAGGGACAAAGCCCAGAGGAGGTGGGGCTGGAGAGAGTCAGTTTGGGGCTGGCTGGGGACATGGAGTGAAGTGCAGACAGGGTTGTCTGGTTCACTGCCCCCCAAAATGGGGGGTCCTGTTCTCTGCACCTACAAGCTCTGTGTTAGATCATGTTCCTGTCGTCTAATAAACCTTCTGTTTTACTGGCTGGCTGAGAGTCCTGTCTGACTGCGGAGTTGGGGGGCAGGACCCTCTGGCTTCCCCAGGACCCCGCCTGGGTGGACTCGCTGTGGGAAGCACACGGAGGGCAGAGGATGCTGAATGCTCCAAGATCAGACCCAGGAAGGGGGGAGCCGGGTGAGCTGTGTGTCCTGCAGACAGGCTGCTCCCAGAGAGGAGACTCCCCCGAGTCCTGCCTGGCTTCGTAGGGAGCAGTCCAGAGCATCGCCCGGGGACTCCATGACACCTGGCCTCGGACCATCCCCAGCTACTGTGCCCCCGATGCCCACCCTGCTGGGGCTGAGGACATGCATAGGCCCTTGTGACTCTCCAGGATGGGAGGCCCATCGATGCCCTGCGGGGTCCATATGGGAGTGGCAGCCCTGCCCTGTCGCCCACCCCACACCCCAAGGGCTCAGCCCCACCTACCAGACCACGAGGCCCTGACACATCCTGACCCAGGACACAGGCCTGACTCCACCCGCACGCTGGCTGAGGGCAGGGTCTGAGTCACTCGCACACAGGCGGGGGCTGGGGGAGGGCAGGGGCTGCTGGCCGCCTGGCTCGTGCCCCGCCTGGGCCCTGCGCTCACCAGACGTTGCTGGATTTGGTCTGGTCCACAATGAGCAGGTTGCCGTGCACCTCGTCGATGAGCTCGGGCGCAATCCAGCGCAGCGGCACCCACAGCTGGTCGGCCGTCACGAAGTAGTCACCCTGCCAAGCATGCGGGGTCAGCGCGAGAAGAGAACGTCAACCTACGCGTGAGGGGCTGGCACGCCCAGGTGTGACAGCAGCCCCCCAGCCCCGGGCCCCTCTTCCCCCCAATCCCCCTCCACTCTCCTCTGGCCCCTCCAGCCCCCTGCTGCCCCGGGCCCCTCTTCCCCCCATCCCCCTCCATCCCCTGCTGCCCCGGCCCCTCTTCCCCCATCCCTCCTTGCCTCCCCCAGCTCCTGCTGTCCCGGGCCCCTCTTCCCCCAGCCCCCCAGCCCCCTGCTGCCCCAGGCCCCTCTTCCCCCCATCCCCCTCAACTCTCCTCTGGCCCCTCAGCCCCCTGCTGCCCCGGGCCCCTCTTCCCCCATCCCCCTCCAGTCCCCTGCTGCCCCAGCCCCTCTTCCCCCTTGCCTCCCCCAGCCCGCTGCAGCCCCAGGCCCCTCTTCCCCCCATCCCCATTCTACCCCAGGCCCCTCTTCCCCCCAGCTTCTCCCAGCCCCCTGCTGCCCCAGGTCCCTTTCCCCCCATCCCCCCAACCCTCTGTTGCCCCAGGCCCCTCTTCCCCCCATCCCCCCGCCAGCCCCCTGCTGCCCCAGGCCCCTCTCTTCCCCCATCCCCTCCAGCTCTCCTCTTCCCCCCAAAGCCCCCTGCCTCCCCATTTCCCCTCCACTTTCCCCTTTTCCCACAGCCCCCCCATCCTCCTCCAGCTCTTCCCTGCCAGGCTCCTGCTTCCCCCTTCCCCCAGCCCCCACCCAGCTCCTCTTCCCCTGCTTCATCTCCTCCCCAGCTCCTCTTTCTCCATTTTCTCCCTTCCCCTGCCCCTGCTCTCCTGGCTACTGCCTCTCCCCCCAACCCCTTCCCTCCCACACCTCCTCTGCCACTTCTCACCCCACGATCCCCAGCCCCGTCCACTGCCTCTCCTTCAACCCCCCGATCTTCGCACCTCTCCTCCTCCCCCAGCCTCTGGCCTCAGCCTCTCCTGTGCCCCCACCACATCCTCCTGCCACTGCCCCCACCCCTGCCCGGCCCTCTGCTGCCCCCACTGACCCCGCCCGGCCCTCTGCTGCCCCCGCTGCCCCCTTCTCCCCCCAGCCCTCTGCTGGCCCCCCATCCCCCTCATCCCAGCAATTCCAATCCCCCGGGGCTGACGCGACCTGCCCTGCAGACAGCCACTTGCCCTGGGTGCCAGGCAGATGCAGGTCTCCAGGACTCAGCTGGCAGGTGAGGTCTGAGCTGCTGCGAACCCCAGGGAGAGGAAAAGGTGCAGCAGGGATCTGCCCCCGCACTCCATGACTTAGGGGAGCAGACCCTGCCCTAGCCTGCGCCCCAGCCTCTGCGGGTAACTGAGGCATAGCTGCCCCAGTCTCTGCTGGGCACTGTTTAGCTTAGGAGGGAGGAAGAGCATTGCCAGCTGCTGTGTGTGGGAGAACCCCCCCTCTGAGTCACACCAAGCAGTGTCTGCCTTGCCCGGAGGGGGAGCGTAGGAGGTTCAGACATACCCATTTCCAGGCCCCTCTCTCCAGGAAGAGGAGAGGAAGCAAGCCGAGACCCGAAAGCCCCATTCCCAGGACAAAAAGAAAAGGAGTACTTGTGGCACCTTAGAGACTAACAAATTTATTAGAGCATAAGCTTTCGTGAGCTACAGAAAGCTACAGAAAGCTTATGCTCTAATAAATTTGTTAGTCTCTAAGGTGCCACAAATACTCCTTTTCTTTTTGCGAATACAGACTAACACGGCTGCTACTCTGATTCCCAGGACACTGGGCGAGGAAACTGACAGACGGGGAAACTGGCAATGAATCCCAAGTGCTCAGAGTAACCAGCCTGAATGGACCCAGCAGCCAGGGCCTGGCCCAGGGCTCCCATCCTCCAACACCCGCCCCCCCCCCACCCCTGCCCTACAACAGTCCTGTCCTGCTACAGTAACCCCAGCTCCCGAGTTAGCTCCAGGTCCCTGAGCCTCGGTGCAGTTGGCAGCTCTGGGCTGGGAGGATGCCCCAGGCCTGAGACCAGGTCATCCCACAGAGCCTGGGTTCCAGCAGGTGCAGGGTCATGCGGAAAGCCACCCCCTCCCAGCCCAGACTTACTTTGTACTTGCAGTGAGAGAGGCCGTAGTCCCCGATTTTGACGGTCAGGTCAGCAGTGAGTAAGCAGTTCCGCAAAGCCAGGTCGCTAGACAAAGGAAATGCACAGCTGCTGTTACACAACTACAGGCACGCCGGGGCGGTGGAGTTCACATGCGGGGCTGAGCCACCACCAGTTGGGGTGAGGGTGCAGGGCAAGCAGCAGCCACCCAGGAAAGGGTGGGGAACGGCCAGAGGGGCCTGAACAAACTGGTGGGGAGACTAAGGAGGAGGAGTGTCAGGGTTCTGGATTTGAACCCATTCCACGGGGAGGTGGGGAGTGAGGTGGGCCCAGACTTTGGCCAGAGGCAGTTCATGTCAGATGGCTGAGCAGACGGAGACAGCAGGGATCAGGCTGTAACTCACTGGCTATTGCAGGGCATTCCAACCATCAGCCACCAAATACATTGCAGGGAATGCTAAGCCTCCAGCCGTCCATACCTCCCTCAGCTGCAGCCAAGTAGCATGGAGATTGCCTGGTGTGATGAAGCAGGACTGTTCTTAATGTTTCCTCTGAATAGTGTGCGGGTGCCTCAGTTTCCCCTAGGCAGTTCTTAAGTATCTAGGGGGTGGGATAAGGGTGGATGATCATTGCAGAGCCCTACAGGGCAGGTGTGTGCAGGGGTCTGGACACAGAGAATGGCCGACACCCTGTTTCCTGGCACCTGATGGCCTGGCCCTTCCCCCCTGCAAGGTGAGAGCTAAAGGGTTGGGGAACAAAGGAATCAGGTGCCCTCCTGGTTTGGGAAAGGACAAAGCCCAGAGGAGGGAGGGCTGGAGAGAGTTTCAGTTTGAGGCTGGTTGGGGACATGGAGTGAAGTGCAGACAGGGTTGTCTGGCTCACTGCCCCCCAAAATGGAGCCAGCTGAGGGGTCCCGTTCTCTGCACCTACAAGCTCTGTGTTAGACCATGTTCCTGTCATCTAATAAACCTTCTGTTTTACTGGCTGGCTGAGAGTCCCGTCTGACTGTGAAGTTGGGGGGCAGGACCTCTGGCTTCCCCAGGACCCCGCCTGGGCGGACTCGCTGTGGGAAGCGCACGGAGGGGCAGAGGATGCTGAATGCTCCGAGGTCAGACCCAGGGAGGGGGGAGCCGGGTGAGCTGTGTGTCCTGCAGACAGGCTGCTCCCAGAGAAGAGACTTCCCCCGAGTCCTGCCTGGCTTCGTAGGGAGCAGTTCAGAGCATCGCCCGGGGACTCCGTGACACCTGGCAACCTACCTCTGCCATTTCCTAACATACCGCTGTGACACACTCCACACAGAGTGCATGAATGTGCATGCATGTGTGTGAGGGGGCATCTGTGTGTACGCACGCATGTATATATGTATGGGTGGGGGCATGGGTGTATGTATGAGTGCAGCTGTATGCACAGGTGTATGTATGTATGAGTGGGTGTATGCACACATGCGGATGGGAGGGTGAGGGGGTGTGTGTGTCTGTGCACGTGTGGGTGTGGGTGAGGAGGGTGTGGGCATGTATGTGGGGGGGGCATGGGTGCGTGCCTGTGTGGATGAGGCAAAGGGGGATGTGGGGGGGGGGGTCGAGGGTGTATGTGCACGTGTGTGTGTGTATGTATATGTGTATATATATGTATCTGTATATATGTGTGTGTGTGTGTGTATGTATATATATATATATATGTCTGTGTGTGGGGGGGGGGGGTGGGGGGGCCAGGAAGGGGGTGTGTGGAAGGGGTGTGTTTGCATATGTGGGGGGGTGCATGGGGGGCATGAGTAGGTGGCAGAGTGTGTGTGTGTGTGTGTGTGTGTATGGGGATGTAGGCATGTGTGTGGGTTGGGACGTGGGTGTATATGCATGTGGGGGGGGCAAGGAGCGGGGGTGTGTGTGCGTGCAGGGGGGGCGAGGGTTGTGTGTGTGTGTGCGTGTGCATGTGGGGGCGAGGGTGTATGCATGCGACCCAGGCAGGACCGCGTGGGGAGCAGGCGCAGATCCTAGGCTGCAGGTGTCTGGTTCGAGTCCAGCTCTGCACAGCTTAGCGGGGATTAATGTTGTCCCAACTAACTAGGCTGGCCCTGCTGCTGCCCTGTAGAGACCCACAAGGGTCCATTCACCAGCAAGAAATAGCGACGGGGGGGCACTGGGCACCCAGGAACTACCTCTGCCAGGGCCTCTGGAGAGCAGCGCCAGAGGCCCTGGGCACCCGCCAGGCGGTGGGCAGCGCTGGGAGGCAGAGGCAGCGAGGCAGACCCCGCCCGAGGCTCCGTGCAGGACCTGCCAGCGCAGGGCACAGGCTGTGGCAGGTGAGACGGATCCGACGGCCCCAGAAGCCAGCGCTCAACCTCTTCAACAAAATCACTGATGCTGGAGTCTCCGTGTGCAACTCACTCAGCACCAGGATATTGTTGGGGAGGAGAAGCCAGAGGGCGGCGGGTGGACCAGGTTTGAGAAGAGGAACCCCAGAGTCCTGGGCGAACGGCAGTGCCATGTTGCTGCTACGCTGGGGTGAGACCCCCTCGGCCCCCCAGCCAGCGGGTGGGGGTGGAAAACCATGGGCTGAGAGTCATAGGGCAAGCCGCATGCAACCCCTGTCCCCCCAGTCGCCAGGCTGGGGACTGGACATCCCCCACCTCACGCCCACCCCCAGACATGCCAGGCTGAGGACTAGACATGCCCCTCCACACACCCCTCCCCCATGTTAGGCTGCCCCCCACATGCCAGGCAGGGGACTGGACACCCCACCCTCACACCAGGCCAGGCCAGCCCCACCACCAACCCCTCTTCCTGTTTGGCCCATGTCCTCTAGCTGCACGTGCCGGGGGGAATCGCCAGCCCCCAGGCCTCAGCATGGGAAGCACCTTTACTGCAGTCTCTGCTCACAGCCTGGGCCCAGGGGCGTCACGTCGCGGGCCCAGCAAACCCAGGGGTGGCCCCTGAGAGGGCCCTGAGCCTTGCTGATGGGGAGGAGGTGGTCGGATGAGGCTGCATAGGGTACGGGGGAAGTTACAAGGCCTTTCCAGCCCCTGCTCCCCCGGCCCCAGTCCTCAGTCCTGCCCCCCCAAGCCCTGGTCCTCCTCCCCACCCAGTGTGGAGCTCTCCGCCTGTCCCAGGGGGCATATCCGCAGGGAGCTGACGGTTTCTGGAGCCATGGGTGCCGGGTGGCAGGGGCGGACGATGCTCAGGGCCCAGTAGTTAGGGCAGGGGAGTGTTTGTGGTGCCCCTGCCCGCAGCGGCCCAGCCTCACCTGTGCACATAGTGGTTCTTGTGCAGGTGCAGGATGCCGCAAGCCACTTCGCAAGCCATTCTCTGCAGGGTGAGGGGGTCGGGGGCCATGGAGTCGGCCACCTGGCAGCTCCGCAGATAGCCCTTCAGGTCGCCCTGTCATGGGAGCAGCAGCTGTCACCGTCCCTGAGCCTGGCCCCACTCTGTGGCCCCGCGCCACCCTGCCCCAGGGAGACCCCAAGGGCCCCACACACCATCACAAAGGGGGGAGCAGCCGCGAGCGGAGCTGAGTGCATCAGGGGATCGAGGGGGCGTCAGGGCAGGGGAAGAGCTGGAGCAGACCAGAGGGCCTGGCCCAAAATGGGTTTGTGTGTGGGGGGGAGAAATAAACCTCCCCAGTCCCCTGCCCACGAGCCACAGGCAATGCCTGGGCCATCTCCAAACACCCATCTGTGGGGTGGGATGTGGCACAGGGGCAGCTGCCCACCAACACCCCCCATGGGTTCTCTCCCCACATGGGGATTGGGGGTCTGGAAAACCCAGCAAGGCTGGGGCTGCCCCACGCAGGCAGATCCACCGCTCCGCTGCGATCCCAGCTCCCTGGCGTGAACCGCATCGCCCCAGCCGCATGGGGAGCCTGCCAGCGCCGGACGCCATAGGGATCACCTGGGGGCTTCTCGGACCCCCATTAACAGCCTGGGCCTTGTGCTGCCTGCAGGGATCCGCCGCGGCTGTGAGCTGGCGCGAACGGCTCTGTGGAGACACCAGCCATGTTCTCGCTCCCTGGAGCCTCACTAACCCTGCTACCAAATGAGGGGCAGGCGTCCCCACCCCTCCTGGCATTCCCCTCGCTTTAACCTGTGGTTCAGCAGAGGAAACAAGCCAGCCCCGAAGCTGTGGGGAGCTGAGATTCACCAATGCTGGGGCGTGAGGGGGACCCAGCGCGCTAAAGTGGGGCCAGAAATAACCTGCTCTGGACACAGTGTTTGCCGCTGAGTGTTTGCAGCAGCAGCTGGGCCCGGGTGACCCTGCAGGGTGCCAGCCCCAGCCGTGGAAAGCAGCAGAGAGCCCAGGGGGCACCTGGCCCAAAGAGGGAGGAGGGTTTTAAAGCAGGCGACATACCAGCGGGCAGAACTCCATGACCAGCAGGTAGGGCGTCACCTCGGCGCACTGGGCCAGGCACTGCAGCAGGTTCGTGTGCTGGAGAACCCTGCGCAGGGAGGGGAGAGAGGAACGGAGATTGCAAACCAGGGTTGAGACAACTTCCCTGTCATCTCTGGCCTGGGGCAGGCGGGGGCTGCGGGTCGGCTGGAGGGGCACTGGCAGAGCTGTGTGCGGGGAGCCCAGCGCTGGGCTAGCAGAAAGAAACCTTTTCAGAGAGCTTTCTCCTTGTCACACAGCCCGCACAATGCATCACTGGGGGCGGCAAGGAGCTCTCTGTGACCCATCCCCATGCCAGGCCTGTCTGGGCAGAGAACAAATGGGTACCGGGAAGTGCCAGCCGCCCCGACAGGACCCACAACAACAGGGTGTTTGTTCATCTCTCAGTGTAAAGTTGACGGCTACTCCAACCCCAGCCCCCCCAGATCGGTCAATGCCCCTCAATCCCAACCCGCAGCCCCGCAGCTACTGTAGGCCAGATCCCCCCAACCCCAGATCTGTCGATGCTCCTCAGTCCCAACCCCCAGCCCCCCAGCCACCGCAGGCCAGCTCTCCCCTGCCCCCACAGACACACTTCCCTGTCAGTGCCCCTGCATCCCAAACCGCAGCCCTCCAGATTAGTCCAGGCCTGGACTCCTGCCCAGCTCAGCCACCCCTCGGTCCTGCCCAGCCCCCCGGAGTTTCCTCCCAGGAAGTAAACACAGACTGGGGCTGATTCGTGAGATGGTTTGGGATGGGCCCAGTTTGCTCTGATCTAGGCCCAGACCCAACGTGCTGCCCGTGAGCAGAGCCTGGAGACCAGGACAGGTGCAGACGGCAGCCACCCTCAGATGGTGGCTCAGGGACGGCCAGGCTGGGAAAGGGCCTCTCTGCACCACGCTGCCAGGCTCAGCCGCAGAGGGGCGCCTGCCTGCTAGCGGCTCTGCACCCCTGGGAGCCTTTCCTTGCGTGGCAGAGACACCGGGGCCAGAGCGGGCACTGTGCTGGCAGCGGCAACCCCAGGGCCTACCTGTATGGCTGGGCTTCCTCCAGGAACTGCATCTGGTCCTGCACGCTGGCGCTCACCTTCAGCTCCTTCACCACCACCTGGCTGCTGCTGAGCCCCGAGTTCACCTCCCCCAGGAACACCTAGGGACGGCAGCGCACTTCAGCCCTGTGCCCCCATCCTGTGCCTTGCGGCAGGTTCCTGTCCTGGGCCCACGTCCCTGCGCCCCTTGGCACGTTCCGTCCTATGCCCCGCGGCATGTCCCTGTCCCGCGCCCCCGTCCTGCACTCTGCGGCACGTCTCCATCCTGCGCCCCACGGCGCGTCCCCGTCCTGCGCTTACATCCCTGCGCCCACGTCCCTGGGCCCCGCAGCACGTCCCCATCCTGCCTTCACGTCCCTGCGCCCCGCAGCACGTCCCCATCCTGCCTTCACGTCCCTGCAGCCCGCGGCACGTCCCCATCCTGCCCTGATGTCCCCATCCTTTCCTCGTGTCCCTGCACCCATGTCCCTGTGCCCTGCAGCACATTCCCCATCCTCCCCTCATGTCCCTGCACCCCATGGTACGTCCCCTGCCTGCTCCCACTTCCTCTCCCTGCACCCCATGGCACACCTACTCCCTGTGCCCATGGCATCATGCCCTGCAGTATGTCCCTCCCCACCCCCACGTCCCCTCTCTGCACCCATGTCCACGCCCTGCCCTTGTTGCTGAACCCGCTTCCCCCTCTGTGGGCCATACATGTCCCCTCCCCTCACCCCTTCCTACCCCATCACTTCCCCACACCCCTCCTGTTCCTGCATCCCCACATCCTCCCCCTGGCACACCCCCTTCCCCAGAGATGGGCTCCTCTTTCCCTGCAGGGGCACATTCCCCTCCTGAGACCGGCACCCACCCCCCCAGTCTCCCCTTCCCCAGTCTCCAAGGCTTACTGCGGGGCAGTCTGGGCAAGGATGCCAGAGCCACAGTGGATCCCAAACGCTCACGCGCAGCTGGGGAGCCAGGGGATGGAGCAGCTGGTGCTCAGACACAGCCCCACATGGGCTCTGGGGCCCACCCCCACGCAGCTACTGCTGTGGGGGTGAATCCCAGCCTGGGCTTGCGTCCCTCGAGGAGCCCTTCCTGGGCACAGCCTGCCCCCTCAGACAGCCCACCCAAGAGAAAGACGTGCTCACCTTCCCAAACCAGCCATGCCCGATCTCCTTCAGGTAGAGGAGGCTGTGCCGACCCAGATCCGTAGACTTGAGCAGCTGCACTGTAAGAGAGCACATCCAGCTAGCTGGGCATCAGCGCTCCCGGTGGCCTGCCCCGCCGGCCTGCCAGCCAGGTTACCCGCGACTCCCAGCCGTGCCCAGCTCGCCCCCTCCTGCCATTTGGCGCCAGGCCCTGTGCAGCCTCCTGGTGGTCATCCATCGGCCCAACGGCACAGCCTCCTGGGCTCCAGCTGGCAGCGGTGCAGCATCAGGCATGGCCTGGCAGCATTGTCCCTGGCGCAGCAGGTACCGTGGCAGGCTCCAGCCCCTCACACCCTGCAACGCGGCACCGGGCGGACCTGCAGACCAGGGGCGTCGGCCAGCGCCTCCGGGAGGGTAGCAGGTGTCAGTCATGGCCCCTCCATGCCCAGGAGCCGCTCCCCACTGGCATTCCCCACCACGGGCCGGGAGCCGTCTGCCCCAGCGGAACAGCCCTTTCCCACTGAGCTCTCCCCAAGGCGGCAGCAGGTGGAGGGCTGCCCCTCCTCCCCCAGGAACCCACAGCCCAACAGGAGAGTGGGGGGTGAAGTCAGAGCGAGCTGGCGCCCTGCATCCCAATTCAACCACCCAAGCCAGCAGCTGTGGGACATCTAGCATTTAGCCCCCCCGCCACTCCTCCTGCCCAGCCCTGCCCAGCGCTGGCTCCCACCCTCCCCCCACAACAGAATCCCAGCATTCCGGCCCCACGGAAGGCAGCAATGGGCCCATTGTTGGGCAGCATCGCGCCGCCCTGCACCGCTCCGGCCACGCCAGACACTGGGGCCATTGTCCAAGCCCCAGTGAGATCAGCTGGGGCAGCGCCCGGCACAGCAGAAGAGAGGGACGGGGGGTGAGGGCGGTGTCTCTGGGGCAGCGTTTGTTGGCTCCTCGCCCCGCCCGGCGAGCTCAGAATTCTTCTCCCACTCACAGGCCTGTTTACCACGGCCAGGGGGGCAGCACCAGGGAAGGAATTTGGGGCCGTGGGATGAACTCAGAGAGTGCCTGTGTCTCCAGGGGCCTGTGCCAGGACAGGAGCCCAGTGTGACCTGCCTGCCCAGGATACCAGTTCCCCCTCCAGCCAGCGCAGGGCTGTGGCTGAGGCCTTCCCTCCCCCAAACTGCCCGGCCTGGAGCGCTCCTCCCAGGCCCCCTCAGCACCAGGGCTGGTCAACCCAGGCTGCTCCCCTGCACTGGCACTGGAGAAAAGGCCTGCGGGAGGCTGGTCAGAGGGGGCTGCGTGCCAGGAGACGGGGCCCCTAGGGCCGGCTGCCCCTCCTACTATGGGCCAAGACCAGCTCCTCCTGGGCATGCATCTGGGCACATGTGATCCCTGCGCCCCCGTAGGGAGAGCTTCCCCCACAAAAGCAATCCTTTATCCCAGGTGTGTCCACCAGGTGGTGCCATTGAGCCACGGGCCAGGGCACCCGCATCACGGGCCAGGATCCCGGGATCCCCCCCAAGGCAGGAAGGCAGGGGCCAAGAGCGCCCTCTGCAGTGGCCAGGTAACACTCTGCGTGCCAGCGGCTCGGGGGCAGGACAGCCCCCAGTAAGCCCCAGCCAGCTCTGCTCCCCTGGGTGGGGGCTGCAGGCAGTTGTTGGACTCGCCCAAAGAACTGGGGGGGCGCAGGGAAAAGTCAGCACCCAGCGACTCCAGGGAGAGGCCTCGGAGCCAGCCTGAGGAAGGGGCAGCTGGCCATGCGGTCACAGTGTCTCCGCCTCCCTGCCTCAGAGCAGAGACGGCTCCATCCCCACCTTACACAGGTGCTCATGCCGTGTGCATGGCAGCCGCGATCACGGCGGGCACTGGCCAGACCCCCCAGGTGGCTGCGGCCCCGCTCCTTGAGCAGGACGGGGAGCGCTGTCCTGGCAGGGCAATGCCACGAAGGCTCCCAGGGAGCAGCAGGATTCGAAGCTGCAATCCACTCAGGAACTGCAGCCGCCCGCCCCCACCTCGCCCCTCACCTTACCTGAGCGACCTGGCTGCTTGGCCATGGGGAGTGATACCTCGGTGAGGGGCAGGATGTAAACCTCAGGGCCATTCTGTGTGGCCGGGGAGCCCTGCACCGAGAACTCGGTCACGTAATCTTCTCCCTCAGCATTCTCAAACTCCTGGCCCGGGCACAAAGCAGAGGGCAGAGGGTCAGGAGGGGCAGACATGGGCACAGAGCTGAGCGCGCCCATGCACTCCCCCCCCACAGCTTCCCTGCCCCTCTCAGCACGCCACGGAGCTGGCAGGAGAGGAGAGATGTGAGGAGCCTGGCATGCCCTCACACGCTCCTCTCCCTTTCCTCACGCCCCACGCCCGGCGGATCTGTCAGGCTGTGGGCTCCTGCTGGGCCCCTCGCGTGTCTGTACAGCACCCGGCGCACCTTGGGGGCTGCCCAGCCAACCGTTTTCTGTCGCACCCACACAGAGTGTCGGCTCCGACGGGCCTATTCCCCTGCTCCCCATGCAGCCCCGTGTCAGATGCAGAGCCATGGCCTAGGTGCCGCGCGGCTGAGCTCACTGCAAGCCCCCTGTCAGCAAGCGCCCCTACTCAGTGAGTGGAGAGCATCTCCCCGCCAGGGCGTGATCTCAGCCGCCTCCCTCCACGTTCTCTAGGGCCAGATCGCCCATCACCCCAGCACGCACGAGCTGCTGCAGCGTGAGCTAAGGGCCAGGCAGCCCCAGGTGGGGCCGGGAGAGACTCCAGCCCCCCAAGGCTCCGCCCACCCCACATCTTTCTCACTCCTCTCCAGAGGCCTGTCCCAGCCCCATGGCCCTGCTCTCTCTCTGCGGCCCACGGGTGCTCTCCCTTTACCTGGCTGTGCACCCCAGACAGCCCTTCGGGCCTGACGGCTGCCTCCGAGATCAGACAGGACACGGCGAGCATCTCCCCTGCCCCAGCCCGCTCCAGCTGCCACCAGCCTCATGGTGCCAGGGGCTCGCTGCTGTGCCACGCTCGGGGCTCCTCCCTGGCTGGACTTGCTGGGCCACAGGGCAGCATCTGGGCTGGACGCAAACCCTCTCCCCACTCCTATATAGGCAGCGTGGCGGGGCTGAGCCGCCTCATTGCTCCTCTGCATGCTCCACAGGATGGTCAAGCCCGCGTCACAATACGTCCCCCACCCCACGCCAGCCGGCTTCTCCGCTCGGGCGCCGCGAGCCTCCACAAAAATCCCAGCGAACAGAGAAACCTGTTACTCGGGCACATTCTCTGCGGGGAGGTCACGGCCCTCCCACCCCGCAGGGCACCGGGGGCATTTCCAGGGCAGAGGCCTGGCCAGAGAGTGACGCGGCCGGAGGCAGGCACAGCCGCTGTGTGGTGCTGAGCTGCCCAGGCCCAGCCCAGCTCCCTGGGACACGAACACGCTGTTCGTGTGAGCCAAGGAGAAGGGCCCCAAGTCTCCGCGGGCCCAGGTACACACGCCACGATCAGGAGTTAACGAGGCACCAGACCACCTGCACCCACAGTGACGTCGCTGGCTGTCCCCTCTCCCCTCATCCCCTCTAGCCAGGCTGGGGCCCCTTCCCCTCATCCCCACCTGAGCCAGGCTGGTCCCCTCTTCCCACATCCCCCCCCCCAAGGCAGGCTGGGACCCCTTCCCCTCATCCTCCCACCCCCAAGCCAGTCTGGTCTCCTCTTCCCACATTCCCCCCTGCAAGCCAGGCTGGGACCCCTTCCCCACATCCCCCCCCAAGCCAGTCTAGTCTCCTCTTCCCACATCCCCCGCCCAGCCAGGCTGGGACCCCTTCCCCTCATCTCCCCACCCCCAAGCCAGTCTAGTCTCCTCTTCCCACATTCCCCCCTGCAAGCCAGGCTGGGACCCCTTCCCCTCATCCCCCCCAAGCCAGTCTAGTCTCCTCTTCCCACATTCCCCCCCAAGCCAGGCTGGGACCCCTTCCCCTCATTCCCCCCGAGCCAGGCTGGTCTCCTTTTCCCGCATTCCCACCTCAACCAGGCTGGGACCCCTTTCCCTAATCCCCTCCCCCCCCCGAGCCAGGCTGGGACCCCCTCTTTGGAGCACTTACTTTGAAGCCAATGTCTCCCTTCTTGCAGCACAGACAGGCCAACATGAGGAAGATGAAGGTAAAGAGACCAGAGAAGGAAAGTGCCACCACGGCGAGTGACGAGGACCAGGAGAGCTCGCTAAGGGGGGTGCCGTCTGCAGGGAGACAAACATGCGGGGAGGAGAGATTAGGGGGGCAGGTGACAAATGCAGAGCGTCTCCCTTGGGGGGACAGAGGCAAGACAGAGAGGGGACAAAACCAGGGAGCTGCATCAGGAAGCCAGGCCATGGTGCAAGTCCAGGGCAGGGCTGGGGGCCCCGCTGCACTGACCCCAGTGTGGACCGAGCAGGGGTTGAGCCAGCTCTGATGGGAAGGGCCCATGGACACACTGTGTGAGGAGGCAAAAAACAGTCCTAGCCCAGGCCTCCCGACCCAGCTGCTGTGCCCCTGGATGTACATGACACCCCCTTGCCTTCCGAGGGCAGCCCCAGCACAGCCAGCGGCCCACGGTGGCCGTGAACAGGAGCTGAAGGCCGGGGCTCGAGGCTTAGCAGAGTACCCCGAATGCAGCCCAGGAGGGAGCAGGAAAGAGGGGAGATGCTGCATTGCGCCCATCGCCCACAGGGGGGCACTGCTGCACCACAGACAGGTAGCCGCAGGCCAATTGCACCGGCCTGGGGCCCTGTCGCCTGCTAGCCACAGAGACGCCCATTTGGAAAAGACTTAGAGAGAACAACTGAACCGGTCAGAATTAATTTCACTGCAAAGAAAGCAAAAAGAACAGCTGAACCGCGGGCTGTGATCAGGGGGCAGGAGACACTTCTCAATGCGAAAGAGCAGATTTGCCATTCGCGCCAGTTTATACAACCTTTGAGGAAGCCGTTAACTGACTTCCTAAATCCACCGTCTGTGTGCATGCCAATGTGTGCGTGCACCCACGTGCATCTGTGTGCATGTGCCCACTCACACGTGTGCGTACCCGAGGATGTCTGGGTACACGTGCGTCCTCACTGCACACCCAAACACGTCTCAGCCTCTACGGGGCCTAGCACTCACTGGAAGGCACAACGGATACCTGGGCGCCGCACTGTTGCCAAGGCAATAATTCACAGATTCATAGCAGAGACCTGCCCTGAAACAATCCCACAGCAGAATTGTTAGGAGAACAGCCCCAAACGGTCCGTGATGGCGAATCCCCCACGCCCCTTGGTAAGCTGGTACTCCATCCCTGCGCCCAGTCGGGGAGCCACACTGGCCTGTCCCAGGGGATTTCCAGGCACCATCCCTTCCTCTGGGATCCTGCTTTAGCCCTGCCAAGCAATTCCAACACGGGCCGGTTCCTCAGAGGATGAGGCAAGGAGCAGAAGCAGCCCCTGCTGCTCCCCAGCTCCCTGCCCCACTAGCACTGGTCTCTGCAGCCCAAGTGGATTCCCAGGTTGCTTCCTGGCACCATTCACTTGCTGAATCTCTCCTACATGGCCTGAAATGGGCTGGGTCCTGCATGCCCCCAGCCCCCAGCAAACTCTACTTGCAGAGTCAACTTCATCCAGCAGCCCCAGGTTCTGCAGGGTCCATGCAGGATGCTCTCAGCAAAGGATCCAAGGATGGTTCCCTTTGATTTACTACACCCTCGATTAGTGGCTTTGCACACACACTGGGAGGCCGTAGAGCGGAGGGGAGGGGAGGGGAAGGGTGTGGGGGGAGCTGCGAGTCTGGGGGCTGCAGGGTGGGGCTGGACCTGGCTCCTGTTTGTGGGGAGGTCCTTTTCCAGGATGCTGGCACACGCTCCCAAAATCCCAGATGGGGGAGATGGATGTTACCAGCTAAACAGAGATTAACTTACATGAAGGTGCAAGGGTCACCCAGGGATGGCACCGATGCAGCCACCTCTGGGGTTGGCCACAGCTGCAGTTCTGTGCTGCCAGCATCACGTCGGGGTGGAAGGAAGGAGAAGGACACGGCCTTCTACTCAAACCGCACGAGGGGCATTTTAGGCAGCCAGAACGCCACAGCTGCGGCAGGAATTCGGCATGGCATGGCATCTCCTCACAAATATCCCACTGGCTGTGACAGTGCCACAGCCCCAGAGAGATGGGGGTCAATGAGCCCAGCACCTCCAGGTGAGGGGGAAAAGGAGCTGGGGACCCAGGCTTGGAAGGAACCCAGCTCTGGCCACAAGCAGTAAAGCACCAGGAGAGAGAAGTACTGTGAGTACCGGTAATGGACCAACCCCGCGTCTCCCCTCTGCTGCAGGCAAGTCACCAGGGCTTCCCCCAGCCCAGAGTGCTGGCGTCTCCTAGGAGCTTCGGAGCCTTTCAGGAAAGCCCAGGGAGCAGCCGGGTGTGATGCTCATGCGGATGCACCTCCCACCTCCCCAGGGAGCCCAGAGCATGGCTGCTGCGGCCAGGGTAAGCGAGAGGAGCCGCCGAGTGAGCCTGCCCCGAGCAGGGAGTCCAGCAGAGCCATCCAGCCCCCGCTGGCCTCTAGAGCAGTCAATGGCAGACACAAGGGCCCTTCATGCAGACGGTTTACGGGGACCTGTGGAGAGAACATCCGCGGCTTTTGTTGCTGAGCTGTGAACTTGCTTTGTGTGCACTCGATGCCAGCAGCTCAGCCGCTTCCCGCAGGAATCCCCACTAGCACCCGCCTGACGAGCTGCAGCTGAGTATCACTATGCTGCTCCACAGCCGTGGGGAGCCAACGGCGTAATTATAACAGGAGGAAGCGGCAGGAAGGCACAGGAGCTGCTGTGGGGGAGCAGCCATGACTCAGAGACCAGCCGGCTTGCTCCACACCGACTGCCGTAAAAACACCACAGCCAGCTAGCCGGTTCCAGGAGCCAGGCCGCTCGCCAGCCCAAGGCGCCCAGTGGCTCAAGGCTGGCTCTGCAGGGAGCCGAGAGAAAGGCAACCAAAGTGACCAGGGAGCTGCAGGGACCCCCGGAAGAGGAAAGGCTAAAAGAGCTTGGCCATGGGGGTCGGGGGTACATGCAAAGCAGCGATGAATAGGCCCGGGGACAGTGAGGGATGGAATGACAGCAAGGGAAATACAGGCTGACTGGAGGAAAATGGCCCCCAATGAAAGGCACTAGACCATGGGACGGCCCAACAGGAGTGCGGGGAACCTGGCTGCAGGCAGATGGACCTAGAGAGAGAAAGCACTAGCCACGCTGGGCACAAGCCGGTGATGGCCACAGGATGGAGTGGTTGGAACGGGCATCTCAGAGCAGGACAGCTGCTAAGATTGGCTCCTAACTTGGAAAGGACACTGCTTGAAGCAGGGCCCCTCTTTCTGGCGGCTTGCTGCACCACCGAGTGCAGTGACCCTGCACGCCAAAGCAGGGAGACAACAGGCCCCATTTGCTCTTTGGCTTCTGGGTCATTTTGCCTGCGGGTAGCTCCCAGGAACAAGCAGGGCCCACAGCACCAGAGACACGGCTCACTGTCGGGGGTCTCCGCAGCACCAGAGACAGCTCACCGTGGGGTAGTGCCTGTGGCACCAGACACGACTTGCCGTGGGGCGGTGCCCATGGCACCAGAGACATGGCTCACCCCGGGGCGGTGCCTGCAGTACCGGAGAGATGGCTCATCAGGGGGTGAGACTCGTGGTGCCGGAAACACGATTCACCCTGGGGCGGTGCCCACAGTACCGGAGAGATGGCTCACCATGGAGTGGTACCCACAGCACCGGAGACACTGATCCCAGGCTAACTGGCGCACAGCCTCTTGCCCGTCTCACGGTGATGTTCCTGTTCACCCACCAGAAGCCCAGGTGCCCTGCCCATTCCCTCTCTGGAGAGCCCATCAGCAGAGCTGGGCTCGGGGTCAGCTCCTCATACATCAGCCAAGCCAGACCAGGCTCCGCCAGCTGGGACAGCAGTGGGAGGGATTCACCAGGCACCGAGCCTCCTTTCTAGCAAAGGATTCGGAGCTGGCTCCAAAACCCTTCCCGGGACACACTTAGCAAAGGCAGGTCGGCAGAAGTCAGCCCCTGCCCGTCGCTCGCTGCGCTGACACGCAGCTAAGGTCCGTCTCCCTCCATCCAGCACGGAGTCTCCACCAGCGCTGCACGTCCAGAAGAGGCGCCCTGAAGTCAGGGACTCTGATGGGGGAAAGGGCAGAGCAGGGGTTTGACTGTGTGTCATTTTATCCACCCCCCACCCACCCCACGCTGTGTAGGGGCTCTGGCTCTCAGCCCCAGATACAGGCCACGGGCCACCCCGCTGCATGCGCTGTCAGTGCAATGCTCTGTGCTGGCCCCCCACATGTGTGGGGCAGAGAAGCTGGCGCAACCTCTCCCTGTGTTCTGGTCAGCGCCGCCCCCCTCCCTCTCCCGAGCAATACGCGCACCCACCAGACAGCGCCCTGGGCTCCCCGCAGGACACATCCCCACCATGCCCCCAGCAGAATCTCCATCCAGGAGCCAGTTACCCACTCCCAGAGCGAGCGCCATGTGCCGTGCCAGCCCCCCCAATCACAGCGCCGCTGGAAAGCTGGGCGGGCAGCACCTCCCCCCACGGTCCCGGCCTGGCGACACCAACGTTCCTGAAAATTTGAGGTTATTTTCAGTCTTCGCTGCGAGGGCCCAGAAACCGCCCCATTAACGCGGGAGCTGAGGGTCAATTCCCAGGCCCCTCCCACGCCGCTCGGCTACCTGAGGGGACAGTTTAAAATGGGACGGGGAGGGGCAGAAAACCCACACCTGGGACAGGGGTTAGGCCATGGGGCCGAGGGACAGCAATGGAGATCTTGGCTTCCTGGGTTCTAGTCCTCGTGCTGCCCCAGACTTGGTGTGTCAACTTAAAGGACACTGTCGGCTTGAACAAAACCAGCGCTTTTCTGTCTGAAACCCCTGATGCCAAAGGCTTTTGGAGACTAGCATCTGGGTCCAGCACAATTCTTAATGGCTTTGGCACCCACCCCTGTGATCAGGTCAGGCCTATTACCCCACTGTAAACGGGGAAACTGAGGCAAGGCGAGGCTAAGTGAGTGGCCCAAGCTCGCACAGGAAGTCTGTGGTAGAGCAGGGAATTTACACAGGGTCCTCTGAGTGTCCTGACCATGGGGCCACTTCCCTCTGACGGGGGTTTAAAGGTGTGTTGTCAGAGCACGTCAACTAGCTCCATCTAACCCCACCTTCTAAAACTCTAGCCAAGGCAAGGCAAGGCCACTGGACTAGCTTACAACCGCCTTGTCTCTCCTCACGTGCAGTCTGCCACCAGCGGGGCACTGGGCCCTTGTCTAGACAAAGCCTGGACCTGGAAGGGGCTGGGGGGAGCCTTCTCTCTCTCTCTCTCTCTTTTTCTTCTCAGCTTTTTTCCATGATGAACCGGCAGCACTTTGTGCAGTGACTGTCACCGTGTCCCCTGGCGAGAGGGGCTGGCAAGAGAGAACGTGGCTAACTGCAAAGAACAACAGGAGAGCAGCAAAAACAGCACGAGCCCCTGGGACACGGATTTTTCGGCCAGAATCACTCAAGGGGCAGGGGCAGGAAATGGATTTCTTTAAATGAGCCAGTTTCCTGAAGTGAAGATGGATAGTCCCTCTCTAGGCTCGCCGTACCTCAGTTTCCCTACCTGTATAATGGGGGTGATGATTTTGACCTGTCTCACGCAGGTCCGGAAGGCCCGAGTAAGGACCCCAGCCCCTGGGCTGATGGGCCCCGGTGGAAGTGCAGGTTATTGGAGGGACTCGGGAGTGGCTCCTCCAGCGCACGCTCTGTCACACACATTCCTGACGAGGATTGGCAGTTTGTCCCACAGGCCCATCTCCTTTGGCAGAGCTCCCGGGAACCTCACTTGCAGCTCTGTCTGAGCAAAGGCTGCAGGATCACCCATTATTTGCATTTATATCTTGGCCCTCGAGGGCAGCCGGTGACGGGTCACTCAGTTATTAACAGAGACGTCCCGTGTAATAAGGTTAAAGACTTATTCCCTCGGAGACCATTTCAAAGCGCAAACGGTGCCACACCCAGCCAAACAAAGCCCACGAACGCACTCTCCTGCCATCGGGCAGTGCGCGGAGCTCGGCACGTCACTGGCTGCAGACTAACTCTCACAAGGAGCCAGCCAAGACCTTTCCAATTCACACCACGCCCTTGTCCGCAGAAACCCTGCCCCTGCCCCACCCCACACCTTGCCAGCCGGGCCAGAGGGGCCAACGCAGGCCGAAACAGAAGCTCTCCCACATCCCTCCCTTCCCCTCACAGACACCAGCTGTGCAACCCCCTGGCAGCTCCCAAGCAGCCTGCTCCAACAGTTCAAAAGCTCAACAGCTCTTGTGGGCCCATCTCACGGCACTTGGGGTTATCGGACACAGCCTGCGCCGGACAGCAAGTACAGACGGGGTGAGAGCATCATTCCCAAAGGCCCCTCCAGCGGCCCCAGCATGCTGCAATTACCAAAATGAAGCCGGCTCCTTGGCAGCAGGGAAAGACGTTCTGCTCGGCACCAGCTAGCAGCCAAAGCAGGGAAAGGACAAGACAGCCGGAGACAAGGGCACCGTGAGAGCGGACAAGGGGCGCTGGGAGCAACAGCACCGTGGGAGTGGACGAGGGCGCCAGGGCGAGGGCGCCGTCAGAGCAGAGGAGGGAGCCGGGGGCGCTGTCGGAGCAGACGAGGGAGCCGGGGGTGAGGGCACCGTGGGAGCGGACGAGGGTGCCGGGGGGGACAATGGCACCATGAGAGTGGACGAGGGAGCCGGGGAGACAATGGCACCGTGGGAGCGGACTAGGGCGCCGTGGGGACGATGGCACCATGAGAACAGACGAGGGAGCCAGGACAAGGGCACTATGAGAGCAGATGAGGGGCCCGGGGTCGGGGCACCATGAGAGCACCAGGGGCGAGGGCAACATGGGAGCAGACGAGGGGCCCGGGGGGACGATGGCACTGTGAGAGCGGATGATGGAGCTGGGGGTGAGGGCACCATGGGAGTAGACGAGGGTGCCGGGGCAAGGGCACCATGAGAGCAGATGAGGGGCCCGGGGGCAGGAGCACCATGAGAGCGGACTAGAGCGCCAGGGGCGAGGGCACCGTGGGAGCGGAAGAGGGGCCCGGGGGCAACGGCACCATGGGAGTGGAAGAGGGCACCAGGGCGAGGCACTGTGAGAGCAGATGAGGGAGCTGGGGCAAGGGCACCATGAGAGCAGATGAGGAGCCCGGGGGCAGGAGCACCATGAGAGCGGATGAGGGCGCCGGGGCGAGGGCACCGTGAGAGCGGACAAGAGCACCAGGGGGGGTAAGGGCACCATGAGAGCAGACGAGGGCGCCGGGGGGGGCGAGGGCACCATGGGAGCGGACGAGGGCGCCGGGGGGGCGGACGAGGGCGCCGGGGGGGCGATGGCACCGTGGGAGCGGACGAGGGCGCAGGGGGCCGAGGGCACCAGGGGAGCGGACGAGGGCGCCGGGGGGGGCGAGGGCACCGGGGGAGCGGACGAGGGCGCCGGGGGCTGGACGAGGGCGCCGGGGGGGCGATGGCACCGTGGGAGCGGACGAGGGTGCAGGGGGGGCGAGGGCACCAGGGGAGCGGACGAGGGCGCGGGGGGGGCGAGGGCACCGGGGGAGCGGATGGGCGGCACCAGCCGTATCCGGGTCTGAGTGTGAAAACAGACGAGGGCTGCGGGGCACGAAGGGGCGCTGGCTCCCAGCAGGGGCCCGAGAAGGGGCCGGTTACAGTCAGCACCATGGACAGGGGCCCTGGGGTCCAGGAGAGGGAACAGCTGGGCCAGTCGGAGCTTGCAGCCCTCTGAGAGCCTGGGCTGCTCACACCCGCACCCCCCCTCTGAGAGCCTGGGCTGCTCACACCCGCACCCCAGGGACACAGGCTGCAGGGGAAGCCACGCTGGAGGTGACTTGTTTACCGGTCGTCTTCGGAGATTCAGGAGCTGGCATAGTAGCACTGAGCGCTCACCTAGCACTTTACCAGCTCCACAAGCCCTGTGCTAGGCAGGCAAATATCAACATCCACCCCATGACTCTGGTGGGGGGGGAGGAGGGGGAAACTGAGGCACAGAGCAGGGAGGTGATTGGCCAGGGTCAGTGCCAGAGCAGGATGATGGATCCCAAGGTCCACAAGGCCCTGCTGCCCCTGCAGGACCCACTCCCCGGGAGGATGGGTGTAGAGAGCTGGCGACAGAGCCTGCCCCTCTTGTACAGCTGCCTGGCCCGGCAGGCAGCAAGGCGTCACTGCACAGGGACAGGAAGAGGACAACAGCCCATACTGGTAGCACACCCCCTTTGTGTGCCAGCGCCCAGCTCTGTGGGGCCCAGGGGCGAGGGTGGGGTGGGGTCAGAGCTAGTGGATCCAGGACTAAGTAACTCAGTTGCCCACCCGTGCGCCATCCCTCTGGCTGGCGCTCCAAGACAGCAGTGTCAGAGACGGACACGGCCCAGCCTCGCCTGCCCAGCCATAGCAGGACCAGCCAGGCTGTGCTGTGGCCCAATGTGCAGGACTCCCCTGCCTAGGGGGGCCCAGGGGAGGAGCAGGGTCTCTGCTCTCCCTCCAGAGGGGAAGGGCTTCACCAGGGTGCTACTAGCAAAGTCATACAATGTGGAACCGCAAATACTAAAAGGAGAAACTCTTCCTCAGCCTCACCACTTCCTGGGAGCTCAGTGCCGGGTCGCTGTGGTCTACACCAGTGGCACAGAGCTCAACCCCATCCCACGTGCCCCAGCCTCCATGCCCAGCTGTGACGAAGCGGGACTGCTCTTAATGTTTCCTCTGAATAGTGTGGGGGTGCCTCAGTTTCTCCTAGGCAGTTCTTAAGTATCTAGGGGGTGGGATAAGGGTGTATGATGTTTGCAGAGCCCTATGGGGCAGGTGTGTGCAGGGGTCTGGACACAGAATGACCGACACCCTGATTCCTGGCAAGTGATGGCCTGGGCCCTTCCCCCCTGCAAGGTGAGAGCTAAAGGGTTGGAGAACAAAGGAATCAGGTGCCCTCCTGGCCCAGGAAAGGGACAAAGCCCAGAGGAGGGGGGGCTGGAGAGAGTTTCAGTTTGGGGCTGGCTGGGGGCATGGAGTGAAGTGCAGACGTGGTTGTCTGGCTCACTGCCCCCCAAAATGGACCCAGCTGAGGGGTCCTGTTCTCTGCACCTACAAGCTCTGTGTTAGACCCTGTTCCTGTCGTCTAATAAACCTTCTGTTTTACTGGCTGGCTGAGAGTCACGTCTGACTGTGGAGATGGGGGGCAGGACCCTCTGGCTTCCCCAGGACCCCGCCTGGGCTGTGGGAAGCACACGGAGGGGCAGAGGATGCTGAGTGCTCCGAGGTCAGACCCAGGGAGGGGGAAGCCGGGTGAGCCGTGTGTCCTGCAGACAGGCTGCTCCCAGAGAGGAGACTTCCCCTGAGTCCTGCCTGGCTTCGTAGGGAGCAGTTCAGAGCATCGCCCGGGGACTCCGTGACACCAGCGGGCTCCGAAAGGTGCCAACTCCCGCCAGCTAAATGCAGCACAAACCCCAGCCCTGCAAGGGATAAGACACCCCTTGCACTGTGTAACAGCTTTGCAGCGTAAACAAGAACAATCAAGCCGGCCTGGCCTCTCACACGAGATCTGACAGGAAAGACCAGAGCTAAGCCAATTAAACCACTGCACAGCCAATGTACAGCCATGGGATTGCCTGTTCTCCCCCTGAACACCTTCCACGACAAACCCTCCAGCTGCTGCCCTGCATCCCCCAAGCACGTATCCCAGGGCCCAGCCACCCGGGGCTGAGAGATGCAGGGTGATGCTTTAGCTGAGCACCAGCCCGAAACCGGGGGACGTCGCTGTCATGGCAGAGAGGAGCAAATGCAGCGTGACCTTTCAGGCTTCATGCAGCCGCCGTGCTAGGGAGTTCGGTCTCTCTTCCCACTGGCTGGGCTCAGCTGCATTTTAAGTCTCATTTGGTTTAGCGTCCAACGCAAATCTGTTTGCAACATACGCTTGAGCTGGAAAACAGCCGGGACGAAGGACGTTCAGCCAACTGTTTGGATGGCAAAGTCGGAGATTGGATACTTAGCAAGGCTGTCAGCAGAGCTGGTCTCTCCACCCGGGTCCCCCTTCGAGACCTCTTTGTAATGTCCATGCAAGAAACCCCGGTGCCAGCAGCCCAGTGCTCACGAGCAGCCCCACAGTATATCAATGCAGCCCTGCAATGAACAGGGGAGTACAGGGAGAGCCCCTCAGGACCAGACAAGTAGGTCCAGGCTCAGGACCCGTGAGGGACTCTACAATAACCGTCCACCAAACGTGGAAAGCCAGCAGGCTGCAGCTTCAAGCGTCCAGGTGGTTACAGCGAATGAGGATCCGGGCCAGAGAGCTATGTTTGGAGCCACGCAAAGCATGTGGAGCCCGAGCGTGCCGTCTGACAGGCAGAGGCAGGGAAGGGGAGAGGCCCAGGGGAAGGAGCGACTATATTTCTTCACTGGGTCCCAGGGGCCTGGCAGGAGGAGCAGGTCTTTAGGAAGGCTGTGAATGCAGGGTGGGTGGTGGCTCGGTCAGGAACAGAGGGATCCCTGCCTCAAGGGGTGGAGATGTGAGCGAGAGCACGCGTCAGGGCTGGGCTTGCTGGCAGAGCAGAGGGGCGATAGGCGGACTCAGGGATGTGGTGCAACCCGAGGATCCAGCCCCGCTCACTAGCAACGGAACATGAGCTCAGCAGCTGCTGCAGAGAGACGTCGGAGGCTCACAGCTCCTTCCTCCCGCGCCCCCGTGAGACACAAGGCTGAGAGACTCACTGCGGTGCTGAGTCCCGCTGAGTCCGCTCTCCTTCCTGGCTGAGCCAGACTCCTGTAGCAGCTGAATAATGGATGAGCCAAGAGCAAGGGATGGGGAAGGGAATGAGGGGACCGCGCAATCCCCTAGGTCTGCAGTACAGGTGGGGCAGCTGCCACGGAGCAGGTAATAGTGCCCTGGGCACAGTGCAGCCCCACTCTGGACCGGGCGCTGCTGCAATACTAACAGCAGTGCACAGCCAGTCGCCAGGACCTGTGTCCTTAACCTGCTTGCCAAACTCTGGCATCTCCAGTGCCCAGCAGCGGCCTAGAGGGCTGGCTGCTGGAGGAGCCGAGCCGTCTTTACAACACAACTTAAAAGCCACAAGCTGACCACTGCCACCCTAAAAACACCCCTGGGCAAAGTTTTACATTTTTTTCTTGCAAGAACCGGAGTCTTAACCCCAGTCCCTGGCCGAACTGCAATCCAGGTAATTCCATTCTGCCTCCCTGAGCTGCTATTCTCAGTGCGCTGTGGTGACTGCTGTCAAACTACAGCCGCGTTTCACACCAGACCAGGCTGCATTTCAGTACTGGGCAAGGCAGTCACTGGCTATAGACTGTACAAACACACCGTGCGATTTGCAAAGGCAGCTGTCGCAGATCCACAGGATCGGAGCTACAGCCCCAACATGGATCAGTCTCTTGGGGGATCCCCAACGGGTCTCACTCTTCCTTCAGGGCAGGCCCTGCAGCCTCCCCACCTTCAGAGACTGACCCTCTGGGGCCCCAGCAATCCTGTTTCACACCGTGAGCTCTGTTCAGTGAGCCCATCAGAGACAGAGCCCTGCTCAAGACTTGCCCACTCTGCAGGGAGGAATGCAGCTCACTGCGTACTCATAGTGACACTGAACCAGCGTTTTCTGAACAGCCGGGTGTATTCGTTGCCTGGCACACGGCCCAGGAAGTCCTGAGGTTAGCACAGAACTGATGGTTAAAGCCTAGACCGGGGTCGGCAACCTTTCAGAAGTGGTGTGCCGAGTCTTCATTTATTCACTCTAATTTAAGATTTCATGTGCCAGTAAGACATTTGAATGTTTTTGGAAGGTCTCTTTCTATAAGTCTATAATATATAACTAACTATTGTTGTATGTAACGTAAATAAGGTTTTTAAAATGTTTAAGAAGCTTCATTTAAAATTAAATTAAAATGCAGAGCCCACCCGGACCGGTGGCCAGGACCCAGGCAGTGTGAGTGCCACTGAAAATCAGTTTGCGTGCCAACTTTGGCACGCAGGCCATAGGCTGCCTACCCTTGGCCTAGACCATCCTGGCCATTCCAGAGCAATCCACCAGCCAAGTTGCAGTGACCTCCATTTGCAGGCTCTGCCTCTCTGACTTCCTTCCATAGTCAGTTCCCAGGTAACAGCCCCCAGCCTCCTCCAGCAGCCAGCTCTTGCCCTTCCATCTCCCAGTCCTTTGTTCTCACACTGGGGCCTGCTGAGGGCAGGGAAATCCCCCTCCCTCTGGGTGGTTGGTTGCTGGGTGTCAATATTTTGGGAATTGGGCCGTCCCATTGTCTTCTTGGATTGCTTTTTTTTTAGCCTGCCCTGAGAGCAAACTTAATCCTTATCCTCCAGGGGGAAGCAATACAAAGTATAGGGGAAACTGAGGCACACACAAGCATCATCAAAAGTATTACAGAAAATTCCCACTTGGTCCAAGCTCCGAGATGTGTTAGGAGCACGACACCCACTGTGAGTCAATGAGATCTGTTTCAGAGTAGCAGCCGTGTTAGTCTGTATTCGCAAAAAGAAAAGGAGTACTTGTGGCACCTTAGAGACTAACAAATTTATTAGAGCATAAGCTTTCGTGAGCTACAGTGAGCTGTAGCTCACGAAAGCTTATGCTCTAATAAATTTGTTAGTCTCTAAGGTGCCACAAGTACTCCTTTTCTTAATGAGATCTGTGCCTCTGATGCACTTAGGAGCGTCTGAAAATCCCACCCTACAGTCAAATCAGCAAAATTCTAGCACCAACCCCCTCCTGCTGAGAGCGCACCCTCTGCAACACACATCACCCCCTCCCCATCAGTACTACCTGCAGAGGAAGATAGGGCCCCGGGATCAGCTACTGTCCCCCAGCTACTGATCCCATCCCATGCCCCAGGGCCCAAGCAGGCAGAAAACAGCCGTGCACACAGTGCGGATCCAGAAGCAGGATGTGACCCATGCAGCTCTGGTGTCAGCCCAGCCCCACCCAGCACTCACACTCTTGGCCTGGGAGAGTCACTTGCCCCTGCTTCCCCCCGGGAACAGAGCTGGCCCGAGGACGGTCTGAGAGCTGGGAAGGGGCAGAGCGCCCGGTGAGCCATTTGCCTGGGACGAGGAGGGCACTTTGCTGTGCCAGCGCCAGGCACTAGCTGGGCTCAGGATGCCACTCCTCTGCCGGTCCTTTCCCTCCACTCTTCAGCGTCTGGAGGCTTCTGGGGGGCATGCCAGGGCACAGAGAGAGCAGAAAGCCAGCGCCAGTGTCACTTCTAGCCAACAGTCCAGCCCTCCCCCGGCAGCTCCCCCTGCATTGACACTTTAATCCCAAGGAAGATTAAGGGCCCAGAGCTGTGGGCAGAGTCCAGGAAAGCAATTTTACACCTTGCAGGGCACGAGTGCCGCTCGCCCAGATGCAGCCAGCCAGCAAGGCGGCTGTACTTGGCACGGAGAACACACATGGGAAGGGATCCCTCGCCTTCTACGGGGCAGCTCATCAGAGTCCCAAGGGGCATTAGACACAGTCCAGGGAGCCTCACAGCCCCCTGCCCTAGGCCCCACACAATGAGGGCACTGGTATTACCCCCAATTAACAGATGAGAAAATTGAGGCACGGGGTGATTCAGAAATACCGCCAGGTATAGAAGCTAAAGAGCCTGGCTCCCTGCCCCTGTTGCCGTGGCGGCTCCCCTGCATGGGGTGAGGATACCGAATGGGGTGTCTGGAGGGAAAACCAATGAGTGTTCCCTGACTGTTCCCAAGTTTGCTGTGGGGCCCAGATGCCATGGTGAGGGGCACTGGATACACCTCACCTCAAAGGTCACATTTCCAAGCCGTGTTTCCCAGCCGCTCCTCTCCCCTATCCCAGCCATGCTGGGGCTCAGTCGCAGATGGGGGGGGGTTGTTTTCTGTCCAGGGAGGCTCTGAGATGACTCTGGTTTCAAGCAGATCTGCTGGGCCGGGGAGGGGGTTATTAGAAGTTAATTGCGCCCCGGGGGTGAAGTGACTCATGAAGCCGCGTTCGCCACAGAGCACTCCCCCTCCCCGCCAGAACCCATGCGCCTCCGAGGCTCCTGCCAAATGCATGTGCACTGGGAGGTGCAGAAACTGGGTCTTTTCCTTTGACAGGGCCGGCGATGCTGGGGAATGGGACTGACAAGCTGTTAGTCCAGCTGAGCCACAGGCCAACCCATCCCCCTCACAGTACAGGGCCGCCACTCCACCAGGCTCCGGTCCCCTCCAGACCCACCTTGCTCCCCTTGGATTGTGTCACCCGGGAGATATGGGGGGGGAGAAGCCCCAGGGATTGCTGATGGATTTAACTCCATCCCAAAGGCCCTGCCCACTCTGGCTCTACTGTCTCCACTGGGATTCACACCTGTCGCCATCGGGCTGGCGTCCACACACAGAACTAACCCTCATGCCCTGGCCGGATCCACCGTGGAGAACAAAACCCCTCCCTACCCAGGGGAAGGTGGTGACTCGCTTAGCCACCATCTGGGCTGTACTGAAGCCGTCAACGGTTCCCAGCAGGGAATTCACATGGGAAATTAACCACCTTACAGAAAACCTTGGGCCATTTGCACACAGAGGGTATTCCTGCTTCGGGGGCTTATCCCAACAGGGGCTCAGCTCACTGCCCACGCCCAACGCGCTAGGGTGTGACAAGCGGCCACATCCCCAGGAACATGAGCCATTCCTGCAGCAGCAGGCCTGGTTCTGGGACTGTGACACGGATTTCAACCCAGGCAGACAGGACAGGGCCTCAGGGTCCAGCATGTCCCCAAGCCCCTTGCAGGGCTGATCAGATGATATTCCTCCATTTCCATGGTGCAGACTAAACTGCTGGAGCCCTTAGGCGCAAGTTGGTCTGAGCAGGACAGTGGCTCCGAAACTTGCTCTCTGGATATCCAACGTGTCCCAGCTGTCAGGGCCTCAGCAAGGATTCCTGCATCCCAGACACCACCTCTGCTCCCACTCCAGAAAGAATGTAAATGCCGGGCTTCCCCACACTCCAACCAATTGCATTCCTCTTCCTGACATCAGGGCTTGGAATCCAGATCCCAATCGGGGTTGGGCCCAGCTGCAAACTCTGGGTACAGAGAGCCCTTGAAAAAGAGCTCTGTGTAGCCCCAAAGCTTGTCTCCTGCACCAACAGCCATTGGCCCAATAAAAGATATTCCCTCCCCCACCTTGGGTCTCTAAGGCGGGATAGTGACTTTTAGCCTTGTGAGCCGCAGAAGGCCCCTTCCCCCACTCCCTGTGCTCTACTCATTCCCAGCTGCAGAGCTAAGCTGTCAACTTGGCCATCACTTTACCAGCCAATGTAAAAGTGTCTAAACTAATGACAGGAAAGGATCTGGGGATGAAGGCCAGGGCAGAGGGGGACCAATTTGAAGGGTGACAGCCTTTAACAAACTATGGAATTGAGCTCACGTTCCACTGCTAAATGAAAAGTGACTGGCTTCTGCCAGCTGTCGCGCGATATCATGCACTACCCAATGAACGGCATTTATGTGAGTCTCAATTAACAATCAAACAGGACAGTTAAATACTGCCAGAGGTGCCGTTCCAGCATGGATCTGCCGTAACTCCTCATGGCGGGAACTCTCTGAAACCACCTAGCGATCAGTTATCCTGGAGAGAGAACGTCACACTGAACAGCCCATGAGAGGTGATGCCACACCAGGGGCCAGGGCCATGGTGGGTCCATCCTTGCCTTCCCCTCCTGAAGTGCAGCAGAAGGTCCTGCCTATGGGGTTACCTGCAAAACTACACCATGTAGGTCTAGGAAGTCTTCTGCTGCCAACAATGCTTTGGGGCTCTGCACGCACCACTGGGACTGAAGGTGAAGGTGAAGGGGAAGGTGCAGTGTGATCTTAACAAAGGGCAGGGTAATCATAGAGTATCAGGGTCGGAAGGGACCTCAGGAGGTCATCTAGTCCAACCCCCTGCTCAAAGCAGGGCCAATCCTCAATTTTTACCCCAGATCCCTAAATGGCCCCCTCAAGGATTGAACTCACAACTCTGGGTTTAGCAGGCCAACGCTCAAACCACTGAGCTATCCTCCCTGCAACAAGACACCCCTGCACAAAGAGGGATGAAAGGACCTGCCAAAGCCCAGGATTGAACCAGAGACCTTTAGATCTTCAGTCTAACACTCTCCCAACTGAGCTACTCCAGACAGACTGCTGAAGGAGGGTGAGGGGCGCTGGGCTGGCAGCAGCCTGACCAACCATGTCAGACAGAAATAGCTGGCGTGAGTGGCAGGGGCCACGCCTACACTAGCACACAGCTCTCCGCTGCTGGAATGCCCCCCTCCCGTAAGTCATAGCTGCCCGGGCACTGGATTGAACGCTCCAGGGTCCTGCAGTCACATGTGCGCACTCCAAGCCATGGCTGGGTATCTCCTCAGTGCAAAGATCACCAGTCCCCAGCCCATCTGGGGCTTTTGACCCCCGTGATGCAGACAACCTGCAAGTGGACTGCCCATCACCCCACATACTGGAACTGACGGACAGACAGGTATTGATCTCACTCCAGTCAAGGCTAGGGACTCAGGGGAGCTGTGCAGAACAGAAGGCAAAGGTCCTGATTATACCTCAAGAGCCTTCCCCAGGCAGAGGGCAGGGCCTCCCGCCATCAGCCAAGCCAACCACACATTCACCCCAATTGCAAACTAACCCAGCAGCTGTATCTTGACACTGACTCACCAGGGGTGAGGGCAGAGCTGCACCCCCAGCATGTGGCTGACATGTGCCCGGTGTCCCGCCTGCCACCCTGCCCGCTCTTCAGGTGTGAGCTAAGCCAGCATTAGATCAAGGCTCCTGCAGCTGGTGCCTGGCGGGAGCTTTGGCCCTGCCCATCCTTAATCTAATGGCAAATAACCATTAAACCAATTCCATCCCAGTCAGGTTCTCACACTGCATCCAGCACTGCAGTATCCGAGGTCGCCCACTCCACACTAAATCTCAGGTCTCCAAAACCCTGCTACAGCCCCCCCCATCTGAAATATTGAGGGGTGAGATAAAGGTCCAGTAGATAAATAACCCAAGAAGCCATTGCCCCACAGGAGCTCTGACCATACCATGAACTCTACAGATCCCGTTCCACTGGGGCTCCCATGCCGTCCAGATCACCATGAAGCACTGACTGCAGAGGACCAGGGAGGCCAATCCAGTCCTAGCAGCCATCAACGCCCATCACCTTCACTGCAGGTTAGAACACCAAAAGACCGGAAGGCCCTCGGGTCTGGCTGTCAGATGGGTGAATGCATCCAAACCCTGGGAAGCCCGCAGCTGCAGGCGAGGGGGAAATCCCAGGGAAAGATGCGACCCGAATGTGGGGGTTGTGCACATTCCTAACCAATTTCCAGCCCTCACGTCACCATGGCCGAAGACTGAAAAGCTCCGGCAGCCTCCAGAGCCAGCAAAAGCCTCTCCCTTGTCAGCTGCGGAGGTAGCGATTTCATGAGGCCAGAAACCCGCAGGCGACAGTCTAGAGAGCAAAGGGCCTCTTCAAATGTCACCGTTAGCTCCCTCTGCACGGTGCACTGGAACTCTGAGAGCTGAGGCTGGTTTGCTCCAGGGGATCATGACACCTGGATACTGCTGTGGCAGGCACGTCAGAAAGGCCAGAGAGCGATTCGCTGAAGCAGGATAGGTGGCAAGAGCATCAAACAGAAAGTACGCTGCCCGGGCTGGCAGGCCCCCACAGAGACACCCCTAGACTCCCTAAGCCAATCTGCATCCTCAGGTACCCGGACGCAGCCCACACAGACTCCAGTGGGCACTACACACACACACATCAATAAAGCAAAACCCAGTGCAGTATCTGATGCCGTCCGCCCCTTGGGCAGGGCTGCCCATGGAGCCCCAGGGCTCGTCTGACAGCTGACCAACAATGGGCTCAGTCCAGGGGGCCGAACCTTTCTACTGCACACCCGGGTGTTACACCTCCCTGCGCCAGACTAAGGGAACTGCACATTCTGATGGCAGAGGCAAGGAGCAGACCTGCCAGGCAGCGCTTGTCAGGGGAGCTTGTATGTAACATGCAGGGAGAAGCAGCATGGAGAGGAGCAGACTATTTTTATCAGCCGTGATCAGTGCAGTTACAAAACCAGAAGCCTCAGCTCTGAAGCTGAGCGACAGAGACAAGCAGGGGCCCATGCAGAAGCAAATCAAGTAGCAAACAGAAAATCTCTGTTACAGGCCTGGCCCCAGGTGAAGTCAATGGGAACTGACACCCCTCCCCCCTATATAGCCCGCTTAAAGGGTGCTGGCCAGGGTGACGCAACCCTTCCAAACGAAGGCTGCAAAGTGATGCCACTCCTAGCTCCTCACTAGGGACTGGGCACACGGGCCATAGCGGTAATGACTATCAATGGGACACCATAATGCCCAGGCATTGGATAAGAATTAGACACATTCCCAGAGGGCAGGTCCATCAATGGCTATTAGCCAGGATGGGCAGGGACACAACCCTCTGCTCTGGGTGTCCCTAAACCTCTGACTGCCAGACACTGGGACTGGATGACTGGATGGACCACTCAATACCTGCCCTGTTCTGTTCACTCCCTCTGAAGCACCTGGCACTGGCCACTGTCAGAGACAGGATACTGGGTTCGATGGACCATTGGTCCAGTGTGGCCGTTCTTATGTAATGCCTGTTGCCTCTGTCTGCCCATTCTCTGATATGGCACAGCCTAAAACGCTGCTCTCTGGAACGCGGCCAGCCCCGGGTCCTCGCGAAACATAATGCCTCATGGCTTGCCTGCAAGAATGGAGCAGCAGGGAGAAGGTGACCTGCAACCACCCCACCCTCCCAGCCCCAGGTACCAGAGCGAATCTCCAAGCAAAGATGGAGGGGTGTGAAGAAGCAGGACTGTTCTTAATGTTTCCTTTGAATAGTGTGGGGGTGCCTCAGTTTCCCCTAGGCAGTTCTTAAGTATCTAAGGGTGGGATAAGGGTGTGTGATTGTTGCAGAGCCCTAGAGGGCAGGTGTGTGTAGGGGTCTGGACACAGAGAATGGCCGACACCCTGTTTCCTGGCAGCTGATGGCCTGGGCCCTTCCCCCCTGCAAGGTGAGAGCTAAAGGGTTGGAGAACAAAGGGATCCGGTGCCCTCCGGGCCCGGGAAAGGGACAAAGCCCAGAGGAGGAGGGAATTGAAAGAGTTTCAGTTTGGGGCTGGCTGGGGACATGGAGTGAAGTGCAGACAGGGTTCTCTGGCTCACTGCTCCCCAAAATGGACCCAGCTGAGGGGTCCTGTTCTCTGCACCTACAAGCTCTGGTTTAGACCATGTTCCTGTCGTCTAATAAACCTTCTGTGTTACTGGCTGGCTGAGACTCACGTCTGACTGTGAAGTTGGGGGGCAGGACCCTCTGGCTTCCCCAGGACCCCGCCTGGGCGGACTCGCTGTGGGAAGCGCACGGAGGGGGAGAGGATGCTGAATGCTCCGAGGTCAGACCCAGGAAGGGGGGAGCCGGGTGAGCTGTGTGTCCTGCAGACAGGCTGCTCCCAGAGAGGAGGCTCCCCCAGAGTCCTCCTGGCTTCGTAGGGAGCAGTTCCAGAGCATCACATGGGGACTCCGTGACAAGGGGAAAAGCTTTCGATCTGCCAAGCCCCAAGACCAAGACTCCCCGTTCCCCTTGGTACAGCCCCCAAACACACATCAGGGGCAGGGCTCCTTCCGAATGTAGTCTTGACCTCATTTGCTGGCTGCAGTCAGGTTTGCACTGGGGAGAATTTCCATAGGCCGAATGCCCCCCAGTAGTCCCACCATTGCAGCATGGTCTGACAGATAGGGCACCACTCCGGGAGCCAGGACTCCTGGGTTCTAATCCCAGCTCTGTCACTGACCTTGCGGGAAATCAGGTCAGCTCTCTGTGCCTTGGTTTCCCCAGCTGATAACTCATGGGTTATGATACCAACCCATTTTCAGAAAGGGCTGATGGATAACTGCTAAGCAATGCTACAAGAAGGGGCTCTAAAGCTGGTTCAAACCTCCTCATCTGAAAGACAGCATCTCCCGAAGCACTGTGCCCCCAATGCTGTCCTGGGACACTGAGCCAGGATTCCCCAGAGGAGAGCGCTCTGCTGGCCATGCCAGCACTGCAGGGTTTGCTCAGAAGTGTCTCATCCTAGCCCAACCCCTGTCTGATAGGTGACTCTGACGGGCCGTGGCAAAGTTACCATTAAAGTCCAACTGTATGTGGCAGGCTCCTGCCACTCAGTCTTAGCTGGTGGTTGGACACGGTGGCTTTATCTCCTTGTCACACACACAGGGGTCCCTGCAGTGCCCGGCTTGGGCTCTTGAGCAATAAGCGAAGATGCAGCAAATCCCAGGCACTGCAGCGTACATTTGCTCTTGTCTTTAAGTCTTTCTTCTTTCTTGCGCTGCTCCTAGCTTGTCACGGCCTTGGTGTCCCAGGGGGCACACGCATGAGCAACATGCTGCCCTGGCAAGGAATTTATTCCTGACCCTTCCCAAGAGTCACCACTTTTTAAAAAACCACCGACATGCCAGAAGCAACCTTCCAAATGCTCCTTCCCCACAGGACAAAGGCCATTGCCTCAGAACTGTGTGTGTGCTATCGTGGGCCTAAAGACACAAGCCCAGTGAAGCAGAAACACACGAGTGCAAACACCGCAACTGTGTGTCTAATAAATTCTCATTCAGCTAACTGGCCAGCTAGACACACAACGGCTCTTTTGTGCGAACAATCCAAGTAACAGTGTTAGTCTCTAAGGTGCCACAAGTACTCCTTTTCTTCTTGGTGCGTACAGTGTACATGCACATTTCTGCATGCGTAAATCTAAATGTCTGGCCCCAAATAGTTGACTGTAAGTTTCACCACATCACCTGTTTATATTTAAAGATAAAAATAACTCCTGGGCTTAAGGGCTTTTATCTGTACTGCACCAATGCAGGATCTCTGCATGTTCGTGTCTCAGAGGCCAGGCCTGTACGCACATGGCACTTGGATTGCTTGCTGGCTTCAAAGGGGAGTTGCAGGCACAGAATCAGGCTCTTCCTCTACCAATAAAACCTGTTTCAGCGGTTGGCACTTGGTTCACGTTTTGAGGGGAGGGGAAGGCAGGGTGAGGCAATCAACCAATCAGTTAAAAAATAAATAAGGGAAATAACCCAGCTTTTCGTTCTGATTCACAAAGTTTGCTACACAAAAAACTTCATGGAAATGGCCAGACTCTCACGATATGGATTTTACAAAGCCCATGTGCACGCAGATCTCTCGCCCAGCATCTGCCTGCTCTGGGTTCTACGCAGCGGTTCAACAAAGCTAGAACAAAGCACCAGCCAGAAAGTCTTGCGTAAGGGACGTTCTCCCTCCTCCCTTCATTTGTACCCACATGGATCGGGCCTGGTTCTGGTAAGCCATTTGTGAGAAATGCTTCAGAAAAGTCCATTTGCCTGCCTTAGAATTTCTCTTCATTTCTGTAGTTAAAACCACCACCTGCTTCTCAAGGAGGATGCTGCCACTCAGCTGTGACGAGAGAGAAACTGGTTGTGGGAAGAAGGGAACAAGGCAAAATGCAGGACTCTGCTACAACCAGCCTCAACCCCCTTTCCCTGCCAGCGGGGGCTACGACTTGCAGGGACTTCTGTTCCCCTCCCCAGCACACACTAGCTGCAGGGTTTAAAGCCACCTGCACCGAACAGGGGGAACATGGAGCTCCGGTTTGTACCTTGAGCCGAACTGGATTCCCGGACATGATGACTGAACAGTATGGGCTAACCCCCCTAGCATCATCTGCCAATCAACTGTCACCCTCTAATGGATGGCTAGCAGCACCATGGCCATCTTTCTGTCTGCGTAGGGGCCCATCACCATCCCAGGCCCTGATCAGCACCTGGCAGCGTGTGGCCCAGAGGGCTCAGTCCCCTCTCTGGGGAGCTGCAGGTGATCATCCTGTCCAGGGGAAGACGCCAGCCTGAAGCAAACCCCAGGGGCCAAGCACGGGGGGGGATCAGTATCACACGTGGTTCAGGATCAGCACCACCTGCCCATGGGTCGGGGTGCTCTGGGCTGCGCGCTGGCAGTTCTGGGGCAGCAGTGATGCGGCCGGAAGCTTTTAAGCGGATTATTTCTTAAAAATCAAATGAAGTCAGCACAAGGAACAGCAAAGAGCCACTGCTCCCTGGGCTGAACCACCAGCTGCTCCGGTGCCCCAAGTCCCTTCCTCCCTTCGCTTCCCAGGTGAGCGGATCGGCGTGCCACACGCTGGGCTCTCGCCGGCGATGCCCACCACCCGTTACAGGCACCGGGGGCTCACTTCCCTGCGCACATAGAGCCTTTAACCCCACGCAGTATATAAATCCTGCGCTGGGCTCGGTGTTGGCTTTGATCGCTCCACTGATCACAGACGCTGTTATCCAGTAACTGCCATCCGACAGCCCAGCAGCACCAGCCCATAGCACTTCCCTGAGACTAGCGCACTGATTAACACCCCAGGGGGGTTGTTTTCCGGCAGTCAGAAGTGCTGGGTAAGCACCAGACTCCCCTCGCCTCACTGTGCTTCTCCCCCGCCCCCCAGCTCTCCGTAAAGCACCCTACCTCCAGGGCTCTGTGCTTGAGCTGTGAGCACACAGCAATGCATCCAGCAGGCAGATCCCTGCCGCAGTGAACTCCCATAGCATATACCCTGCAATCAGAGGCCCTGCTCGGCCATCCTTGTTCCAGAGCCGGATCCCTGCAGCCACGGACCGTGTCTGACACTCAGACTTTCACCACCTGTTCTGCACCCTAATTATAAACTCACCAAGAACACATTCGCAGGGACATGGACGCGGCATGGGAGGAGAGGGTGCCGAGCACAGAGCCAGCTGGCTCTCTCTGCTCGCTGGAGAGACAGGCCAGGGAACAAGGGAGATGATTACCCAGTCCAATAATTTCCTGACACACAATGTGAGTGGCCCGACACGACAGCCCAGCTACATGCGCTGCTGCAAGGCAGACGGGGGGGGGTCTGCAAACCCCGTCCAGAACCCAATGGGCTGGGGACAGCAGACCCAGCGTAAAGAACAACAACCTCGCCCTTCCCTAAACCTGCAACCGAGGATCACCCAGCCCGTTACAACCACCACTGGAGTCAGCGTCTCCAACGGCCACCCATCCCGCCTCCCCTGCCCTGGCGCAGCCTGAACATAAACCTTCCCTGCAGCCCGCAGGGCCTTCTGGCACATCACGTTCCAGGAACCGGGGGTGGGGGGACAGGATTCCATGACTCAGAACTGGGCTCTCGGCATCCCGAGAGCTTGGAGCCCTTTGCAACCTCACATATTAATTGCCCTTCATTTGCTTTGACGGGGATTTGTATTGTCATCCTAAATGCAATCGCCCATGCCGGGGCAGGGAGAGAGGGGAGCAGAGGGGATGGCCAAGTGGAGAGAGGATAGGGAACAAACCCACACACAACGTGGAGCGCCACCGATCGCCGCTCTGATCCGGAAGCCCCACCGCCACAGGACAGCAGCCTGCTGCACTGCAGAGCTCCAAGAGCACCGTTCCTGGGGCTGCCCTAGCACCCAGAGCCAGCCCAGCAGCCAGAGACTGTGCCCGGCTGCTGGCTGAAGGGAACGCTAGCATACAAAACACCCAGCCTTTGCCACAGCCCTGCCTGATGCTGGGGAGAGGAGATGACGAGCCATCTCCAGCCACCTCCCCCGTGATCTTCTGCTCTCTTGATGCAGGTAGGGGAGCACAATAAGCCATTTTACAGCCCCCCGGTGAATTCCAGCTCTCTTGATGTTGCGGGGGGGGAGGTACAATGAGCCATCTTACAGTTCCCCCCCTGCAACTACAGCTCTCTTGGTGCAGGGGAAGGGGATACAATGAGCCACCTTACAGCCTCCTGCCCCGATCTCCAGCTCTCTGGGCAGACCTGATCCAGTTGTGCTAGCTGAAGCTGACTTGTGAAGCCGAAACCTCTTTCCACTTCACAGATTCTCCCCGCGTGGCTCGTTCGGGGTTATCTGATACCGTGTGCTGAGAGCAGGTCTGCCCAGCACAGCCGGCTATGTGGATGGATGAGGCCCAACGGAGCCTATGGGAGACGATACTAACTAATTGCCCGGAAGGGCAACCAGAATGCAAACTGCACACCCCATATCTCCCCTCGATACTTCATAGGCTCCACTGCCTTGCCCCAACGCAGCCACTCACTGCCTTGCTCCCGCTCTGGGGTTTGTAGAGCTGCCAAAGGTGGCTTGTTTGCTGCTTGGCTTTTCACACTTTACAGGAGTGTCATATTTCTCTCTCTGACAGCTCTGTTAACCTCAGGGTCCCAAGCAACTGCAACCAGGGGTAACTCCGTTCTGCCTGTCTGCAGTCCCAGTCACCCCTTTCGCTTCCTGGCCTGAAAGCTTCCACAGCATTGCAAGCAGAGCTGTTAAACTGCTGCCATGTTCTGCTCCAGAGGGGGCAGCATTTCAGTGGTGGGTAAAGCATGCTGTGGGCCTAGCCGGCGTAACAACGTAAGCATGCAAGTCACGTTGGGGTCCCACGGGATAAAAATGTGCTCTGAACGACACTGTCACAATCCCCCTCTGCCGGTCATGATTCTAGCAGGGCTTCCATCCACCTCCTTGCACGCACGCCAGGCCACATGACCCATGCCCTGCGAACAACTCCAGGCCCAGCACTGGTGCAAGAAATGCTGTGCACAGCCTGCAGAGGGCGCACTCTCACGTGTCCTATTTAAACCAGGGGGCATTTCGGCTGGATTCTTTCTCGAAGGCGGGGCTGGTCCGGTTCCCACCTTCCCCTGAGAAAGCAGGGCACCGTCCCTGCGCTCCCCAGCCGCCTGCACACACTCAGCCTGTGACAATGTAAAGGCAGAAAATAAACCTCTCTCCAATGGCATTAATAGAGTCACAGTCATCTAGTCTGACCTGCTGAGTAACCCAGGCCAGACACCCTCACCCAGGCCTTCCTGCTTCCAGCCCATCCCGTCTGCTTGGGCCACAGCACGCCTTTGGGAAGATATTCAGCTCTTGCCTTAAAAAGACGGCCAGTGCTGAAAACTCCCCCCAGCTCTTTTGGTAAATTGGTCCAGGGGTCAGTCCCCCTCACTGCTCGATGCTGTACCTCATGTCTAGTCCGAAACTGTCGCCTTCCACGGGCAGCCCTTAGAATTCACAGAAACACTGTCGCCAGGACTGGAGGCCACACAGGCCCTCCTGCAAAAAGCATACTGAAGGCAAAGGGCGCAATCAAACCACAGCAGCTTCCGGAACCTACCATGCATCATCCCAGAGCCATTTCAAGCCGCCCCAGGTCCGATCAATGTTTTATTAGCATTGTAACATTTCACCTTCCCTCTCTCTCATTGAGAACACAGAGCAGCAGCCAAACACAGCTATTTATGGAGCTTCAAGGTAGGTCAGATGTCAGGCTTTAAGCTGCTTTGCTCAACCAAGTCCCATTAGTAGCCACAGGGCCAGCACCAAGAGCCCCACTGTTTCTGGCAGACTGAACATTGCTGGTTTCTTCCACACGTGGATGTTTGCACCGGCCTGGAGAAGGCAAGCGAGACAGACGCTGGCGCGGACTATGTGCACGGGCCAACAGGGCACTGAACTGTCTTTCGGTCTCTGCTGCAGGCTCTTCAGCCTCTAAAGCCCAGAGCAGTTTGCATCTTTGTCAAAATTCTTGACCAGAAGGCAGAGGCGGGTCACTGGGTCACGCCAGCCTTTCACCTCTGGAGCGCTGCGCTCTGGCAGAGGAGGCCAACGGCGTGACTGCCCTGAAGGCTAGGGAGCATCTGCTCCCAGCCTGAGTGGGGACAGTGGGAAGTGTCCAGCCAGGAGAGGAACAGACGGATGCTGCAGGTCAGGAAGGAAACAGTGAAGTGTGTGGGGAGCCCAGGCTTAGAATCGTGGGGCGCTGTGAGTCGGGATTGAGGGGCATTAGTAAAGCGGTGTAGGAGAAGCTTGCACATCCCCTGCCCACTTTATGTCTTACCCCAGGAACAACCCCCTCACTTCCGTGGCCAGCCCATCATCCTGGCTGTCCCTGCAGGAGTGGCCAGAGTCCTTCGGTGCTTGAGCCTGCAGGCTGCGAGCAAGCGCCAGGCTCACCCCAAGCCCAGAAGCGAAACACTTTGCAAACCCCGAGCAACTTCGCCACGGAGGAAGCCCAGGTAGCGCCCGGGGTGGGGGAGCTGGCATCCGGAGGGGAGCCATGGCTTAGGCTCTGCGGGCTTGGAGCACATTAGCCATCAAGGGCAGGCCCAATCCGTGGCCCAGTTATTAGAAGTTCCAGCCCTAAGAGTTCACCCTGAGCCCGCTCAGGCCCGCAGGTGCCATGGACACTGGCAGGAGCCTCCCGCTCCGGTTACCCTACCCTGCTTGGCCTGGGGCTGGGCACTCGCTCTTGGTGGGATGGTGGGCAGGGCACCGAGAGCTGGGTCAGATCCGCAGGCCCCACACCAGGCTCAGACTCTCCAAGACGGATGGCTGCTCACGAGGGCAACCCCCTCCATCCGAGGCAGGCCCAGGAGCTGCCAGTGCCAACTGCGAACGCGCCTGCCCAGGGCACCCCTGGGAAGCGGCTCCCCAGTGCAGCCAACGGGGTGACTTGGGCCCAGGCAGCTGCACCAGAAAATCACACAGGCTGTCGCTGGGGACTCACCCTGAACAAGCAGAACAAAGGTCCTGGCTGAGGGAGAGCATCACCCAGGCCCAGACCCTCCTGGGCCTGACCCAGCAGAACTGCTACCGGGCATGGGGCCCCTGGGGCAGGGCCTCGTGGCTGGGGGAGGGGATCCCTGCTGTCCCCCGCTCCCCAGGGCTCAGCTGAGCTTCTCAGGCTTGGCACAAGGCCTGGATCCAAGAGAACAATCTCCAGAAGCCGGGAACTCCTGAATCCCAGAGCCAGCCCTGACGTCAGTGGGAAGGGAGTTATGGGCTAGTCTGCGGTCTGGACCTAGGCCAGAGCCAAGAAGCACTGCCAGGTTGAGGGGCAACCCCCAGGTCTGGGAACCCAGGCCCGAGCGCCGCGGGGCACTTCCGGGGAGAGTGGAACCAGCTCATCAAGCCCTTGAGAGGCAGCCCCAGGGGGAGGGGAGCTCCTGCCGAGAGGGCTGGGAGCCGAAACCTGCTCCAAAGACATTTGCCCCCAGCCCTGCCCTGTCTAGCTCGCAAACAGAAGGGGGGGATCATTCTGGGCATCCTGTTTTCTCCCCACCTCCCCAAAATGGGCTACACCCTCAGGACCCAGCCCATGGGAGTGACGGCCCCTTGTTCCTGCACCAATCCCATGGCCAGGCTGGGAGCGGGGTGGGGAGGGGTTCTGACCCTCCTCAATACCCCTCTTTCCCCATGGAGGTCACTGCAGTCCTCATGGAGCTACCAAAACGAGAGAGCGGGATCAGGGCCCAAGGGTGGGTCACATGAGCATGGGGGGGGTTGGGGGTTATGGGGATGGAAGGGGTGTGAGAATGACCATACAGTACATTGGGTGGAAAACAGGGAGGGGAATCGTCACCCCGATAAGCTGCCCTCTTCCCTGGATGGGGGAGTTGGCTTGAGGCTCCTTTCGACTCAAACAAAGAACGCCCCCAGCCCCACTCCCTATATCTCACCCCACTGCTAAACCTCAGGCCTGGCATAGCCAGGGGCCAAGTGCCCCGCGGACATGCACAAGGAAGTTTTAGGCTGGGATTTAAAAAGCAGCCTATGGTCACCCAACTTCCACAGAAATCCTGCAAGATCCAGGCACTGAATACCCAGCGGGTCTTTGGTAAGTCACAGCCTTCAGTCTGCTTGGTAAGCAGGATGGAGTCCTCAGCATGGCACGGAGTTTGCCACGAAGCCTTTGCACGTCCACTGGGCTTTGGGAGAGAATGACCGGGTCTGGCTAGTGGATTAGTCAAGCGAGAATTAAGGAGGTTCTGGAGGCATTTGATAAAGTCTGCTGGGAATCCAAGAGGAATGTGGACTGATATCCGAGTGCTGATCCTGCACTGGGATATCCCAAAGGGTGGAATAGATGCAGGCAACGGTGGGGGAGAGAGGGAGTTCACGGATCAAGAGTCAACAATATAGGAGAGCCCAATGAAGAGAAGTATTCTGATGTATATCGGCACTCAAGGGGTTAGCGACAGACAAGCTGCACAACTCACCTACAGCACAGAGCTGGGGAGCCGAGGAGAAGTTATTTGTTCAGGGATGACTGGAGCAGTAATACAGCCATGCAGGTTAAACTTAGGGGCCAGCTCCTGCTGTGGACTGGCAGGTCCCTCACTGTCACTTTCGCATCCCGATGCCCCCCGTCGCCCCGACATCACCCCAATGCCTCCCCCCATCTGTGATACAGTGAAACAAATGTCAGCACTGCAAATAACCTGTATTTCGTTCCGAGATATCCCACTGGGACCACCTAGTGACTTCCTCCCACCACCAACCTCTTCATTGTTTTTAAAGTTTGACAGTCACATGTCTCGACAGGCTTGTTCCCAAGTTTTCCTTCCTCCCCACGGTGTCTGTCGGCCATGTGAATGAGGGCCAGAGTCCCCTGAAGTTAAAGCGACACCATCAACTTGAAACCTAGTTGGGTTTGGGTTTTTTTTTTTAAAGGACCCAAAAGTAGCTTCAGGCTGTACCCAGCCCCTCCCCCTGCCAATTTTTGTGAGTTTACAATGACCTTCTCCTACTTTAAAGCAAAAAGAAAAGGAGTACTTGGGGCACCTTAGAGACTAACAAATTTATTAGAGCATCAGCTTTAAACTTTAAAGCGTTTCATTCTCTCCTGTCCAGTCCCAGTGAAACACCCAAGAAACTGACAAGCTGGGGAAACTTGCATACTGACCTGACCCGAAGTGGTATCAAACACACAATGCAAACAAAATGAGGGAACAGAGAACACTATTTTCCCCCTTTAATTTCTTGCATTGATGGTAATTCTAGGAGTCATCTGTAACAACAAACTAAAATGTTCAGAGGCCAGGGTGCGATCAGTCACTATGGTGAGAAGCGCAGTATAAATCCCTAAAATGGATACATTTTTAAATGACTGCATCCATTTAATCTCGTTTGATGAGATTAGGGTCTCAAATTGAGTATTTGGTATCACCAGTAACAAAACATTTTCAATGCAAATAATAAAGGGTTTGCTTTGGAGCACAAATCAAACTCAACAAAACCATGAAGTCTCCTGCAGAACAAACATGCTTTTGTTTTTTAAAATCACACTTGGAACTAGGTTATGCACAGTTACTAACAACACTTTGTGCTAGATGCACAGAAATCTTATTTTCCAAAGGAGGATGGGGAAAAAGGATCCCATTTTTAACAGGCAGAATCTGGAGCAAGGCCATCAAATCTATTGCGTGCAGCGCCTAGCAATGGAAGCTGCTAGTTTCATCTATGTAAATTTAGCCCTTTACCAATAAAATGGTTTTGCAGATGCAAATGGCTGATCTCTTTACACAAAGCCTGATGGGAAACCAACCTCATAAGCAGTTAGTTTGGTTGTGTATTTAAACCAAACCCACACATAGGTTTTTTAGCTCATTGTTTTGGTAAACATAATAATACCTGCATGTATATAGAGCTTGGTGTGCTCAAAGCTCTGTGATTCATTACTGGATCACTCTTGATTTTACAAGTAGCAAAATCGATCTCTGCCTTCTGCAGTGCTGGGCCTGTATGGGAAGGTTTTTGAGTCACCGCTGTATGTGGAATTCAACACATCTAGCTGCATGTGAGGTTTCTGCCAGGCCACCCTCACCCTATTGTCGTCAACAACTGCCAGAGGAGTGAAACACAGAATGACACAGATTTGCACAAACCAGCCCCAGACACAAACAGGAACACAGCCATTTCTCCGCTTTCAGGTTTGCCGTGTGCTCCTGCAGATGGAAAACAACCACGGCCACAAAACAGCTGCTTACATAACATCCAGCTCCCTGAAATGCCTCCGTGACCAACTGTCAGCATTGTACCCTAATTACCCCCTCATGCGCTATCAAATGTAAGCCAGCTCATCAGCATTTCACTAACCATCCATCATCTTTTCACAGATTCTATACAACGGGCTAATGCACCTGGGCCCCTGATGGGAACAAAATCCAGCATGAACATTTAACGGGGAGCAGAGGGGCTTGATTGCTTGAGTCTCTCCTTCGTCACACCTTTTAAAATCACATAAATGCCTTCCGAGGCAGCACAGACGCCAGGGTTGCTGAATAAAACGCAGTGCAGCCGTAAAAGCAGTCCAGGACATTGCGCCAAGATCTCTTATCAGCACCAAACACAACGGTTCGTTTCTGTCTGACAGTTCCAGGGGAGAACATAAAAGTGACATTTCAAGGTATTAAAGGCAAATTCATGTTTCTTTCATAGCCAGTTGAGTCCATCTTTCACCCCTGCGCAGCTAAGAAGTCGAGAAGGCACAAACCAACGGCAGCTGCGGCTATGGCAGTTAATGCAAAACCCCCACAGGGCCTGCAGCCTGTTTTGACAATACAAGTAGGTGCCCAGTAAGACAATGAATGTGAAATCATGGATCTCGCACACCAGAACAAATTGGGCCTGTTGCAAGGAGATTCGATTTCATCCCTTCAGCCGATAAAAAGCAGCGACATTCCTCACAGCGAGAGGTGTCCGTGGGAGCCCAACCAGCCCTGGCTTTGCAGGAACATTGTCCCTCTGTGAATCAGGGACCCAGGTTCAAATAACCCAAGAGATCCCAATAGAAAGGCAGCAGGGAAGGCAGCTCGCGCGAAGCTTACGCTGAGGTTTGGGCTCGATTGCCGACGGAATAGCCATTCTTACCCCCAGTCCCTACAGCGGAGCTCTAACCACCTCACCCCTTTAGAGCCAGAGATCCAAGCCACATGGCGCTTGGCTTCCTGCAGGTTCCCCCTTTAGGCTCAAAGCAATATGTGGGCGGAAGACCCAAGCTGACCCCCTCCTCCCAGTCCCGCCAGGCAGGGCCCCAGGCAGCCAGAGTGGCCCCTGGAGAAACGTTCCTTTTCCCGGGGGAGCCAATCTGGCGAAAGGTACCGATGTCCAGGGAATGCGGGGCCCCCTCCCCAGAGCCTGCCCCGGCTGAGGAATCGGCCCGGCCCTTTGCAGACATTTATCTCCCTTAGGTCCCTAAAAAATCACTGCAAAACAATGGCAGGGTTGCAGCAGCAGCTAAAATAAAAAATAAATAAATAAACACCGACATAAATTAAGAACACCCCCCCCCGCTCTTAACCACGGCCCCCCCCCCAGGGTCTGACAGCGCTGATGGGGGTCAGGAAGGGTTAATTCCGTGCAAAAAGAGAAATGGTTGGGGGGGGACGGATCCAGGCTCGGTGCCCGCTGCCTGGGCAAAGAACAACACGCTCCGGAGACAAGCCCCGTGTGCGGGGCGGGGAAGGGGAGCCGCAGGCCGGGGGGGCGGGGGGCAGGGGGCAGCACCTCCCCGGACACACCCGGCCCCCCGGGGCCCGGCAGCACTTACCGGGGTCGAAGGGCGAGCTGAAGGCGAAGCTGGGGTGGAGGAAAGAAGGCGACATGACAATAGCAAGGCGCTTTGCAGCCATGCCCAGGGCAAGGCGGGGGGGGCGGCAAGGCGGGGGGGGCGGCAAGGCAGGGGGGGCTCAGGCAGCCGCGGAGCGGCGGGGGCCGGACCCTCTCCCCGCTGCAGCGGCGCCCCGGGCGGCCCGCGGAGTCCCGGGGCGCCCCCCCCGGGGCGCTCAGCGGCCGGCGGCGGCGGGGAGCCGGGGCGGGGAGCCGGGGCGGGCGCGGGGCAGGGGCTGGCCGCGGCGCGGGGCGAGGAGCTGTTCCGGTGCTGACCCTGGGCGCGGCGGCGGCATCGCCATCTTGCTCCGGTCCCCCCCGGCGGCGCGGCGGCGAGCAGCGGGGAGGGGAGCCGGGGGGCGGGCTCGGCCGGGCTGCGACCCCTGAGCTCATCCTCTGCCCCCCCCCGGGCTCCGCTGCGCCGCTGGGGGAGTGGGGGCGCGTGCAGAGCTGGGGGGCGAGTGCAGGGGGAAGGTGGGGGGCTGGTGCAGAGCTGGGGGGGCGAGTGCAGGGGGAAGGTGGGGGGCTGGTGCAGAGCTCGGGGGGTGAGTGCAGGGGGAAGGTGGGGGGCTGGTGCACAGCTGGGGGGGTGAGTGAAGGGGGAAGGTGGGGGGCTGGTGCAGAGCTGGGGGGCGAGTGCAGGGGGAAGGTGGGGGGCGCGTGCAGAGCTGGGGGGAGTGAGTGCAGGGGAGAAGGTGGGGGGCTGGTGCAGAGCTGGGGGGTGAGTGCAGGGGAGAAGGTGGGGGGCTAGTGCAGCAGGGGGCTAGAGCAGGGGTGAAGGTGGGGGATAGTGCGGGGGGGCGAGTGCAGGGGTGAAGGTGGGGGGATAGTGCGGGGGGGCGAGTGCAGGGGGAAGGTGGGGGGCTGGTGCAGAGCTGGGGGGGTGAGTGCAGGGGGAAGGTGGGGGGCTGGTGCAGAGCTGGGGGGCGAGTGCAGGGGGAAGGTGGGGGGCGCGTGCAGAGCTGGGGGGGTGAGTGCAGGGGAGAAGGTGGGGGGCTAGTGCAGCAGGGGGCTAGAGCAGGGGTGAAGGTGGGGGGATAGTGCGGGGGGGCGAGTGCAGGGGTGAAGGTGGGGGGATAGTGCAGAGCTGAGGGGTGAGTGCAGGGGGCAGGTGGGGGGCTAGTGCAGCAGGGGGCGAGTGCAGGGGGGAAGGTGGGGGGCTAGTGCAGAGCTGGGGGGTGAGTGCAAGGGGGAAGGTGGGGGGCTAGTGCAGCAGGGGGCTAGTGCAGGAGTGGAGATGGGAGGCTAGTGCAGGGGTGAAGGTGGGGGGGATATGCAGGAGGGGCTAGTGCAGGGGAGAAGGTGGGGGGCTAGTGCAGGAGTGGAGATGGGGGGGCTAGGGCAGAGGTGGGGGCAGGGGGCCAATGCAGGGGAGGGGGGGAATGCAGTAAACTGACTTGGGGCGCTGCATGCAAAAAATAAAATATTACTTGTTTTAAACTTGGGAATAAAATCACAAGTGGAGCCATTTGTCCTGCAGACGTGCACAGGCACCCCCTCCACGCTGCTCACACTCGGGGGCTCATTTGTCTGGGGGCAGTTCCCCGCCCCCAGCATTGGTCCTCCCCCCACCCCCCGGCCGGGTATCATCAGAGATAACGTTCCATAGGCTGACACAGTTTTGTCCCCCAACAATTTTTCTGAAATGATTCCCCGGCTGCCACTGGCTCCCCCCAGCGCTCTCTCACACGCACAGCCCCCCACCCCGCTTGGGGCATCGCCAGCACACCCCACTAACTGAGCACTGGGGCCATGTCTCATCCAGGCGGTGCACTCGAGATCCCTTTGTGCACCAGAACGATCCAGGATCTGGGCTCCCCGGCTGTGTCCACCCCAATGGACTGACGAGCCCCGATCTCATGTTATTTCAACCCCACAACCCCTAGCTACAAACAGAGATGAACAGAACAAACACAGACACCGGCGCCCACACATGCCCCTGCCTGGAGCCCGGGGGCTTTAGCTACAATGAGAGCTGGATCCCAACAGAGCCCGACTGGCAGCAGTCCCAGCACAGCCCTGGTTCAGCACTGCAGGCGTCTCCCTCAGGAGGGCGTCTCGTCTGGCAGGGCTGCGTGGCTGCAGCGGACCCAGACTTGGCCTTGGTGCACAGAGCATCCAGCTCTTCACTGCTTCAGCCAGCCTAGCTGCCCCAGTGCCGTTCAGATTCCTCACGGGGCTCCGGGGAGATTTGTGCCTTTCCACTGGTTTTAAAACAGAGAAAGCGGGAGTGCTGGGTTCCGTTCCTAGCCCTGCCACTGACTTGCTGTGTGACCTTGGGAAAGTCACTTCACCGTTCACCTGTCCCTCGGTTTCCCTGTCTACGATGGGGGATGATCTTTGGCTGCGTCACAAAGGCAGAGCAGGGAGAGCACATGAAGTTCTTTTTATTGGTGTCCGAAGTGCTTGGAGAGCGTCCACGTAAAAGATGGAGAGAGTGTTCGGAGTCATTGGAAAGCGGCTGCTTCCGCGATCAGCAAAGCTGCTCTCGCTGAATATGGGATTCACGGCGTCACCAGGAGGCAAGATGGCTCACACCACCCTGGCGGTCACTCCCAGGTCAGCATAGTGCCGCGCAGCTGGCCAGGCAGGAGCTAGTGGGGCAAGGGAATGATCTGAGGACCCAGCATCTCATGGGGAGGTGGCAGAAAAGCTCTCATCTAACCAGGGCAGCCAGAGGGACTCCCCTCCCTTTCTAGGCCACAGACCTGACCGAACCAAACAGGTGGCCCTATTTTCCCAAACAGTGGTGTTGCAACACGCCCAGGGGGAGGCCGTGCTCAGCTAGAGGTGCACCTTCCCCTCCCTGCCTTCCGGACATTTACCTCACTTGATTGGCACATGATTGAATGTTCCCAGGCCCCGGTGACCTACTAGCTGCTCCCCTGGTGCCAAGGCTCGCTAGGTCTCCCATGCCCAGTTCACCCCAACAGCCCCTGCTGATTGTCCTGTTGCAGAGTTCACCTTGGTCTTCTGCATGGTGCTGGACCAGCAGCCCCGTGCCAACGTCCACAGCATGGGACGTTCCTCAGCAGTCAATGGACTGCCTGGAGGGAAAGGTCACCGCAGCCCTTCCTGGGACAGCCATTGGGCTGCACCCTCATAGGGCTAGAAGGAAGAACCCCTCACAAAGCCGGAGATGGGCCCGAGTGACGGTTCTTGGTCCATCCCAGCATGGAGAAAAAGGCCAGCTGAAGTCTTCCAAAGCGGCGCAGACTTCCCCCGAGGTCTGCAGGGGTGCATCTGCTGGGATGTGGTGACTGGAAGCCCTCATCGGAGGATGGAAGTTTAGCCCAGCTGCACGGGCATAGCAGCATGCTGATAGGGTTGAGCTTTTAGCACAACAGGGAGCATCCTCTCCTGCACTTTTAATATTGAATGCCAAATTTACGTGCACTGTTAATTGTTCAGAAGACCTGAGCTTGCAAAGAAAACTGCACTGCAGCTGTCGCGCTGCCACAAATAGATTCTGGCTTGGAGAAATTAAAGTCTTCTTGCAAATAAACGTTCTCCAGGAAGGCAGCCGCATCATTCAGAGCTAATTTGCTTTCTCCCTGGGACTCGAGATTACATTGCTTTGTACCCAGGTCTGATCAGCACAATTCCCCCTTGTAACCAGCGTGGAGGATTGTGAGAGTGGTTGCACAGCACACGGGCTGAACAAGAGCAGAGAGCACAACACACATGGAAAGAATATTCCTCCTAAGTGGAAAGGAGTCAGATGGGGTTTTCTTTAGTAAAATTCACCCTAGTTTCCAAGCAAAGCCCCAGCCAGGAGAGCAGCCACGGCCGTTGGAATCGCAGTCCTGTCATTACAGACAGAGAAAAAGCTGTTGGTTTCTCATTTGCAGAGTTTGTGCTCATGGAGCCACGTTTTCAAAGGGCCTCTAACCCCCCTGGAGATGTTTGCATGTAAAATTAACACATGCAAATGCAGAGGAGTTTGCACCTGCTGTAACGCAGTGGGTGTGTGCCAGCCAAGTGCCCTTTGAATCAGGTTCAGGATGTGCAGCCAGAGAGCAGTGGTGACACATTGCTTGAATACCCAGCCACAGGGTTTCCCCCACAATTCTCAAAGACCAGCCCAGGATTGAGAGTAACTGGACTAATCCGGAGCAGTTCAGTGACGTTGACGGCACCATTATCCCGTGATGTGCACTCGCATGGTGCTTTACAAACCTGAATGCAACCGGTCCCTGCCCCCAAAAGCACACACAGTTCTGATGCAGCCATTTTCTCTCCCCCCTCCCACAAGCCTGCCTCACGTCTACACATGCAAGACTATGCTCTCCTCTTTATATATATGCATGCAGGCCAGGCAGGTAGGAGTATTACTATGCCTGTTTTTCAGGTGAGGAAACTGAGGCCAGAGAGGAAGTACAATTTGACCGAAGTTACACCATGAGTCAATGACAGGAAGAGAACCCAGGAGTCCTGACTCCCAAGTTCTTTGCTCTAGCCACTAGCCCACTCTGCATTAGTGAAGGATAAAGACTGATATGTTTGCCATGCTAATGAAATCTACTCTGTGACGAAGTGGGACATCGTTGTTATGAATCCTATTTGTGCCTCGGTTCCCCCATAGTTTGCACTGCTACTCGGTGAGGGGGAAAGGATTATGTTTGCGCTGAGGACAGACTAAGGCCTGGTCTACACTAGAAAATGAGGTCGACATAACTACATTGCGCCAAGGTGTGAAAAATCCACCCCCCTGAACAGCTCAGTTAAGCCGACATAAGTCCCTGTGTAGACAGCGCAAGGCCGATGGGAGAATTCTTCCATCAGCCTAGCTCCTGCCTCTCGGGAGGGTGGGGGGTGGAGCACCTACACTGCCCGGAGAACCCTCCTATCGGTGTAGGTAGCGTCTGTAATGAAGCGCTAGAGCCACGCAGCTCTGCCACTGTAGCAATGAAGCATAGACAAGCCCTAAGAAACCTACCTGGGTGGGGGTCACCTAGCGGACTGAATGGGTCATTAAAAGACTGGCCAAGGCTGACCCTTCTCAATGGAAAATTGGAGAAGATGCTGGAAAGCCCCAACCAAGCAAGCAAAGCCTCAGAGGGGGACTCCCCCGCCTCTCAGCTGAGCAGAGACCCCAGCGGACAGAGGGGTCAGGCGCAGGGATAAAGGGTGAATCTCAGGAAGAGGCTGGGAGCTCTCTAGTGGGCCTGACGAAGCGAGTGAGAGACAGAGCCTGCAAACCTACCGGGTGGCTGTTGAATCGTTCTGGCTGGACCAGCCTGGACTGTGCTTTAAATCCTTCCCATCTCTGGGAAGGATTCCCAAGACTGCATTCCACCATCACTGCCCATGCCTGGGGGTGCAGGAGCCCCCGGAGAGTGGGCAAGCCTGACGGTAGGACTTTCAGCCGGCATGCTGAAGTCCAGCAGCCTGGTCTAGGAGACCAGCCCTGAAGGAAGAGTGGCCCCTAGGCACACTAAAAGGGCTCCTCCCAGGGTCTGTTGAAAAGCTGAGGGCGGATGGATCCATGACATACCTCATAACCCCGATCCCTAGGCTGAGCTTTGTGGGTGAGAGAGGCCTAGACATTCCCCCAAGTTAGGATATCCTGGGGCTAAAGCCCCAGCCGGGGCAGATCTGAACAGGCCAGAAGGACCTTGCTGTTCACATGCTACCCTGCTGCAAGGTGCAGGGCACTTACGAGCCGGGGGAGG